>NC_138779.1:162891176-163048676 GCF_965119305.1 Pelophylax lessonae
TTATGACTAAAAGGGCTTTTTAGACACTTGGAGACCAAAAATAGAGTAATTTTGACCAAAAACATGTTTTCAGGCCATTGGTTACCAAATGCAGTTATCTTGTCTAAAAGCGGCGTTTTGAGACTCTAAAAGACAAAAATACAGTCATTTTGGCTAAAAAAGTTTTTCAGACCTTCGGTGACCAAAATGCAGTTATTTTGACTAAAAAGGGCTTTTTAAAAACTTTTTTAGCAAAAATGACTGTATTTTTGTCTTTTAGAGTCTCAAAACTCCGCATTTAGACAAGATAACTGCAATTGGTAACCAATGGCCTGAAAAAATGTTTTTGGTCAAAATGACTCTATTTTGGTCTCCAAGTGTCTTAAAAGCAATTTTTTAGTCAATATAACTGCATTTGGTCACCAATGGTCTGTAAAAAACAATTTAGTCAAAATGACTGCATTTTCGTCTTTTAGAGTTTTAAAAAGCAAGTTTTGGACAAGATAATTGCATTTGGTAACCAATCGCCTGAAACATTTGTTTGGGTCAAAATGACTATTTTGGTCTCAAAGTGTCTAAAAAGCCTTTTTTAGTCAAAATAACTGCATTTGGTCACCAAAGGTCTGAAAAACTTTTTATTAGCCAAAATGACTGTATTTTTGTCTTTTAGAGTCTCAAAACGCCGCTTTTAGACACGATAACTGCATTAGGTAACCAATGGCCTGAAAACATGTTTTTGGTCAAAATGACTCTATTTTTGGTCTCCAGGTGTCTAAAAAGCCTATTTTAGATTAATATCAGTGTAAGATCTGGTACGTTGCTTCAATAAATTATCTTTTTCATATATATGATTTTTTATATAGCCACTGACTACATCTGAGAGATCCTTTCCATACATTGGACAACCACTTTTTACATATATTTGTTTCTTATTATAATAAGTCCTTGCCACCAGAGTTTAAAGCATTCAACGATGGGGTTTTTTATTCACTCATGTATGACTCATTTATTTATTGGTTCCTATTTTTTCAGCTATTGCATTATATCTTTGTATTAGTCACACATATGGTTTTATATTGTTTGTATGTATATCTCCATTCCCCTATGTGGTGAAGGAGTTTTGTATCTAATTGTCTTTCACTGTGGAACTGTGGACTTGCTGAACCTACACCTGTTTCTTATCAATCAATTCAAGGTGCATGCAATTACATTCTTCGGTCACCTCCCTTTTTTGGTTTACCTACAAATGTATGTCGGCTTCCACGGTTCCATAGTGTGTGGTTATGAGTAAGCGATCTACATCGTGAAACGCGTCAACCCGACATGTCTGTTATGTGCATTGTATTGTCTGTCTGCTGTACCGAAGAAGAATAAAGGAGTTTTGATTGTTTTCATCTTACATTTCCTGAGTGCGGTCTCCTTTCTTGAATTTTCTATTGCTTTGACGGCGGATCTGACCAGCACCAGCCATTGAACTGACACCTGAGCGGCTCTGCTCTTTGTTGTTATTGGCAGGGGTGTTTGCCTACGGCCACATCCCCTGAAAATGGCCGATCTCGTCTGATCTCAGAAGCTAAGCAGGGTCGGGCCTGGTTAGTACCTGGATGGGAGACCGCCTGGGAATACCAGGTGCTGTAGGCTTTTGGCTTTTCCTTTATTTGTTGGCTTTCTTTTTTTTCTCCTGAGGTGCCATCTTGCCATGGCCAAGTTCAAAGAGGTCAAGGGTGGCAATGGTGATCGCCTACGGCCACATGATTCTGTACGTGCCTGATGTCGGAAGCTAAGCAGGGTCGGGCCTGGTTAGTACCTGGATGGGAGTCCGCCTGGGAATACAAGGTACTGTAGGCTTTTGGCTTTTCATTTATTCGTTGGCTTTCTTTTTGAGAAGTTTGTGTCGGCCTGTATAGGCCCCAGAAAATAGCTCACATGGGTTTAACTGACAGCAAAGAACGTAGTATTTGATGGCTAGAGGTACATTAGGCATTCACACCAGGGCCGGACTGACCATAGGGCACAGCGGGCATATGCCCGGTGGGCCGCCGAGGCCTCCGCTCTGAATCCGGGCGCATTATAATGAAAGACAGTGTCCGGCCGTTGCTTGCCTCTCCGCGGCCGATTCCGCGGAGTCTGAGGGCCACGGCCGCCGCATTACCGCAACCTGGCCTCCCGCCCCGCCACTGTCCCCGACTGCCCGGACCCCGCATTATGGCAATCTGGCCGCCCACCGGCCGCTATCCCCGACTCCCCACTCCTTGCTAACTTTGCTCAGCTTGCAGCCGGCTCCGCAGTGGCATCCAGGCTCCAGCGTAGCTCAGGAGGGGGTGGAGTCGGTGGGTGGACCGTGTGACTGTGAAGTGAACCGTCATGTGACTAAGGCCGGGAGTGGAGCTAGAGGCCGGCAGGGACCCCATGCTGCCTTGTCACAGGAAGAAGCGGGAAGTGAGAAGTCGCCGGCGCCGCACACCGCAGACAGACACTTACAGTGTGTCTGAGTCTGAGACAGTGAGTCAGAGTGTGGAGGAGTCGTCAGAGATCAGAGTGTCAAGTCAAGTTAGTGCCTGCCCTGGAGCTGCATTAACACCACCACCCACGACCAGGACAGGAGCCAAGGCCTCAACAACAGGTAAGGAAAGAATGGCAGCAGGCCAGCAGCACAATTTACAAACACAGTGACAACACCACAGACCACACACCACTGTCACCGCTGGGATTTGTGGTTCTGGGTGGCCTCCGGCAGAGCAGTGTTCTGGTCTGGAACTTCTGGCTTAGCAGCAGACAGGCCACAGGTGTAAAAAACAGATAAAAGCTACATACTGTCACAGCACTGCTAGAAAACATGTGCCATGCCAGTTTGCTTGTTACATGTGATGTGACAGCCAGGTGCACATTTTCAAGTTGAAAATGTGCACCTGGCTGTCACATCACATGTAACAAGCAAACTGGCATGGCACATGTTTTCTAGCAGTGACAGTGTTGTAGCTGACTGTTATCTGTTTTTTACACTTGCGGCCTGCCTGCCTGCTGCTAAGCCAGAAGTGAACCATGCTCTGCCGGATGCCAGAACCACAAATCCCAGCGGTGTTGTCGTGTTTGTTTTTGTGCCCTTTCCTTACATGGCACATGTTCTAGCAGTGACCGTGTAGCGGTTTTCAAAACCGCTACACACACACTGTCACTGGCTGCTGCTAGAAAACATGTGCCATGCGGCATGCCAGTTTGCTTGTTACATGTGATGTGACAGCCAGGTGCACATTTTCAACTTGAAAACATCATCTTTGATGAAACGCGTCAGTCACGGCGTGCTGACGTCACCCATACGCTACAGTCCTACGAAGGAACGGGCGAGCAGAGCCGTCCGGCCGGCGGCTCCCCACATCTCTCCGTTTGGCTTTTTTGATCTACATGTTTGTAAGTGTTTGCCCTTTATTTTAATAAATTGTTTGTGGGTTTTACACTATGGTCTACCTCTCTTTCAATTCACGGCCATCACCATCTGTATGCTGAGCCTGTATCAGTGTTCCCATTGGAGGCGCCTGGTTTGGAATATCTAGACACCAGCATTTGGAGTTTTGCTCACAGCGGAAGTGCTTAGGCGAATCAGGACCCTTTTCTGCCTTTATCATTTTGGAGCTGGTAAGGGCATATGTTTGTCAGCCCTCTTCGGTGACACGATTGGGATCTAAGTGCTCTATTTACTTTCCTTTTGGTAAGCTGCAGTCCTATTGGGGGAGGTCCTCTACACTATTTGTTTCTGCAATATTTTTCTATTACTCTGTTAAGGAGTATATTCACAGGATTGGAGGTGTCTATGTTCTTTACTATCACTACTACAGCACCTTTCTGATATTCCCATCACTTGGGGTGTTACATCTATTTGTTTGTGGTTTTACGCTATGGCGTTTTTTATTTCATTTCACATGATCACTCAACACTGAGGAGATCCATTCAACACACGGAGTCCGTCTGAGATCTGGTTCCTGTGGATCACTTGGAATCTTTGGGCCTATTTATCACTAGCCTCTGGTAAGCGGTACCTGTACAGAAAATTTCGTCAGACGTGCTGTTTGCCTTATATGGACTTTATCTCTGGACTTTTTTACATTATTATATATGTTTTCACTATATAGCGCAACTTATATTTATACATTCAGTCTACTACCAGCATGATGGGGGATAAGCTGCTGCTCCTCTAGCTGCGCAAGAACTACACATCCCAGCATGCCTTGACACTACCCATCAATTATATACATAACAAAAGGTTGTCCCACAAGTAAGCAGATTGCCATCATTAACTCTTTGTGGGGGGGGGTGAGGTTAATTACCAGTGGTATTTGTATTATGCAGCATGAGGGGGTTAACGTATTGCTACTGATGCATTAGTGACGGACCAGTGGCAGTTAATTAACCCCTTTGTGCTGCATAAGTGCAACCAGTATCAGTGCAAACACTGACACTGGTGCCACTAATGCAGCACAAAGGGGTTAATTAACTGCCACTGGTCTGTCACTAATGCATCAGTGGCAATACATTAACCTCCTCATGCTTCATTAAACAAATACCACTGGTAATTAACCTTGCCTACTATTTTAAAATCATTTGGGGGAAAAAAGTAATTTTCGGTTTTTGGCAAAGGGCATCCTGCATTTTCAGTTTCTGTTTCGGCCCAGAATTTTCATTTCGGTGCATCCCTACATGTAAGGAAAGGGCACAAAAACAAACACGACAACACCGCTGGGAGGGGGCCGGGGCCCTATCAATTGGACATGGGGGCCCGGCAGCTTGAAATTTTACTACGTGTGCAGGCAGTAAATATATATTTCTCTGTGGCTCCTAGGTTATTGATTGCAGTCGCACCGCAGACACCACCCAAGGCCTGCCTGCAAGGTAAGTGACTATGCCAGCCTGACTGCAAAAGTAATCCTTATTTTGACACAATTTTTGATGTGTCTGTATGAGATTGGTAAGTGTCTCTCTTTTACACAGTGAGTGATGGCATCAGACCGTGTGAGAGAGGGACAGTTCTTGGGCCCTAACCTAAAGGTGTGTGTATATATATATATATACATATATATATATATAGGATTTTTTTAACACTGCACTTACCAAGCCAGTATTAAATGTACCACAATTACAAACACACACATACTAAATATATATATATATATATATATTTTTTTTTTTGTGTGTGTTTGTAATTGCGGTGTACTGGATGGGTAAGTGCGGTGTTAAAAAACAAAAAAAAAAACATATATACACTTTAAATGCAGGCATCTTTTTTGGGTGTATATATATATATATATATATATATATATATATATATATATATATATATTCTGTCACTGAGACACGGCACTGTCAGCCGTGCAGCGGGCTGATGCTGAGCCCAGCTCTGCGGCGCGGCCAATCAATGCTGCACAGCCAGGCCTCAGGGGGTGGTACTGGTAACAAAGAGGGTGGAGCAGAGCAGAGGGACCCCCTTCTGCCTGATATCGTGACGTGACGCGTGAAGGAGCGGGGAACACTTACTTGACTGTGGACTTGACTTCCCTCACTGCGGCCGGCTCTGCAGCTTATCAGCCTTCTGCTCAGGGGGGTGTGAGTCACAAGTAGAATAATATAGATTGGTTTTTGTTAATTGTCTGCTCTGATGCCACTGTCAGGCCTATTTGCAGAAGAAAACCTTATTTTTCCGAATTTTTTGATCATGTGTCTGATGATATTGGTTTTGGTAATTGTCTGATCTGATGCCAACCTATTTGCAGAAGAAATCCTTATTTTTACAAAATGTTTCAACATGTTTCTGTATATGAGAAGGGGACACGGCATGCTGGTCACTATATTAATGGGGGGGGGCATGCTGGTCACTACGTTGATGGGGGGCATGCTGGTCACTACGTTGATGGGGGGCATGCTGGTCACTGCATTGATGGGGAGCATGCTGGTCACTGCATTGATGGGGGGCATGCTGGTTGATGGGGGGCATGCTGGTCACTGCATTGATGGGGGTATGCTGGTCACTGCATTGATGGGGGGCACGCTGGTCACTAAATTGAAGGGGACACGGCACGCTGGTCATTGCATTGAAGGGGACATGGCACGCTGGTCACTGCATTGATGGGGGGCACGCTGGTCACTGCATTGATGGGGGGCACGCTGGTCACTGCATTGATGGGGGGGCACGCTGGTCACTGCACTGAATGGGGGCATGCTGTAGTAACTCTGCATTGAATGGGGGCACGCTGTAGTAACTCTGCACTACTAAAAATGCATGACGAAGAGGATCCGCTGCACAAAAATATCGCAATGTACAGTGCCTTGCGAAAGTATTCGGCCCCTGAACTTTGCGACCTTTTGCCACATTTCAGGCTTCAAATATAAAACTGTAATTTTTTTGTGAAGCAACAACAAGTGGGACACAATCTTTAAGTGGAACGAAATTTATTGGATATTTCAAACCTTTTTAACAAATAAAAAAATTAAAAATTGGGCGTGCAAAATTATTCAGCCCCTTTACTTTCAGTGCAGCAAACTCTCTCCAGAAGTTCAGTGAGAATCTCTGAATGATCCAATGTTGACCTAAATGACTAATGATAATAAAAAGAATCCACCTGTGTGTAATCAAGTCTCCGTATAAATGCACCTGCACTGTAATAGTCTCAGAGGTCCGTTTAAAGCGCAGAGAGCATCATGAAGAACAAGGAACACACCAGGCAGGTCCGAGATACTGTTGTGGAGAAGTTTAAAGCCGGATTTGGATACAAAAAGATTTCCCAAGCTTTAAACATCCCAAGGAGCACTGTGCAAGCGATAATATTGAAATGGAAGACCACTGCAAATCTACGAAGACCTGGCCGTCCCTCTAAACTTTCAGCTAATACAAGGAGAAGACTGATCAGAGATGCAGCCAAGAGGCCCATGATCACTCTGGATGAACTGCAGAGATCTACAGCTGAGGTGGGAGGCTCTGTCCATAGGACAACAATCAGTCGTATACTGCACAAATCTGGCCTTTATGGAAGAGTGGCAAGAAGAAAGCCATTTCTTAAAGATATCCATAAAAAGTGTTGTTTAAAGTTTGCCACAAGGCACCTGGGAGACACACCAAACATGTGGAAGAAGGTGCTCTGGTCAGATGAAACCAAAATCGAACTTTTTGGCAACAATGCAAAACGTTATGTTTGGCGTAAAAGCAACACAGCCAATCACCCCGAATACACCATCCCCACTGTCAAACATGGTGGTGGCAGCATCATGGTTTGGGCCTGCTTTTTTTCAGCAGGGACCAGGAAGATGGTTAAAATTGATGGGAAGATGGATGGAGCCAAATACAGGACCATTCTGGAAGAAAACCTGATTGAGTCTGCAAAAGACCTGAGACTGGGACAGAGATTTGTTTTCCAACAAGACAATGATCCAAAACTTAAAGCAAAATCTACAATGGAATGGTTCACAAATAAACATATCCAGGTGTTAGAATGGCCAAGTCAAAGTCCAGACCTGAATCCAATTGAGAATCTGTGGAAAGAACTGAAAACTGCTGTTCACAAACTCTCTCCATCCAACCTCACTGAGCTTGAGCTGTTTTGCAAGGAGGAATGGGCAAAAATTTCAGTCTCTCGATGTGCAAAACTGATAGAGACATACCCCAAGTGACTTACAGCTGTAATCGCAGCAAAAGGTGGCGCTACAAAGTATTAACTTAAGGGGGCTGAATAATTTTGCACGCCCAATTTTTCTTTTTTTTATTTGTTAAAAAAGTTTGAAAGATCCAATAAATTTCGTTCCACTTCATGATTGTGTCCCACTTGTTGTTTATTCTTTTGCGATGATCGCCGAGTGACCGGCGGACATCGGGTCCGCCGGTCACACGCGCCGGGGGGTCCGTGACCACGCGGTTAGTGACGTAGATCAACGTCACTTTGCCTGTGAGGGGCTGACTGCCGAAAGTAAATAGTCGTGCGGCAGTTGGCAAGTGGTTAAGGCTCTAAAAGACAAAAATACAGTCACTTTGACTAAAATTTTTTTAGACCTTTGGTGACGAAATTCAGTTATTTTGACTAAAAAAAGGCTTTTTAGACACTTGGAGACCAAAATTGAGTCATTTTGACCCAAAAATTTTTTCAGGCCATTGGAGCCCAAATGGCCGGTTTTACACAACTCTTGCCTAAAACCGGCTTTTTAAGGCTCTAAAAGACAAAAATACAGTTATTTTGACTAAAAAATAATTTCAGACCTTTGGTGACCAAATGCAGTTATTTTGACTTAAAAAGGCTTTTTAGACACTTAGAGACAAAAATAGAGTCATTTTGACCAAAACATTTTTTTCAGGCCATTGGAGTCCAAATGGCCGGTTTTAGACAAATCGTGTCTAAACCCGGCTTTTTAAGGCTCTAAAAGACAAAAATACAGTCATTTTGACCCCAAAAAATTTTCAGACCATTGGAGACAAAATGCAGTAATCTTGTCTAAAACTGGATTTTTAAGACTCTAAAATACAAAAATTGGGTCATTTTGACTAAAAGTTTTTTTTCATTCACAGAATACAGAAGTAAGTGTCGGCCGTAAAATGAAATGCAGGTGAGGAGAAAGACCAGCGCTATGGATACATTCTCAGAGACTTTATTGCATAAAAATAGGTTGCAGCCGCCAACCAACCCCTAAAACATTAGGGGTCAAGTATCATATGGGGGGGAAGGTAGTTGTAAACGGCGCTACCTTTTATATATAAAGTAAAACCAACAGTGTATCCAGACCGTGGGGTAACTTTTAAGATATGTGCAAAATAAAGTGCCAGTGCAAAGAATATGTGTCGGCCGTAAAAGGCCCCAAAAATTAGCCCACATGGGTTTACCTAACAGCTAAGAACGTAGTATTTGGTGGCTGAAGGTACATTAGGCATTCACAGGATACAGAAGTAAGTGTCGGCCATAAAAGGCCCTAAAAATTAGCCCACATGGGTTTACCTAACAGCTAAGAACGTAGTACTTGGTGGCTGAAGGTATATTAGGCATTCACAGGGTACAGAAGTAAGTGTCTGTATAGGCCCCAAAAATTAGCCCACGTGGGTTTAATTGATAGTTAAGAATGTAGTATTCTGTGGCTGAAGGTACATTAGGCATTCACGGGATACAGAAGTAAGTGTCGGCCGTAAAAGGCCACAAAAATTAGCCCACATCAGTTTACCTGACAACTAAGAACGTAGTATTTGGTGGCTAGAGTTACATTAGGCATTCACACAGTATACAGAAGTAAGTGTCGGCCTGTATAGGCCCCAAAAAATAGCTCACATGGGTTTAACTGACAGTTAATAATGTATTATTTGGTGGCTAAAGGTACATTAGGCATTCACAGGATACAGAAGTATCTGTCGGCCTGTATAGTCCCCAAAAATTAGCCCACATGGGTTTTACTGACAGCTAAGAATGTAGTATTCTGTGGCTGAAGGTACATTAGGCATTCACACAGTATACAGAAGTAAGTGTCAAAATGTATAGGCCCCAAAAATTAGCTCACATGGGTTTACCTGACAGCTAAGTATGTAGTATTTGGAGGCTGAAGGTACATTAGGCATTCACAGGATACAGAAGTATGTGTCGGCCTGTATAGTCCCCAAAAACTAGCCCACATGGGTTTAACTGACAGCTAAGATCGTAGTATTCTGTGGCTGAAGGTACATTAGGCATTCACAGGATACAGAAGTAAGTGTCAGCCTGTATAGGCCCCAAAAATTAGCTCACATGGGTTTAACTGACAGCAAAGAACGTACTGTATTATATGGCTGGAAGTACATTAGGCATTCACAGTATACAGAAGTGTCGGCCTGTATAGGCCAGGGCCGGATTAGGAGTATCATGGGCTTGGTGCTGAGGATATTGAAAGGCCATTTTTATGGTTAATAAATAAAATTGAACACAAACAAATATTTTTATAAAACAAATAAGTATTTAAAACAAACCGCTCATTCACACTGTATGTGCAAGATACCTGTGTAAATAATTTTTTTAAATTATTTATTTTTTACATGTTATTATATATATATATATATATATATATATATATATATAGATATATATATATGTATATATAATTACTTTATTTTTACCATTTAACTTTTTATTATTTCTTCACAATGGTTTTTTTTATGGGGGGGATGGGGGGGGGGGGGCAGTGGAGGACAGTGGATGGTGTCAGTAGGGCAATGGATGGAGTCACTAGAGCAGTGGATGGTGTCAGCAATTTTTACATTTTTATTATTTTTTTATTTTAGTTTTTAATTATTTTTTAAAATTTATTTATTTTTATTTTTTTTCAAAATGCTTTGGGGGGGGGGGGGAATTATGGCATCGGTAAGGCAATGGCAATGCCAAATTGGTCAGTCCAACCCTGCTGGGCCTGTATCAAGTTAGGGGCCTGGAGCTGCAGCTCCAATAGCCCCTACGTTAATCTGGCCCTGGTATAGGCCCCAAAAATTAGCTCACATGGTTTTAACTGACAGCAAAGAACCTAGTGTATTTGATGGCTGGAGGTACATTAGGCATTTCCATTATACAGAAGTAAGTGTCAGCCTGTTTAGAACCAAAAATTAGCTCACATGGGTTTCACTGATAGCAAAGAACGTATTATTGGATGGCTAGAGGTAAATCAGGCATTCACACCGTATACAGAAGTAGGTGTCAGCCTGTATAGGCCCAAAAAAATTAGCTCACATGGGTTTAACTGACAGCAGAGAACATAGTATTTGATGGCTGGAGGTACATTAGGCATTCACACAGTATACAGAAGTAAGTGTTGGCCTCTATAGGCCCCAAAAATTAGCTCACATGGGTTTACCTGACTGCTAAGAACGTAGTATTCTGTGGCTAAAGGTACATTAGGCATTCACAGGATACAGAAGTAAGTGTCGGCCATAAAAGGCACCAGAAATTAGCCCACATGGGTATACCTGACACTTACCTTCAGCCACAGAATACTTCGTTCTTAGCTGTCAGTTAAACCCATGTGGGCTAATTTTTGGGGCCTATACAGGCCAACACTTACTTCTGGATGGGAGACCGCCTGGGATTACCAGGTGCTGTAGGATTTTGGCTTTTCCTTTATTCGTTGGCTTTATTTTTGTTTCTCCTGAGGTGCCATCTTGCCATTGCCAAGTTCAAAGGGGTCGAAAGTGGCAGTGGTGATAGCCTACGACCACATCACCCTGAACGTGTCTGATCTTGGAAGCTAAGCAGGGTTGGGCCTGGTTAGTACCTGGATGGGAGACCGCTTGGGAAAACCAGGTGCTTTAGGCTTTTGGCTTTTCCTTTATTTGTTGGCTTTATTTTTGTTTCTCCTGAGGTGCCATCTTGCCATGGCCAAGTTCAAAGGAGTCGAGGGTGGCAGTGGTGATCGCCTATGGCCACATCACCCTTAACACGCCCGATCTCATCTGATCTCAGAAGCTAAGCAGGGTCGGGCCTGGTTTGTACCTGGATGCGAGACCGCCTGGGAATACAGGGTGCTGTAGCATTTTGGCTTTTCCTTTATTCGTTGGCTTTCTTTTTGTTTCTCCTGAGGTGCCATCTTGCCATGAGCAAGTTCAAAGGGGTCGAAGGTGACAGTGACACTTGCCAATGGCCACATCACCCTCAACGCGCCCGATCTCGTCTGATTTTGGAAGCTAAGCAGGGTCGGGCCTGGTTAGTACCTGGATGGGAGACCTCCTGGGAATATCAGGTGCTGTAGGCTTTTGGCTTTTCCTTTTTCGTTGGCTTTCTTTTTGTTTCTCCTGAGGTGCCATCTTGCCATGGGCAAGTTCAAAGTGGTCGAGGGTGGCAGTGATAATCGCCTATGGCCACATCACCCTGAATGCGCCTGATCTCATCTGATCTCGGAAGATAAGCAGGGTCGGGCCTGGTTAGTAGGGATGATCGAACTTTTGAAAAGTTTGGTTCAACCAGAAGACCCGAATTTCCCGAAAGTTCGGTTCAGATTCCAGAACCCCATTGAAATCAATGGGACCCGAACTTCGGTAATTAAAAAACACAATTTTGAAGCCCTAAAACCCAATAAATGCCCCTAAAAAGTGCCTAGGGTTCTGGGTCATGCCCCAGGGACTATTAATCACACAAAAAAAGTCCGGAACCAGAATTATAGCATGCCAAACCTTCAAAAATGACTTTTTTGCTCAACCATGCCTTTCTTTTGCTCCTAATCAACTGCACAGCCAATGTGTATGATGGGGACATAATGCAGTGCACTGGGAACAAGATTAGAGTTTTTTTTTTAAAAAGGTGCTGTCTATTTAAATGTGCATATAATTAACAGGTGTATTTTCACAATGTCAGGACCCCAACTTGAACCTGGGACCTCCAGTGTGTCTGCCAATGACTCTACTTGCTGAGCCACCTGGAATGCTGGACAGCTCCTTGGACAAATCCTTGAATGACCCTGCTGTGAATCTTTAATGCCTTGAACCTTGAACTTTAAACCCTTTGCTCCTCCCATGAACTTCCGGTTTTAAGCCATGTCTTTGCACTTCCTGGTTGGCAGAATATTGTGCCTTCAACAGCCGATATCTCGCTTGTCTCTCCTGCTGCCATCCGTATCTTTGCTACCATCCATTATCGACACTTGGCTTGTTCCTCGACTATGCTTTTGCCTAATCCCGACTTGCAACTACTTGTTACCGACCTTTGGCTATTCCTAGACTACGCTTTTGCTTGATCCTGACCTGCTGTATCTGCTACTGGACCCCGGCTTGCTCACCTCCTGGTGGGGCGATCCTGAGGACCGCGACCTGGTACTAACACGCAGCAAAATCCATCTCCACCATCGAGGGAGTCAAACTAGGCCTTGCAGATTGCCGCATGTCTTCCTCCTCCTCCTCCTCAAAGCCTGCAAAAGTTCCCGAAGAATCGTCCTCCTCCTCTTCCACCCCTGGATCCTGCTCGGGCCTCTGGGAGCTAGGCATAATGGGGTCAGGATTCTCAGGATAAAAGGGGCCTTGAGAGGCAAGGAAGTCCTCCTCTTCCTCCTGCTGCTCTGCCTCCAGTGCCCTGTCCATAATGCCATGCAGAGTGTGCTCCAACAAATACAGTACCGGTAGGGTGTCACTGATGCATGCGCTGTCCCGGCTTACCATCCTTGTGGACTCCTCAAATCCCGAGAGGACAGCACATGCATCCTTAATCAAAAGCCACTGCCATGGTGAAAAGAAGCCCAGGCGCGCTGAGCCAGTGCTGGTGCTGTACTCGCAGAGATATTCATTGAGATATTCATTGATATTCATTCATATTCATTGATATTCATTGAAATTCGTATGCATGTACAGGCGCTGCAGCATAGCCAAGGTGGAGTTCCAGCGGGTGGGCATGTCACAGACGAGGCGGTGTACCAGCAGGTGAAACTCCTGCTGCACTTCGGCCAAACGTGCAGTGGCACTGTACGACCGCCTGAAGTGATTGCACACCCTTCTTGCCATCCTTAGCACATCCTGCATTCCCGATTCAAAAACCGCTGTACCACGAGATTCAGGACATGCGCCAGGCATAGCACATGGGTCAACTTTCCCTGACGAAGGGCGGCCAGGAGGTTTGACCCATTATCGGTAACCACCATCCCTGGCTGCAGCTGGTGTGGTGTCAACCACCTCTGGGCCTGTGCCTGCAGAGCCCCAAGAATCTCAGGGGCAGTATGCTGCCTGTCCCCTAGACACACAAGCTGCAGCACTGCGTGACACCTTTTGGCCTGAGACATAGAATAGCCCTTTGAACTCTTAAGTAGTACCTCATCATATTCAAAGGACCATTCTGCAGAGGAGGGCATGGAGGAGGATGAGTAGGAGGAGGAGGAGCAGAAGGGGGTAGAAGTGATCGATCTACCCAGATCAGCGACACCACCAGCTGTTTGCAGACGTGGGGGCAACCTGGCTGCAGCACTGAGCTCTGGCTACAATCCCTTCCGCTGGCAAGCAGTGTCACCTAATGAGCAGTGACAGAAATGTACCGTCCCTGCCCATGTTTGCTTGACCAAGTGTCAGCCATCAGGTGTATCTTACGGCTGACTGACGTGGCCAGGGACGACACTACATTGCCTTCCACATGTTGGTATAGGGATGGCAGGGCCTTACGGGCAAAGTAATGCCGACTTGGCACCTGCCACTGTGGAACTGCACATTTTGCAAAGTCACGGAAGGGAGCAGACTCTACCAGGTTAAATGGTAACAGTTGCAGAGCCATTAGTTTTGCCAAACTACTGTTTAGATGCTGGGTATGTGGGTGGCGGGGAGTATACATTTTTTTTCGTTCCAGCATGTGTGGAATCAAAATTTGGCGTCTAGATGTTACAGCTGGTGGTGTGCTGGAGGTAGATGCGACACTGCCTGCTATATCATCATCCCTGTCAATGGAGGCTGCCAACAGGTGACGAGTGACTATAGCAGGGCCAGGAATAGACTGATGTGCAGGTGGAGCACGAGGAGCAGCGCGAGGAGGACTAGGAGGCCGACTGACCGATCTTTGGCCCTTTTGTGGGTTCTTCAAATGCTCCTGCCAACAGGCCAAGTGGTGGGTTGTCAAATGCCTGTTTAGGCAGCTTGTACCCAGGTGGTTTACATTTTTGCCACTTTTTATACCCTTCTGACAAATCTTGCAGATCGCAACTGTTCGGTCTGCATGGGATGTCTCAAAAAAGGCCCATCAAGAAGAGGTGTGTATAGTGGCCCGGGAGACAACAGGTGCGGCCTTAGATGGAGCGGGCCATATGCTCTCCCCTCTTGCTTGCTCTGCCTCCTCCTCAACCTCAGACCCAACATCAGACTCCATAAAGGACTGAGCATCAGGCTGGAGTAGATGGCCGACACTGTGGTCAAACAGCTCAGCTGACTCCTCTGCCATGTCTGAAGTTGGGTCTAAGGGAGGACGTGAGGTGGACATGGACTCAT
Organism: Pelophylax lessonae; assembly: GCF_965119305.1. Classification (NCBI taxonomy): domain Eukaryota; kingdom Metazoa; phylum Chordata; class Amphibia; order Anura; family Ranidae; genus Pelophylax; species Pelophylax lessonae. The sequence continues at coordinate 162,906,076 of NC_138779.1, forward strand.
CTCTATTTGTTCTGCCAACTGCAGAAGACTGACCACTTTTCTCTGCCTGGGTCACTGTAGTTGTAGATGATGCCGATGATGAGGGTTTGGTAATATAGTCCACCACCTCCTGTACGTACTGTGGACGTATAGCTTGGCCACTGCTGGAGAACAATGCAAATGGTGGCCTGGCTGAGGACTGACCACCACGTCCACCCCTGCCTCTAGACACCCTAGAAGCTGTGCCCCTTTCCGCAGCAGGGCCACGTATGCCTTTTCTTGGTCTACCTGGCATATTTGTCACTGAGGCGTTGGCAACTCTGTGCAGTGAAAAACGCACACTGCTATGTGACCCACAGTTGTCGCTGAATACAGCACAGCAGATGTGTGTCACGCACAGTTGCAAAGCCTTTTGCACAGTGGACCTAACGCTTTCAAGAACAGGCATTAAGTTGTCACTGAGGCAATGTATTTTGCTGACTAGCAAACACGTATACCTGCTGTAGATATATCAGCACTGTGGAACGTGCTCACTACACAGAACCCTCACACTTTCACTTTCCCTACAGAAACTAGATTATTACATCTAACTACTGTGGTACAAAGTTCCCTAACTACACTAGATATCCCTTTCCTCACACTAAAAGAACAGCTCCATACAGCAGAAGACTGACACTGTCCCTTTATTTTTATTTTTTTTTCTAACTCAAAAAACCAGCACAATCGCTGTATTTCTAACTACACTGACTGGCTGTAAGCTGAATGCAATTCTGCTATATGGAGCTTTAGAAGCACTCGCCTATGCAGAAAACATAGTGTAGCAAAGCAGGAGTAAGAGAAATGTTTCCACTCTCTTCAACAGACTCTGTATCACTGTGCTATGGGTTAGGCGGGGCTATCTTATATACTGTGGGGCGTATTCACTTCTGATTGGAACCTGGTCTCCGTAGTCAGTCCAATCACGTTCCCAGAAGACTCCTGCCCCCTCATTGGCTTTTGCTGATGTTTCTGGGCCAATCACAGGCTTTTAAAGCCCAGTTCCTGTACCAGTGCATTTTGGGCGGTTCTGGTGGCCGAATTCCGAACTTTTACCGCAAAAAGTTCGGAATTCGGCCGAATTTCGAACACCCAATGTTCGGGTCGAACCGATGGTCGACCCAAACCGTTCGATCATCCCTACGGGTTAGTACTCGGATGGGAGACCATCTGGGAATACCAGGTGCTGTAGGCTTTTGGCTTTTCCTTTATTCGTTTCCTTTATGACTATTTTTGTCTTTATAGTCTTAAAACGCTTGTTTTAGACAAGATAATTGCATTTGGTCTCCAATGGCCTGAAAAATATTTTTTTGATCAAAATGACTCTGTTTTGGTCTCCAAGTGTCAAAAAAAGCCTTTTTTAGTGAGAATAACTGCATTTGATCACCAAAGATCTGGAAAAAATGTTTTAGTCAAAATGACTGTATTTTCGGCTTTCAGAGTCTTAAAACGCTGGTTTTAGACCAGATAACTGCATTTGGTAAACCAATGGCCTGAAAAAAAATTTTTGGTCAAAATTACATTATTTTGGTCTCCAAGTGTCTAAAAAGCCTTTTTTAGTCAAAATAACTACATTTGTTCACCAAAGGTCTGACTTTTTTTTCTGTCAAAACTTTCATCTTTTCGTCTTTTAGAGTCTTAAACAGCCGCTTTTTAGACAAGATTGTGGTAACCAATAGCCTGAAAAAAAATTTTTGGTCAAAATGACTCTATTTTGGTGTTCAAGTGTCTAAAAAGCCTACAAGCCTTTTAAGACTCTAAAAGACAAAAATACAGTCATTTTGACTAAATTTTTTTTCAGGGGGGCGTGGCTGAGCTGCGGGTGTGAGCGGACGTGCATGCTGTGAGCTCTGCTGTTGATCCTGGTAGTTATCCTGTGTAACTCCTTATCCTGCTCCGATTTCTACCGTCAGTCGGTGCCCTGTGTTCCCTGGAGTGCGGTGATCACCCGGTGAGTCCTCCATCTTCTCTCCGTGATGTCTAAGAAGGGAATCCGCACAGGCCGGCCCGATCCAAGAGCAGCGCGCAGCACAGAAGGCCACATATCTGGAGGCTGCTCAAAAGCTTTTTGCTAAGCCTTCTGCCCGGGACCCCCAAACTCTATCTGAGGACCATCGATCCGGCTCACCGAGGTCGCATTCAGACACGGATGACACTGTTCCCTTAGGGGATCTCTCCCGCCAGATTGCTGATTGCAGCAGATGCAGACCAGGCCCCGAGGCAATCATCTCCTACCCCGGACACAGAACCCACGTTGCGGGACATTATGGCTGCGGTTACCACCTGTACCACCTCAATTACGGCCCTGACAGCGGAGTTAAAGGGGGTCAAGTCTGAGATATCGTTCCCAAGATAACTGCATTTGGTCTACAATGGCCTGAAAAAATTGTTTGGTCAAAATGACTCTAATTTGGTCTCCAAGTGTCTAAAAAGCCTTTATTCGTCAAAATAACTGCATTTGGTCACCAAAGGTCTGAAAATTGTTTTTAGTCAAAATGACTGTATTTTCGCCTTTTAGAGTCTTAAAAAGCCGGTTTTAGACAAGATAATTGCATTTCGTAACCAATGGCCTGATAAATCTTTTTGGTCAAAACGACTCTATTTTGGTTTTTCAAGTGTCAAAAAAGCCTTTTTTAGTCAGAATAACTGCATTTGATCACCAAAGATCTGGAAAAAATGTTTTAGTCAAAATGACTGTATTTTCAGCTTTTAGAGTCTTAAAACGCCGGTTTTAGACCAGATAACTGCATTTGGTAAACCAATGGCCTGAAAAAAAAATTTTGGTCAAAATTACATTATTTTGGTCTCCAAGTGTCTAAAAAGCCTTTTTTAGTCAAAATAACTACATTTGGTCACCAAAGGTCTGATTTTTTTTTGTCAAAATTTTCGTCTTTTCGTCTTTTAGAGTCTTAAACAGCCGCTTTTTAGACAAGATAACTGCATGTGGTAACCAATAGCCTGAAAACATTTTTTTTTGGTCAAAATGACTCTATTTTGGTTTTCAAGTGTCTAAAAAGCCTACAAGCCTTTTAAGACTCTAAAAGACAAAAATACAGTCATTTTGACTAAATTTTTTTCAGGGGGGCGTGGCCGAGCTGCGGGTGTGAGCGGACGTGCATGCTGTGAGCTCCGCTGTTGATCCTGGTAGTTATCCTGTGTAACTCCTTAGCCCTGTGTTCCCTGGAGTGCGGTGATCACCCTGTGAGTCCTCCATCTTCTCTCCGTGATGTCTAAGAAGGGTAAAGAGGGAAATCCGCACAGGCCGGCCCGATCCAAGATGGCGGCGCCTCGCAGCGCGCAGCACAGAAGGCAACATATCTGGAGGCTGCTCAAAAGCTTTTTGCTAAGCCTGCTGCCCGGGACCCCCAAACTCTATCTGAGGACCATCGATCCGGCTCACCGGGGTCGCATTCAGACACGGATGACACTGTTCCCTTAGGGGATCTCTCCCGCCAGATTGCTGATTGGGAGGCAGCAGATGCAGACCAGGCCCCGAGGCAATCATCTCCTACCCCGGACACAGAACCCACGTTGCGGGACATTATGGCTGCGGTTACCACCTGTACCACCTCAATTACGGCCCTGACAGCGGAGTTAAAGGGGGTCAAGGCTGAGATATCGTTCATGAGACATGATATGCAGAAATTGAGGGAGAGGACAGCGGCAGTGGAAGGCAGGGTCAGCTCCCTGGAGGATGACATGGCGCCTTTGCAAAGGGAAGTGAAACATACTGCCCTGCTCTCAGCCCAGCAAGCTGCACGTCTGGATGACTTGGAGAATAGGATGAGACGGAGTAATATCAGAGCAATTGGGATCCCTGAGCGGGCGGAAGGTAAAGATCCTGTGGCTTTCATTGAACAATGGCTGCTCTCTACTTTTGGGCAAGAATCCTTTACTTCCATGTTTTCAGTGGAACGTGCTCATAGGGTGCCTATGCGACTTCTTCCTCCTGGAGATCCCCCCCCCCCGCGCACTTTCATCTTCAAATTCCTCAATTCCAGGGGAATGCAGGGGAGGCTCAAGATTGACAACTCAAGGATCTCCCTGTTCCCAGATTACTCTGCGGTGGTGCAGAAACAGCGTGCGAAATTCGTAGAGGTCAAGAGGAGATTGCGGGACTTGAATGTTTAATACGCTATGCTGTACCCTTCCAGGCTCCGGGTGGTGGTCCGGGATGAGGTGTTGTTCTTTGACAAGCCTTCTGCTGCTGTTCAATGGCTGGATGCTAATGGTGGGGCCCTGCGGGCGGCCACTTCCCCCAGGCGAGAAGACCTTTGAGGATCGTTTCTACTTTTTGGAACTTTTGTACTCTTTTCGGCCGGTCATGGATCCTTTCGGTTCTCCTGCCTATACCTGGCACTTGATGTTACACACACTTTTCCTGTTATGATGGGAGCTCTTCTGCTGCACTAATGGTTGCTACCTCTCACATGGTTGCTAATTTTGAGGAGACTACACTGGCATCGGTGGTCCCTCTCCGGTTTCCCCCCCTTGGTCATGACTGGACATGCCCTATTGACTCGTCCCTTCCCCCACACGTGGCAGACGTGTATTGCCTTTTTGTTCCCCCCCTTTTTGCCTTTTTTCTGGTCCTGGACTTTGGTTCGATTTTTGCTTTTCCTGCATGTACTTTGTCGCTCTACTGCTATTATTTTACCCTATGCTGTGGATGTTCCTATTGACTGTTCTCTATGCTGGGGCTGCACCGGTACTGTGTGGGCTGGGCGACTACTCCTGTTGCTCTCTCTATATAGCTGGGCTGTGCTGATGGGGTGTAGTGGGTTCACCCTTTCTGGGTGCCCTCTTTCGCCTCCCTGGCCGGGTTGCCTGACGCTCCGTGTATGGCTACATTTTGACTATGGCTGATAATATTTGTGTGATGTCCTGGAATGTGCGGGGCCTCGGCAACCCGGTAAAGAGGACGGCGGTGCTCCGCACCATCAAACACCTGCAGGCAGATGTGGTTTGCCTGCAGGAGACCCATATGTCTCCTTCCACTTCCCTGTGTCTAGCTCCTAGCGTATTTAGTCACCAGTTCCACTCTGTTTACTCCACTTATTCGAGAGGGGTGTGTATTTTGATTAAGAAGGGGGTACGGTTTCTATGCTCAAAGTCTGTGATTGACCCTGAGGGCCGGTTTGTTTTATCCTGCCAACTAGCAAGCCTTAGGTGTGTACTTGTGCCCCCCCCCCGTATTCTGCAGGGGTACTTAAACTTATCGTGCCACATATTGCTCAACTTCCTGATGTGCCCCTGCTGATGTTGGGGGACTTTACTGCTGTACTTGACTCTGCCTGGGATAGGTTTTCCTCTCACTCCGGTGGACCTATGCTGGCCGGGGGGGCTACGCCCCTTGCTCAGTTGGTGGGTGAACTCGGACTGACAGATGTCTGGAGGATGGGCCATCCTGAGGTATGAAAGTTTTCGTGCTTCTCGGCGTCACACTCGGGATTGTCTAGGATAGATCTGGGGCTGGGTAATGGTTCGCTACTGCCTCTGGTGGTCGTGGCGGGGAAATCCCTTTGGAAACTCAATGCATTCTGGCTGACGCTCTTTCCTAGTCCTGATCCCCTGCCACCCAAACTAACGTCCTTTTTTGCTGACAATTTGGAATCCGCAGAGGTGGGGGTGGTGTGGGATGCGGCTAAGGCATTCATGGGAGGTCAGTTTATACGTACGGTTAATGCCATTAAAACGGACACCAGGCAATGGGAGAATACTGTGTTGGACGCAGTGACTAGAGCGGAGGAAACTTATGTTAGGGACCCGTCAGATGATACTCAGAGGTCGTGGCTGGCTGCCCAATCTATGGCCAAGTCGGTCTCGATTCAAAAGGCTGAAAACAAGCGCTTCTTCTTGCAGCAGAGGTATTTTGAGAAGGGAGAAAACACGGGTCATATGTTGGCCATGCTGGTTCGCTCGCGGCAGCCTGCGGCATTTATACCCCAGATTAAGGATCCTCAGGGGGTGCTCTGGCATGCCACGGCTGACATACGGAGAGTACTTGGGAAGTTTTATGCTGATCTTTACTCCTCTAAGATCTCGGCTGACTCACGAGAAATTGCTGATTTTTTTGGCTTCCTGCGATTTGCCTTCTCTGTCTGCCTGGGACGTGGCTGTGCTTGGGGCCCCCCTTACGGAAAACGAACTTTATGCAGCCTTGAAATCTACTAAGCCTGGTAAATCTCCGGGGGCTGATGGTATCCCGTCGGAGGTTTACAGCCGATACGCTGAACAGTTGGTGCCCGTGCTGCTGCGGGTATATAACGAAGCCTTCCGTATTGGCCGCTGTTAGGAATGCTTCCTGAGCACACTGATGTGCTGTCATGAATCTGCAATCTAAAGGGTTAACCTAGAGCAGACTAATTGCAGTAATTGGCAAACAGGCTGCCTTATGCGGGACACTATGGCTGCGGTTACCAACTGTACCACCTCAATTACGGCCCTGACAGCGGAGTTAAAGGGGGTCAAGTCTGAGATATCGTTCATGAGGCATGATATGCAGAAATTGAGGGAGAGGACAGTGGCAGTGGAAGGCAGGGTCAGCTCCCTGGAGGATGACATGGCGCCTTTGCAAAGGGAAGTGAAACATACTGCCCTGCTCTCAGCCCAGCAAGCTGCACGTCTGGATGACTTGGAGAATAGGATGAGACGGAGTAATATCAGAGCAATTGGAATCCCTGAGCGGGCGGAAGGTGAAGATCCTGTGGCTTTCATTGAACAATGGCTGCTCTCTACTTTTGGGCAAGAATCCTTTACTTCCATGTTTTCGGTGGAACGTGCTCATAGGGTGCCTATGCGACCTCTTCCTCCTGGAGCCCCCCCCCCCCCACGCACTTTCACCTTCAAATTCCTCAATTACTAAAGCCAGGGGAATGCAGGGGAGGCTCAAGATTGACAACTCAAGGATCTCCCTGTTTCCCGATTACTCTGCGGTGGTGCAGAAACAGCGTGCGAAATTCGTAGAGGTCAAGAGGAGATTGCGGGACTTGAATGTTCAATACGCTATGCTGTACCCTTCCAGGCTCCGGGTGGTGGCCCGGGATGAGGTGTTGTTCTTTGATAAGCCTTCTGCTGCTGTTCAATGGCTGGATGCTAATGGTGGGGCCCTGCGGGCGGCCACTTCCCCCAGGCGAGAAGACCTTTGAGGATCGTTTCTACTTTTTGGAACTTTTGTACTCTTTTCGGCCGGTCATGGATCCTTTCGGTTCTCCTGCCTATACTTGGCACTTGATGTTACACACACTTTTCCCGTTATGATGGGAGCTCTTCTGCTGCACTAATGGTTGCTACCTCTCACATGGTTGCTAATTTTGTGGAGACTGGTATCGGTGGTCCCTCTCCGGTTTCCCCCCCTTGGTCGTGACTGGACATGCCCTATTGACTCGTCCCTTCCCCCACACGTGGCAGACGTGTATTGCCTTTTTGTTCCCCCCTTTTTGCCTTTTTTCTGGTCCTGGACTTTGGTTCGATTTTTGCTTTTCCTGCATGTACTTTGTCGCTCTACTGCTATTATTTTACCCTATGCTGTGGATGTTCCTATTGACTGTTCTCTATGCTGGGGCTGCACCGGTACTGTGTGGGCTGGGCGACTACTCCTGTTGCTTTCTCTATATAGCTGGGCTGTGCTGATGGGGTGTAGTGGGTTCACCCTTTCTGGGTGCCCTCTTTCGCCTCCCTGGCCGGGTTGCCTGACGCTCCGTGTATGGCTACATTTTGACTATGGCTGATAATATTTGTGTGATGTCCTGGAATGTGCGGGGCCTCGGCAACCCGGTAAAGAGGACGGCGGTGCTCCGCACCATCAAACGCCTGCAGGCAGATGTGGTTTGCCTGCAGGAGACCCATATGTCTCCTTCCACTTCCACGTGTCTAGCTCCTAGCGTATTTAGTCACCAGTTCCACTCTGTTTACTCCACTTATTCGAGAGGGTGTGTATTTTGATTAAGAAGGGGGTACGGTTTCTATGCTCAAAGTCTGTGATTGACCCTGAGGGCCGGTTTGTTTTATCCTGCCAACTAGCAAGCCTTAGGTGTGTACTTGTGCCCCCCCCCCCCGTATTCTGCAGGGGTACTTAAACTTATCGTGCCACATATTGCTCAACTTCCTGATGTGCCCCTGCTGATGTTGGGGGACTTTACTGCTGTACTTGACTCTGCCTGGGATAGGTTTTCCTCTCACTCCAGTGGACCTATGCTGGCCGGGGGGGCTATGCCCCTTGCTCGGTTGGTGGGTGAACTCGGACTGACAGATGTCTGGAGGATGGGCCACCCTGAGGTATGAAAATTTTCGTGCTTCTCGGCGTCACACTCGGGATTGTCTAGGATAGATCTGGGGCTGGTAATTTGGTTCGCTACTGCCTCTGGTGGTCGTGGCGGGAAAATCCCTTTGGAAACTCAATGCATTCTGGCTGACGCTCTTTCCTAGTCCTGATCCCCTGCCACCCAAACTAACGTCCTTTTTTGCTGACAATTTGGAATCCGCAGAGGTGGGGGTGGTGTGGGATGCGGCTAAGGCATTCATGGGAGGTCAGTTTATACGTACGGTTAATGTCATTAAAACGGACACCAGGCAATGGGAGAATACTGTGTTGGACGCAGTGACTAGAGCGGAGGAAACTTATGATAGGGACCCGTCAGATGATACTCAGAGGTCGTGGCTGGCTGCCCAATCAATGGCCAAGTCGGTCTCGATTCAAAAGGCTGAAAACAAGCACTTCTTCTTGCAGCAGAGGTATTTTGAGAAGGGAGAAAACACGGGTCATATGTTGGCCATGCTGGTTCGCTCGCAGCAGCCTGCGGCATTTATACCCCAGATTAAGGATCCTCAGGGGGTGCTCTGGCACGCCACGGCTGACATACGGAGAGTACTTGGGAAGTTTTATGCTGATCTTTACTCCTCTAAGATCTCGGCTGACTCACGAGAAATTGCCGATTTTTTTGGCTTCCTGCGATTTGCCTTCTCTGTCTGCCTGGGACGTGGCTGTGCTTGGGGCCCCCCTTACGGAAAACGAACTTTATGCGGCCTTGAAATCTACTAAGCCTGGTAAATCTCCGGGGGCTGATGGTATCCCGTCGGAGGTTTACAGCCGATACGCTGAACAGTTGGTGCCCGTGCTGCTGCGGGTATATAACGAAGCCTTCCGTATTGGCCGCTGTTAGGAATGCTTCCTGAGCACACTGATGTGCTGTCATGAATCTGCAAGGGTTAACCTAGAGCAGACTAATTGCAGTAATTGGCAAAGAGGCTGCCTTATTTAAACAGCTCAGAAGCACTGTGTCTTTGCTGACTTTTCCTGTGTTCCTGAAGCCTGCTTCCTGTTACCTGTTTGATATCCGTTTTGACCTTTGGCTTGTTCCTGACCTTGTTGACCTGCTGCCCGTCCTGACCCCCGGCTTGTTTGACCATTCTCTCAGATCTCCCTTGTCTGCTTATCTGTAGTGTTGAGCGAACACGGACTGTATTATTCGTGTTCGTACCGAATAATTGGATTTTTTGTACCCGAACACGGACACGGACACTTTACTGTATGTTCGGGTAAAAATCCGTGTTCGGTCGTTTTATTTCCGGGTTTTGCATGCTTTGGCGCTCTTTTCATGGCGGGCTTTCAACAGCCAATCAACAATCGTTTAACTGGTGTGCCTTAAGCCATCCCAGCCATGCCTGCAAATGTCTCAGTAGCTGTGATTGGCCGTCTGAAGCATGTGACCAAGTCTTTATAAGTTCGAGGCAGCCGCAGCGGCGTCATTATGCTGCTTAGATTCAGGGACAGAGCACACATCAACGTGCTGGCTGCTGATTAGGGAAAGATAGGCAGGAAAAAACCATTTGTGTCCGGATAGAATTGAGGGACAGGTCGGAGTGTTTAGGTAGGGCGAGTTGTAGGCATTTTAGGGATAGAGTCTGCTGAATTATAGGGTCAGTGTCTTCTACAAACTACAATCGATATTGCTGTGTGGGGGGTGGGGTGAATCTGCACTCAATCCTGATCTACGATCTCTTCTCAATCCTGTTAGGGACAGAGTCTGCTGAATTTTAGGGAAACTGTGTTCTACAAACTACAATCGATATTGCTGTGTGGTGTGGGATTGGAGATAGGCAGGTGTCAGTGATCCACATCCATTTTTCTGTGTGTGAGCTGCAGTGAACACAATCTTTTTGGGCTGCAGTGAACACAATCTTTTTGGGCTGCAGTGAACACAATCTTTTTGGGCTGCAGTGAACACAATCTTTTTGGGGTGCAGTGAACAAAATCTTTTTGGGGTGCAGTGAACAAAATCTTTTTGGGGTGCAGTGAACACAATCCTTTTTGGTGTGCAGTGAACACAATCTTTGTGGGGTGCAGTGAACAAAATCCTTTGTGGGGTGCAGTGAACACAATCTTTTTGGGGTGCAGTGAACAAAATCCTTTTTGGGGTGCAGTGAACAACATCCTTTTTGGGGTGCAGTGAACACAATCTTTTTGGGGTGCAGTGAACAAAATCCTTTGTGGGGTGCAGTGAACACAATCTTTTTGGGGTGCAGTGAACACAATCTTTTTGGGGTGGAGTGAACAACATCCTTTTTGGGGTGCAGTGAACAAAATCCTTTTTGGGGTGCAGTGAACAAAATCATTTTTGGGGTGCAGTGAACACAATCTTTTTGGGGTGCAGTGAACACAATCTTTGTGGGGTGCAGTGAACACAATCTTTTTGGGGTGGAGTGGACAACATCCTTTTTGGGGTGCAGTGAACAACATCCTTTTTGGGGTGCAGTGAACACAATCTTTTTGGGGTGCAGTGAACACAATCTTTGTGGGGTACAGTGAACAGAATCTTTGTGGGGTGCAGTGAACACAATCTTTGGGGGGTACAGTGAACACAATCTTTGTGAGGTGCAGTGAACACAATCTTTGTGGGGTGCAGTGAACACAATCTTTGTGGGGTGCAGTGAACACAATCATTGTGGGGTGCAGTGAACTCAATCTTTGTGGGGTACAGTGAACACAATCTCATACTTCTGAAGGTTTGAGGGTGCTGCCTGTTCCATACTCCCCCTACTCCTCATCTAGCCTTTTAGGGGTACAAACAATAGTAATTGGGGCCTAGTGTGGTTGTGTACGTGTGATATACATACACTTTTTTGGGATCATATTTTCTATTCCGCTATTTAATCAAAAACCTTTGGGGATCAGTTAAATTGGGGGATAGTCTGTGTTGGTACGTGTGAGAGAGATCCACCTTTCCAAGTTGTTGGGGTTCATCTCATACTTCTGAAGGTTTGAGGGTGCTGCCTGTTCCATACTCCCCCTACTCCTAGCCTTTTAGGGGTACAAACAATAGTAATTGGGGCCTAGTGTGGTTGTGTACGTGTGATATACATACACTTTTTTGGGATCATATTTTCTATTCCGCTATTTAATCAAAAACCTTTGGGGATCAGTTAAATTGGGGGATAGTCTGTGTTGGTACGTGTGAGAGAGATCCACCTTTCCAAGTTGTTGGGGTTCATCTCATACTTCTGAAGGTTTGAGGGTGCTGCCTGTTCCATACTCCCCCTACTCCTAGCCTTTTAGGGGTACAAACAATAGTAATTGGGGCCTAGTGTGGTTGTGTACGTGTGATATACATACACTTTTTTGGGATCATATTTTCTATTCCGCTATTTAATCAAAAACCTTTGGGGATCAGTTAAATTGGGGGATAGTCTGTGTTGGTACGTGTGAGAGAGATCCACCTTTCCAAGTTGTTGGGGTTCATCTCATACTTCTGAAGGTTTGAGGGTGCTGCCTGTTCCATACTCCCCCCTACTCCTAGCCTTTTAGGGGTACAAACAATAGTAATTGGGGCCTAGTGTGGTTGTGTACGTGTGATATACATACACTTTTTTGGGATCATATTTTCTATTCCGCTATTTAATCAAAAACCTTTGGGGATCAGTTAAATTGGGGGATAGTCTGTGTTGGTACGTGTGAGAGAGATCCACCTTTCCAAGTTGTTGGGGTTCATCTCATACTTCTGAAGGTTTGAGGGTGCTGCCTGTTCCATACTCCCCCTACTCCTAGCCTTTTAGGGGTACAAACAATAGTAATTGGGGCCTAGTGTGGTTGTGTACGTGTGATATACATACACTTTTTTGGGATCATATTTTCTATTCCGCTATTTAATCAAAAACCTTTGGGGATCAGTTAAATTGGGGGATAGTCTGTGTTGGTACGTGTGAGAGAGATCCACCTTTCCAAGTTGTTGGGGTTCATCTCATACTTCTGAAGGTTTGAGGGTGCTGCCTGTTCCATACTCCCCCTACTCCTAGCCTTTTAGGGGTACAAACAATAGTAATTGGGGCCTAGTGTGGTTGTGTACGTGTGATATACATACACTTTTTTGGGATCATATTTTCTATTCCGCTATTTAATCAAAAACCTTTGGGGATCAGTTAAATTGGGGGATAGTCTGTGTTGGTACGTGTGAGAGAGATCCACCTTTCCAAGTTGTTGGGGTTCATCTCATACTTCTGAAGGTTTGAGGGTGCTGCCTGTTCCATACTCCCCCTACTCCTAGCCTTTTAGGGGTACAAACAATAGTAATTGGGGCCTAGTGTGGTTGTGTACGTGTGATATACATACACTTTTTTGGGATCATATTTTCTATTCCGCTATTTAATCAAAAACCTTTGGGGATCAGTTAAATTGGGGGATAGTCTGTGTTGGTACGTGTGAGAGAGATCCACCTTTCCAAGTTGTTGGGGTTCATCTCATACTTCTGAAGGTTTGAGGGTGCTGCCTGTTCCATACTCCCCCTACTCCTAGCCTTTTAGGGGTACAAACAATAGTAATTGGGGCCTAGTGTGGTTGTGTACGTGTGATATACATACACTTTTTTGGGATCATATTTTCTATTCCGCTATTTAATCAAAAACCTTTGGGGATCAGTTAAATTGGGGGATAGTCTGTGTTGGTACGTGTGAGAGAGATCCACCTTTCCAAGTTGTTGGGGTTCATCTCATACTTCTGAAGGTTTGAGGGTGCTGCCTGTTCCATACTCCCCCTACTCCTAGCCTTTTAGGGGTACAAACAATAGTAATTGGGGCCTAGTGTGGTTGTGTACGTGTGATATACATACACTTTTTTTGGATCATATTTTCTATTCCGCTATTTAATCAAAAACCTTTGGGGATCAGTTAAATTGGGGGATAGTCTGTGTTGGTACGTGTGAGAGAGATCCACCTTTCCAAGTTGTTGGGGTTCATCTCATACTTCTGAAGGTTTGAGGGTGCTGCCTGTTCCATACTCCCCCTACTCCTAGCCTTTTAGGGGTACAAACAATAGTAATTGGGGCCTAGTGTGGTTGTGTACGTGTGATATACATACACTTTTTTGGGATCATATTTTCTATTCCGCTATTTAATCAAAAACCTTTGGGGATCAGTTAAATTGGGGGATAGTCTGTGTTGGTACGTGTGAGAGAGATCCACCTTTCCAAGTTGTTGGGGTTCATCTCATACTTCTGAAGGTTTGAGGGTGCTGCCTGTTCCATACCCCCCCTACTCCTCATCTAGCCTTTTAGGGGTACAAACAATAGTAATTGGGGCCTAGTGTGGTTGTGTACGTGTGATATACATACACTTTTTTTGGATCATATTTTCTATTCCGCTATTTAATCAAAAACCTTTGGGGATCAGTTAAATTGGGGGATAGTCTGTGTCGGTACGTGTGAGAGAGATCCACCTTTCCAAGTTGTTGGGGTTCATCTCATACTTCTGAAGGTTTGAGGGTGCTGCCTGTTCCATACTCCCCCTACTCCTCATCTAGCCTTTTAGGGGTACAAACAATAGTAATTGGGGCCTAGTGTGGTTGTGTACGTGCGAGATACATACACTTTTTTTGATCATATTTCCTATTCCGCTATTCAATAAAAACCTTTGAGGATCAATTGAATTGCGGGATAGTCTGTGTCGGTACGTGTGAGAGAGATCCACCTTTCCAAGTTGTTGGGGTTCATCTCATACTTCTGAAGGTTTGAGGGTGCTGCCTGTTCCATACTCCCCCTACTCCTCATCTAGCCTTTTAGGGGTACAAACAATAGTAATTGGGGCCTAGTGTGGTTGTGTACGTGTGATATACATACACTTTTTTTGGATCATATTTTCTATTCCGCTATTTAATCAAAAACCTTTGGGGATCAGTTAAATTGGGGGATAGTCTGTGTTGGTACGTGTGAGAGAGATCCACCTTTCCAAGTTGTTGGGGTTCATCTCATACTTCTGAAGGTTTGAGGGTGCTGCCTGTTCCATACTCCCCCTACTCCTCATCTAGCCTTTTAGGGGTACAAACAATAGTAATTGGGGCCCAGTGTGGTTGTGTACGTGTGATATACATACACTTTTTTGGGATCATATTTTCTATTCCGCTATTTAATCAAAAACCTTTGGGGATCAGTTAAATTGGGGGATAGTCTGTGTCGGTACGTGTGAGAGAGATCCACCTTTCCAAGTTGTTGGGGTTCATCTCATACTTCTGAAGGTTTGAGGGTGCTGCCTGTTCCATACCCCCCCTACTCCTCATCTAGCCTTTTAGGGGTATAAACAATAGTAATTGGGGCCTAGTGTGGTTGTGTACGTGCGAGATACATACACTTTTTTTGATCATATTTCCTATTCCGCTATTCAATAAAAACCTTTGAGGATCAATTGAATTGCGGGATAGTCTGTGTCGGTACGTGTGAGAGAGATCCACCTTTCCAAGTTGTTGGGGTTCATCTCATACTTCTGAAGGTTTGAGGGTGCTGCCTGTTCCATACTCCCCCTACTCCTCATCTAGCCTTTTAGGGGTACAAACAATAGTAATTGGGGCCCAGTGTGGTTGTGTACGTGTGATATACATACACTTTTTTGGGATCATATTTTCTATTCCGCTATTTAATCAAAAACCTTTGGGGATCAGTTAAATTGGGGGATAGTCTGTGTCGGTACGTGTGAGAGAGATCCACCTTTCCAAGTTGTTGGGGTTCATCTCATACTTCTGAAGGTTTGAGGGTGCTGCCTGTTCCATACCCCCCCTACTCCTCATCTAGCCTTTTAGGGGTACAAACAATAGTAATTGGGGCCTAGTGTGGTTGTGTACGTGCGAGATACATACACTTTTTTTGATCATATTTCCTATTCCGCTATTCAATAAAAACCTTTGAGGATCAATTGAATTGCGGGATAGTCTGTGTCGGTACGTGTGAGAGAGATCCACCTTTCCAAGTTGTTGGGGTTCATCTCATACTTCTGAAGGTTTGAGGGTGCTGCCTGTTCCATACTCCCCCTACTCCTCATCTAGCCTTTTAGGGGTACAAACAATAGTAATTGGGGCCCAGTGTGGTTGTGTACGTGTGATATACATACACTTTTTTTGGATCATATTTTCTATTCCGCTATTTAATTTAACTGGGCCTCCATGCGAGACCTGTGTGCCTTGTTGCGCTGTTTTGAGTACTCCACCAACATGGCCAGTGGCAATGACGCCGTTCTCAGCTTAACTATCCCACTTCTATGCCTCCTTGAAAAAACAATTCGGGCGATGATGGAAGAGGATGTGGCACAGGATGAGGAGGAGGAGGAGGATGAAGAGGTAACATTTCCAAGGCTTTCAGGGCAGTCATTCGCAAGGGGCTCCGAGGGTGGGTTCCTGCACACGCAAACGCCAGGGACGCAATTGTCCAGCAGGGGCACAGTTCTGGAGGATGAGGAGGATGAGGAGGAGGAGGAGCTGGAGGAGGAGATGGAACCATGTTCACAGCAGGGTGGCACCCAGGCCAGCTCATGGCCATCACTGGTGCGTGGCTGGGGGGATACAGAGGACACGGACGATACACCTCCCACAGAGGACAGCCTTTCGTTGCCTCTGGGCAGCCTGGCACACATGAGCGATTACATGCTGCAGTGTCTCCACAACGACCGCCGAGTTGCCCACATTCTAACTTGTGCTGATTACTGGGTGGCCACGCTGCTGGATCCCCGTTACAAGGACAACGTACCGTCCTTAATTCACTCACTGGAGCGCGATCGCAAGATGCGCGAGTACAAGCGCACGCTGGTAGACGCCATGCTGCTGGCATTCCCATCTGACAGCGGGGCCACAGTGGAAGCACAAGGCAGAGGAGGAGGAGGAGGAGGTCGCCAACGCAACCAGGGCACCGCCAGCACCTCAGAAGGCAGGGTTAGCATGGCCGAAATGTGGAAAAGCTTTGTCAGCACGCCACAACAAACAGCAGCACCAGCAGCTCAGATGGAACGTCTTAGCAGGAGGCAGCATTTTACCAACATGGTGGAGCAGTATGTGTGCACACGCCTACATGTAGTGAATGACGGGTCTGCCCCCTTCAACTTCTGGGTCTCCAAATTGGGCACATGGCTTGAGCTTGCCCTTTACGCCTTGGAGGTGCTGGCGTGCCCTGCAGCCAGTGTATTATCTGAACGGGTATTTAGCACGGCTGGGGGCGTTATAACAGACAAGCGCAGCCGCCTGTCCAGAGACAATGTGGACAAGCTCACGTTCATTAAAATGAACCAGGCATGGATCCCACGGGACTTTTCCGTACCTTATGCAGAATAGCAATGGATACCGACCTTACCCACCCATTGTTCCATTTTTGCTCTTTCTCACTCTTTTGGGGTGTACCCTCATTTAAAATTTTTGAAAAGAAGCAGTGTTGGCTACCTCGTCCTCCTCCTCAGGGCCAGATTAATGTAGGGGCTATTGGAGCTGCAGCTCCAGGCCCCTACCTTTTATATAGGCCCCGGGTTGGCCATATTCACTGTTACCGCTCTTCTGTCACTTGTAAACACAGAAGTCTGGCTTCTATGCTCGCTTCCCCAGGCAGCACCCTCAGAACCTCCCCACACAGCGTGAAGGCCGGACAAGGAGGGACAGTTGGCGATGCATGGATGTGTTTATGGGCTTCAGAGACAGCATCCCATGTTGAATTAGGCATGCATGGCTGCACCCTTCCTCCTCTGGGTGCATGGCAAGGCACGGCCCTTAAGGCCCTTCAAAATCCTCAGCACCAAGCCCATGATGCTGTTAATCCGGCCCTGGTCCTCCTCCACCGCCGCTTCCACCTACACCGCCCATAGGTGTGCGCAGCCTATTGCATTAAGGTGTGCACCCCAAAGTTGAAATACACATGCATGTGTTTGCCAGCAGGGAGAGTAATGTATCGGGGCCATGTACCTGTAGGCAAGGAGAAATAGAGCAGAGCAGGTCCCAGGGAGATCTTTCCCATCTCCTCACTGGCAATGCTATGTGCCCTAGGTGATTAGGGTGTGCCCAGGCACACCCAGCACACCCTGTGCGCACGCCTATGTCACCGCCACATCCACCACCACCTCAACCTCCCTCCTACTCCATATGGGCCTCGTCCTTCAGAGATGAAGAAGAACATTGTTTTATTTTTCTGTTTTTTTTTTGTTGTTTTAAGTTATTTCCCTATCCACATTTGTTTGCAGAGCACTTGCCATGCTCTTAATTACGTTTTGCTGCCATTTGCAGCACTCTAGCCCTTTCCTTTGGTGTTTTAGAGCCATTTTAGTGCCTTAAAGTTCGGGTCCCCATTGACTTCAATGGGGTTCGGTGTCCGGGAAAAGTTCGGTAAAAGTCCGGGACACGGACCCGGACTTTTTTTTAAAGTTCGGCCGAACCCGTCGAACACGGACATCTAGGTGTTCGCTCAACCCTACTTATCTGCCTTCGGATCATGACCGGCTTCTCCCTTGGTGGGGCGACCCTGAGGACTGCGACCTGGTATCCACACGCAGCAAAATCCATCCTCCCCACTAGAGGCTCTTGCGAAAACCGGTGGATACTTAGATTCCGCAACTCAGGTTAGCCTGTGTCACTTACCTTGGGGGTTCCCGTCTAAGCTCCGCCCTCTGGCACACGTGGGGCCTTCCTCTGCCATCAGGCTACCACTTGTATCCCTAACAGTACAAATCAGCCATGACGGAGCCTGCAAGAGAAGCCTCACGGTTGGAAGAGATCTGCCAACACCTCGCAGCCCTGTCTCAAACCGTAAAGTCGCTTCAAGGCGGCTACACACAGCTAGAGGAACGGCTGCGCTCTACGACACTTCAGGGGGATCCTCCTGTATTATCTGCTTCCTCTCCTGCTGCAGCACTCTCTGCACCTGCTTCTGGCCCTACCGTAGTGATGCTGCCACCAGAACCTCGAGTTCCTGCTCCCGAAAAATATTCCGGGGATCGCGGTAAATTCCACGCCTTTCGCAACGCCTGGCAGCTGTATTTCTCCCTGCAACCTCGAACCTTTTCTTTGGAGACCACCAAGGTGGGGTTTGTTATCTCCCTGCTCCTAGGCAAACCCCAGTCCTGGGTTCATCGGCTCCTTGAAGAGGGCAGCCCCCATTAAACTCCTTACGGTCATTTTTTGAGGCCATGACACAGCTCTATGATGACCCGCAGCGATCCTCCACCGCAGAAGCTGCGCTTCATGTTCTTCAGCAGGGTCGCAGGCCCGTAGAACACTACGTCACTAACTTCCGCCGCATCAGTTCCGATATGTCCTGGAACGAAGCAGCACTCCGATATCAGTTCCATCTCGGCTTGTCAGAAGGACTGAAGGACGAGCTGGCGCGGGTAGGTGTCCCCAACGCCTTGGAAGATTTGATTTCCCAGGCCATTCAAATCGACCGGTGGCTACGGGAGCGCAGAGCAGAACGATCTCCGCAGCAGTTCAGACCAGCCTGGACGCTACCATGAGTTGCTCATCCTGCATACTTTTCTTCTGCTGGGTCAGCTCTTACCAACCCCGCTCCCGCTGGAGTCGCCTCAGATACGCCTGAACCTATAGAACTTGGGATCATACGGCCTGCTTTGTCCCCGGAGGAGAGACGCCGTCGCCAGTTGGGTAACATGTGCCTGTATTGCGGTGAAGCTGGCCACTATGTGCGCTCCTGCCCGGCAAAATACCATAAGTTCATGCCGGCTATACCATCTGTTGCCAGTTCCTCCCACCTAGCCTTTCCTGTGTCATTACAGCTTCCGGAAGGACTCGTCCCAGTTACTGCAATCATTGACTTGGGAGCCTGCCGTTGTTTCATTGATCGCTCGTTCGCCCTGCAACATGGTGTATCTCTCCGGCTCAAGACTCAGGACCTCACCATCTTCCTGGCTGATGGTTCCCACATCAAATCCGGGCCCGTGACCCAAGAAACTTTTCCCCTTCCTATGGTCTCCTCCTCCGGCCATAAGGAACTGATTAGCCTGGATGTTATCACATCCTCCTTATTT
Source organism: Pelophylax lessonae (assembly GCF_965119305.1). Classification (NCBI taxonomy): domain Eukaryota; kingdom Metazoa; phylum Chordata; class Amphibia; order Anura; family Ranidae; genus Pelophylax; species Pelophylax lessonae. Next base: position 162,925,357 of record NC_138779.1, read on the forward strand.
CCCATTATCCTGGGATTACCGTGGTTGCAAGCACATAACCCGCAAGTCAATTGGATCACAGGCACCATCCAGTTCCCATCTCTTTACTGCAAGAATTCCTGTCTACCCGCTCCTCCTGAATTCCCCAAGACTCTGTTCTGTCTTTAATCCAACCTGATGTGTGTTCTGTGGTGCCCAAAGAATACCATGATTTCCTGGACGTATTCAGCAAACGGGGAGCAGAGACCTTGCCCCCCCACCGTCCATATGACTGCCCCATCGACTTGCTCCCAGGAGCCGAAATCCCGTTCGGCCGGATTTACCCACTTTCTGAACGTGAGCTGGACGTCTTAAAGGACTATGTAGACGAAAGTCTGAAGAAGGGGTTCATCCGTCCCTCTACCTCTCCAGCAGGGGCAGGTATCTTCTTCGTAGAGAAGAAGAATCACACCCTCCGACCCTGCATAGATTATAGGGATTTAAATAAAGTTACTATTAAAAACCGTTATCCCCTTCCTCTAGTCCCCGAACTCTTTCAGAGACTCAGATCTGCCATCCTGTTTACTAAGCTGGATCTTCGTGGGGCGTACTACTTGGTGCGCATCCGAGAGGGTGACGAATGGAAGACTGCTTTCCACACTAGATTCGGACATTTCGAATACCTGGTAATGCCATTTGGCCTTTGTAATGCTCCTGCCACGTTCCAACACTTTGTGAACGACATCTTCAGGGATTGGTTGGATATCTTCATCATCCAAATGACATCCTAATCTTCTCAACATCCCTAGAGCAGCATCGCGAGCATGTTCGAAATGTCCTCGGTCGCCTTCGCCAGCATGGCCAAGGCCGAGAAGTGCGTTTTTGAGCAGAACAGTATCCCATTTCTGGGGTTAATAATTTCCACAGAAGGAATAGAGATGGATCCTCAGAAGGTCTCTGCCATTCTGGACTGGCCACCTCCATCAGACAAAAAGGGAGTACAGCGCTTCGTTGGCTTCGCCAATTTTTATAGGAGGTTCATTAAGGGGTTCTCTAACATCATAGCCCCTATTACTCACCTTACTAAGAAGAACGTCCGCTTCCAGTGGACCCCAGAAGCTCAGTCCGCCTTCTCGGTTCTTAAAAAACATTTTACTTCTGCCCCTATCCTAAGTCACCCGGATCCTGCCTTACCCTATCTCCTGGAGGTAGACGCATCGGACGTTGCGGTCGGGGCAGTCATCTCCCAAAGACAGGGAACTAGAGACTTAACTCACCCAATAGCCTTCTTTTCCCAGAAACTCTCTGCCGCGGAGAAAAACTATGATGTCGGGGACCGGGAACTCTTGGCTATCAAAGCCGCTCTCGAAGTGGTATTCCCAGGTGGTCTCCCGTCTAGGTACTAACCAGGCCCGACCCTGCTTAGCTTCCAAGATCAGACGAGATCAGGCGTGTTCAGGGTGATGTGGCCATAGGCGATCACCACTGCCACCCTCGACCCCTTTGAACTTGGCAATGGCAAGATGACACCTCAGGAGAAACAAAAAGAAAGCCAACGAATAAAGGAAAAGCCAAAATGCTACAGCACCCTGTATTCCCAGGCAGTCTCGCATCCAGGTACAAACCAGGCCCGACCCTGCTTAGCTTCTGAGATCAGATGAGATCAGACGTGTTAAGGGTGATGTGGCCATAGGCGATCACCACTGCCACCCTCGACTCCTTTGAACTTGGCCATGGCAAGATGGCACCTCTTCTTGATGGGCCTTTTTTGAGACATCCCATGCAGACCGAACAGTTGCGATCTGCAAGATTTGTCAGAAGGGTATAAAAAGTGGCAAAAATGTCAACCACCTGGGTACAAGCTGCCTAAACAGGCATTTGACAACCCACCACTTGGCCTGTTGGCAGGAGCATTTGAAGAACCCACAAAAGGGCCAAAGATCGGTCAGTCGGCCTCCTAGTCCTCCTCGCGCTGCTCCTCGTGCTCCACCTGCACATCAGTCTATTCCTGGCCCTGCTATAGTCACTCGTCACCTGTTGGCAGCCTCCATTGACAGGGATGATGATATAGCAGGCAGTGTCGCATCTACCTCCAGCACACCACCAGCTGTAACATCTAGACGCCAAATTTCGATTCCACACATGCTGGAACGAAAAAAAAATATATACTCCCCGCCACCCACATACCCAGCATCTAAACAGTAGTTTGGCAAAACTACTGGCTCTGCAACTGTTACCATTTAACCTGGGTAGAGTCTGCTCCCTTCCGTGACTTTGCAAAATGTGCAGTTCCACAGTGGCAGGTGCCAAGTCGGCATTACTTTGCCCGTAAGGCCCTGCCATCCCTATACCAACATGTGGAAGGCAATGTAGTGTCGTCCCTGGCCACGTCAGTCAGCCGTAAGATACACCTGACGGCTGACACTTGGTCAAGCAAACATGGGCAGGGACGGTACATTTCTGTCACTGCTCATTGGGTGACACTGCTTGCCAGCGGAAGGGATTGTAGCCAGAGCTCGGTGCTGCAGCCAGGTTGCCCCCACGTCTGCAAACAGCTGGTGGTGTCGCTGATCCGGGTAGATCGATCACTTCTACCCCCTTCTGCTCCTCCTCCTACACCATGCCTTTCTTTTGCTCCTAATCAACTGTACAGCCAATGTGTATGATGGGGACATAATGCAGTGCACTGGGAACAAGATTAGAGATTTTTTTTTAAAAGGTGCTGTCTCTTAAAATGTGCATATAATTAACAGGTGTATTTTCACAATGTCAGGGACCAGACTTGAACCTGGGACCTCCAGTGTGTCTGCCAATGACTCTACTTGCTGAGCCACCTGGAATGCTGGACAGCTCCTTGGACAAATCCTTGAATGACCCTGCTGTGAATCTTTATTGCCTTGAACTTTGAACCCTTTGCTCCTCCCATGAACTTCCTGTTTTAAGCCATGTCTTTGCACTTCCTGGTTGGCAGAATATTGTGCCTTCAAGAGCCGATATCTCGCTTGTCTCTCCTGCTGCCATCCGTATCTTTGCTACCATCCATTATCGACACTTGGCTTGTTCCTCGACTATGCTTTTGCCTAATCCCGACTTGCAACTACTTGTTACCGACCTTTGGCTATTCCTAGACTACGCTTCTGCTTGATCCTGACCTGCTGTATCTGCTACTGGACCCCGGCTTGCTCACCTCCTGGTGGGGCGATCCTGAGGACCGCGACCTGGTACTAACACGCAGCAAAATCCATCTCCACCATCGAGGGAGTCAAACTAGGCCTTGCAGATTGCTGCATGTCTTCCTCCTCCTCCTCCTCAAAGCCTGCCAAAGTTCCCGAAGAATCGTCCTCCTCCTCTTCCACCCCTGGATCCTGCTCGGGCCTCTGGGAGCTAGGCATAATGGGGTCAGGATTCTCAGGATAAAGGGGGCCTTGAGAGGCAAGGAAGTCCTCCTCTTCCTCCTGCTGCTCTGCCTCCAGTGCCCTGTCCATAATGCCACGCAGAGTGTGCTCCAACAAAAACAGTACCGGTAGGGTGTCACTGATGCATGCGCTGTCCCGGCTGACCATCCTTGTGGACTCCTCAAATGCCGAGAGGACAGCACATGCATCCTTAATCAAAAGCCACTGCCATGGTGAAAAGAAGCCCAGGCACGCTGAGCCAGTGCTGGTGCTGTACTTGCAGAGATATTCATTGAGGGCCCTCTGCTGCATGTACAGGCGCTGCAGCATAGCCAAGGTGTAGTTCCAGCGGGTGGGCATGTCACAGACAAGGCGGTGTACCGGCAGGTGAAACTCGTGCTGCACTTCAGCCAAATGTGCAGTGGCACTGTACGACCGCCTGAAGTGATTGCACACCCTTCTTGCCATCCTTAGCACATCCTGCATTCCCGGGTATGAGTTCAAAAACCGCTGTACCACGAGATTCAGGACATGCACCAGGCATAGCACATGGGTCAACTTTCCCTGACGAAGGGCAGCCAGGAGGTTTGACCCATTATCGGTAACCACCATCCCTGGCTGCAGCTGGCGTGGTGTCAACCACCTCTGGGCCTGTGCCTGCAGAGCCCCAAGAATCTCAGGGGCAGTATGCTGCCTGTCCCCTAGACACACAAGCTGCAGCACTGCATGACACCTTTTGGCCTGAGACATAGAATAGCCCTTTGAACGCTTACGTAGTACCTCATCATATTCGAAGGACCATTCTGCAGAGGAGGGCATGGAGGAGGATGAGTAGGAGGAGGAGCAGAAGGGGGTAGAAGTGATCGATCTACCCGGATCAGCGACACCACCAGCTGTTTGCAGACGTGGGGGCAACCTGGCTGCAGCACCGAGCTCTGGCTACAATCCCTTCCGCTGGCAAGCAGTGTCACCCAATGAGCAGTGACAGAAATGTACCGTCCCTGCCCATGTTTGCTTGACCAAGTGTCAGCCGTCAGGAGTATCTTACGGCTGACTGACGTGGCCAGGGACGACACTACATTGCCTTCCACATGTTGGTATAGGGATGGCAGGGCCTTACGGGCAAAGTAATGCCGACTTGGCACCTGCCACTGTGGAACTGCACATTTTGCAAAGTCACGGAAGGGAGCAGACTCTACCAGGTTAAATGGTAACAGTTGCAGAGCCAGTAGTTTTGCCAAACTACTCTTTAGATGCTGGGTATGTGGGTGGCGGGGAGTATACATTTTTTTTCGTTCCAGCATGTGTGGAATCGAAATTTGGCGTCTAGATGTTACAGCTGGTGGTGTGCTGGAGGTAGATGCGACACTGCCTGCTATATCATCATCCCTGTCAATGGAGGCTGCCAACAGGTGACGAGTGACTATAGCAGGGCCAGGAATAGACTGATGTGCAGGTGGAGCACGAGGAGCAGCGCGAGGAGGACTAGGAGGCCGACTGACCGATCTTTGGCCCTTTTGTGGGTTCTTCAAATGCTCCTGCCAACAGGCCAAGTGGTGGGTTGTCAAATGCCTGTTTAGGCAGCTTGTACCCAGGTGGTTGACATTTTTGCCACGTTTTATACCCTTCTGACAAATCTTGCAGATCGCAACTGTTCGGTCTGCATGGGATGTCTTAAAAAAGGCCCATCAAGAAGAGGTGTGTATAGTGGCCCGGGAGACAACAGGTGCGGCCTTAGATGGAGCGGGCCGTCTGCTCTCCCCTCTTGCTCGCTCTGCCTCCTCCTCAACCTCAGACCCAACATCAGACTCTATAAAGGACTGAGCATCAGGCGTGGCCCGGGAGACAACAGGTGCGGCCTTAGATGGAGCTGGCTGTCTGCTCTCCCCTCTTGCTTGTTCTGCCTCCTCCTCAACCTCAGACCCAACATCAGACTCCATAAAGGACTGAGCATCAGGCTGGAGTAGATGGCCGACACTGTGGTCAAACAGCTCAGCTGACTCCTCTGCCATGTCTGAAGTTGGGTCTAAGGGAGGATGTGAGGTGGACATGGACTCATCTCTATTTGTTCTGCCAACTGCAGAAGACTGACCACTTTTCTCTGCCTGGGTCACTGTAGTTGCAGATGATGCCGATGATGAGGGTTTGGTAATATAGTCCACCACCTCCTGTACGTACTGTGGACGTATAGCTTGGCCACTGCCGGAGAACAATGCAAATGGTGGCCTGGCTGAGGACTGACCACCACGTCCACCCCTGCCTCTAGACACCCTAGAAGCTGTGCCCCTTTCCGCAGCAGGGCCACGTATGCCTTTTCTTGGTCTACCTGGCATATTTGTCACTGAGGCGTTGGCAACTCTGTGCAGTGAAAAACGCACACTGCTATGCGACCCACAGTTGTCGCTGAATACAGCACAGCAGATGCGTGTCACGCACAGTTGCAAAGCCTTTTGCACAGTAGACCTAACGCTTTCAAGAACAGGCGTTAAGTTGTCACTGAGGCAATGTATTTTGCTGACTAGCAAGCACGTATACCTGCTGTAGATATATCAGCACTGTGGAACGTGCTCACTACACAGAACCCTCACACTTTCACTTTCACTTTCCCTACAGAAACTAGATTATTACATCTAACTACTGTGGTACAAAGTTCCCTAACTACACTAGATATCCCTTTCCTCACACTAAAAGAACAGCTCCATACAGCAGAAGACTGACACTGTCCCTTTAATTTTTTTTTTTTTCTAACTAAAAAAACCAGCACAATCGCTGTATTTTTAACTACACTGACTGGCTGTAAGCTGAATGCAATTCTGCTATATGGAGCTTTAGAAGCACTCGCCTATGCAGAAAACATAGTGTAGCAAAGCAGGAGTAAGAGAAATGCTTCCACTCTCTTCAACAGACTCTGTATCACTGTGCTAGGGGTTAGGCGGGGCTATCTTATATACTGTGGGGCGTATTCACTTCTGATTGGAACCTGGTCTCCGTAGTCACTCCAATCACGTTCCCAGAAGACTCCTGCCCCCTCATTGGCTTTTGCTGATGTTTCTGGGCCAATCACGGGCTTTTAAAGCCCAGTTCCTGTACCAGTGCATTTTGGGCGGTTCTGGTGGCCGAATTCCGAACTTTTACCACAAAAAGTTCGGAATTTGGCCGAATTTCGAACACCCAATGTTCGGGTCGAACCGATGGTCGACCCGAACCGTTCGATCATCTCTACGGGTTAGTACCTGGATGGGAGACCACCTGGGAATACCAGGTGTAGGCTTTTGGCTTTTCCTTTATTCGTTGGCTTTTTTTTTGTTTCTCCTGAGGTGCCATCTTGCCATGGCCAAGTTCAAAGGGGTCGAGGGTGGCAGTGGTGATCGCCTACGGCCACATCACCCTGAACGCGCCCGATCCTGTCTGATCTTGGAAGCTAAGCAGGGTCAGGCCTGGTTAATACCTGGATGGGAGACCAGCTGGGAATACCAGGTGCTGTAGGCTTTTGGCTTTTCCTTTATTCGTTGGCTTTTAAGATAACTGCATGTGGTAACCAATAGCCTAAAAAAATGTTTTTGGTCAAAATGACTATTTTCGTCTTTTAGAGTCTTAAAACGCTTGTTTTAGACAAGATAACTGCATTTGGTCTCCAATGGCCTGAAAAAAATTTTTGGTCAAAATGACTCTAATTTGGTCTCCAAGTGTCTAAAAAGCCTTTATTCATCAAAATAACTGCATTTGGTCACCAAAGGTCTGAAACTTGTTTTTAGTCAAAATGACTGTATTTTCGCCTTTTAGAGTCTTAAAAAGTCGGCCTGAAAAATCTTTTTGGTCAAAATGACTCTATTTTGGTTTTCAAGTGTCTAAAAAGCCTTTTTTAGTCAATATAACTGCATTTGATAACCAAAGGTCTGAAAAATAATTTAGTCAAAATGACTATTTTTGTCTTTATAGTCTTAAAACGCTTGTTTTAAACAAGATAATTGCATTTGGTCTCCAATGGCCTGAAAAATATTTTTTTGATCAAAATGACTCTGTTTTGGTCTCCAAATGTCAAAAAAGCCTTTTTTAGTCAGAATAACTGCATTTGATCACCAAAGATCTGGAAAAAATGTTTTAGTCAAAATGACTGTATTTTCGGCTTTTAGAGTCTTAAAACGCCGGTTTTAGACCAGATAACTGCATTTGGTAAACCAATGGCCTGAAAAAATTTTTTGGTCAAAATTACATTATTTTGGTCTCCAAGTGTCTAAAAAGCCTTTTTTAGTCAAAATAACTACATTTGGTCACCAAAGGTCTGACATTTTTTTTGTCAAAATTTTCGTCTTTTCGTCTTTTAGAGTCTTAAACAGCCGCTTTTTAGACAAGATAACTGCATGTGGTAACCAATAGCCTGAAAAAAAATTTTTTTGGTCAAAATGACTCTATTTTGGTGTTCAAGTGTCTAAAAAGCCTACAAGCCTTTTAAGACTCTAAAAGACAAAAATACAGTCATTTTGACTAAATTTTTTTTCAGGGGGGCGTGGCCGAGCTGCGGGTGTGAGCGGACGTGCATGCTGTGAGCTCCGCTGTTGATCCTGCTAGTTATCCTGTGTAACTCCTTATCCTGCTCCGATTTCTACCGTCAGTCGGTGCCCTGTGTTCCCTGGAGTACGGTGATCACCAGGTGAGTCCTCCATCTTCTCTCCGTGATGTCTAAGAAGGGTAAAGAGGGAAATCCGCACAGGCCGGCCCGATCCAAGATGGCGGCGCCTCGCAGCGCGCAGCACAGAAGGCCACATATCTGGAGGCTGCTCAAAAGCTTTTTGCTAAGCCTGCTGCCCGGGACCCCCAAACTCTATCTGAGGACCATCAATCCGGCTCACCGGGGTCGCATTCAGACACGGATGACACTGTTCCCTTAGGTGATCTCTCCCGCCAGATTGCTGATTGGGAGGCAGCAGATGCAGACCAGGCCCCGAGGCAATCATCTCCTACCCCGGACACAGAACCCACGTTGCGGGACATTATGGCTGCGGTTACCACCTGTACCACCTCAAATACAGCCCTGACAGTGGAGTTAAAGGGGGTCAAGGCTGAGATATCGTTCATGAGACATGATATGCAGAAATTGAGGGAGAGGACAGTGGCAGTGGAAGGCAGGGTCAGCTCCCTGGAGGATGACATGGCGCCTTTGCAAAGGGAAGTGAAACATACTGCCCTGCTCTCAGCCCAGCAAGCTGCATGTCTGGATGACTTAGAGAATAGGATGAGACGGAGTAATATCAGAGCAATTGGGATCCCTGAGCGGGCGGAAGGTAAAGATCCTGTGGCTTTCATTGAACAATGGCTGCTCTCTACTTTTGGGCAAGAATCCTTTACTTCCATGTTTTCGGTGGAACTTGCTCATAGGGGGCCTATGCGACCTCTTCCTCCTGGAGCCCCCCCCCGCGCACTTTCATCTTCAAATTCCTCAATTACTAAAGCCAGGGGAATGCAGGGGAGGCTCAAGATTGACAACTCAAGGATCTCCCTGTTTCCCGATTACTCTGCGGTGGTGCAGAAACAGCGTGCCAAATTCGTAGTGGTCAAGAGGAGATTGCAGGACTTGAATGTTCAATACGCTATGCTGTACCCTTCCAGGCTCTGGGTGGTGGTCCGGGATGAGGTGCTGTTCTTTGACAAGCCTTCTGCTGCTGTTCAATGGCTGGATGCTAATGGTGGGGCCCTGCGGGCGGCCACTTCCCCCAGGCGAGAAGACCTTTGAGGATCGTTTCTACTTTTTGGAACTTTTGTACTCTTTTCGGCCGGTCATGGATCCTTTCGGTTCTCCTGCCTATACTTGGCACTTGATGTTACACACACTTTTCCTGTTATGATGGGAGCTCCTCTGCTGCACTAATGGTTGCTACCTCTCACATGGTTGCTAATTTTGAGGAGACTACACTGGCATCGGTGGTCCCTCTCCGGTTTCCCCCCTTGGTCGTGACTGGACATGCCCTATTGACTCGTCCCTTCCCCCACACGTGGCAGACGTGTATTGCCTTTTTGTTCCCCCCTTTTTGCCTTTTTTCTGGTCCTGGACTTTGGTTCGATTTTTGCTTTTCCTGCATGTACTTTGTCGCTCTACTGCTATTATTTTACCCTATGCTGTGGATGTTCCTATTGACTGTTCTCTATGCTGGGGCTGCACCGGTACTGTGTGGGCTGGGCGACTACTCCTGTTGCTCTCTCTATATAGCTGGGCTGTGCTGATGGGGTGTAGTGGGTTCACCCTTTCTGGGTGCCCTCTTTCGCCTCCCTGGCCGGGTGGCCTGACGCTCCGTGTATGGCTACATTTTCTGGAATGTGCGGGGCCTCTGCAACCCGGTAAAGAGGACGGCAGTGCTCCGCACCATCAAACGCCTGCAGGCAGATGTGGTTTGCCTGCAGGAGACCCATATGTCTCCTTCCACTTCCCCGTGTCTAGCTCCTAGCGTATTTAGTCACCAGTTCCACTCTGTTTACTCCACTTATTCGAGAGGGGTGTGTATTTTGATTAAGAAGGGGGTACGGTTTCTATGCTCAAAGTCTGTGATTGACCCTGAGGGCCGGTTTGTTTTATCCTGCCAACTAGCAAGCCTTAGGTGTGTACAAGCCCCCCCCCCCCCCCGTATTCTGCAGGGGTACTTAAACTTATCGTGCCACATATTGCTCAACTTCCTGATGTGCCCCTGCTGATGTTGGGGGACTTTACTGCTGTACTTGACTCTGCCTGGGATGCGGCTAAGGCATTCATGGGAGGTCAGTTTATACGTACGGTTAATGTCATTAAAACGGACACCAGGCAATGGGAGAATACTGCGTTGGACGCAGTGACTAGAGCGGAGGAAACTTATGTTAGGGACCCGTCAGATGATACTCAGAGGTCGTGGCTGGCTGCCCAATCTATGGCCAAGTCGGTCTCGATTCAAAAGGCTGAAAACAAGCGCTTCTTCTTCCAGCAGAGGTATTTTGAGAAGGGAGAAAACACGGGTCATATGTTGGCCATGCTGGTTCGCTCGCAGCAGCCTGCGGCATTTATACCATAGATTAAGGATCCTCAGGGGGTGCTCTGGCATGCCACGGCTGACATACGGAGAGTACTTGGGAAGTTTTATGCTGATCTTTACTCCTCTAAGATCTCGGTCGACTCACGAGAAATTGCCGATTTTTTTGGCTTCCTGCGATTTGCCTTCTCTGTATGCCAGGGACGTGGCTGTGCTTGGGGCCCCCCTTACGGAAAACGAACTTTATGCGGCCTTGAAATCTACTAAGCCTGGTAAATCTCCGGGGGCTGATGGTATCCCGTCGGAGGTTTACAGCCGATACGCTGAACAGTTGGTGCCCGTGCTGCTGCGGGTATATAACGAAGCCTTCCGTATTGGCCGCTGTTAGGAATGCTTCCTGAGCACACTGATGTGCTGTCATGAATCTGCAATCTAAAGGGTTAACCTAGAGCAGACTAATTGCAGTAATTGGCAAACAGGCTGCCTTATTTAAACAGCTCAGAAGCACTGTGTCTTTGCTGACTTGTCTGCAGCTCTTCCTGTGTTCCTGAAGCCTGCTTCCTGTTACCTGTTTGATATCCGTTTTGACCTTTGGCTTGTTCCTGACCTTGTTGACCTGCTGCCCGTCCTGACCCCCGGCTTGTTTGACCATTCTCTCGGATCTCACTTGTCTGCTTATCTGCCTTCAGATCATGACCGGCTTCTCCCTTGGTGGGGCGACCCTGAGGACTGCGACCTGGTATCCACACGCAGCAAAATCCATCCTCCCCACTAGAGGCTCTGGCGAAAACCAGTGGATACTTAGATTCCGCACCTCAGGTTAGCCTGTGTCACTTACCTTGGGGGTTCCCGTCTAAGCTCCGCCCTCTGGCACACGTGGGGCCTTCCTCTGCCATCAGGCTACCACTTGTATCCCTAACAGTACAAATCAGCCATGACGGAGCCTGCAAGAGAAGCCTCACCGTTGGAAGAGATCTGCCAACACCTCGCAGCCCTGTCTCAAACCGTAAAGTCGCTTCAAGACGGCTACACACAGCTAGAGGAACGGATGCGCTCTACGACACTTCAGGGGGATCCTCCTGTATTATCTGCTTCCTCTCCTGCTGCAGCACTCTCTGCACCTGCTTCTGGCCCTACCGTAGTGATGCTGCCACCAGAACCTCGAGTTCCTGCTCCCGAAAAATATTCCGGGGATCGCGGTAAATTCTGCGCCTTTCGCAACGCCTGGCAGCTGTATTTCTCCCTGCAACCTCGAACCTTTTCTTTGGAGACCACCAAGGTGGGGTTTGTTATCTCCCTGCTCCTAGGCGAACCCCAGTCCTGGGTTCATCGGCTCCTTGAAGAGGGCAGCCCCCATTAAACTCCTTACAGTCATTTTTTGAGGCCATGGCACAGCTCTATGATGACCCGCAGCGATCCTCCACCGCAGAAGCTGCGCTTCATGTTCTTCAGCAGGGTCGCAGGCCCGTAGAACACTACGTCACTAACTTCCGCCCCATCAGTTCCGATACGTCCTGGAACGAAGCAGCACTCCGGTATCAGTTCCGTCTCGGCTTGTCAGAAGGACTGAAGGACGAGCTGGCGCGGGTAGGTGTCCCCAACGCCTTGGAAGATTTGATTTCCCAGGACATTCAAATCGACCGGTGGCTACGGGAGCGCAGAGCAGAACGATCTCCGCAGCAGTTCAGACCACCCTGGACACTACCACGAGTTGCTCATCCTGAATACTTTTCTTCTACTGGGTCAGCTCTTACCAACCCCGCTCCCGCTGGAGTCACCTCAGATACGCCTGAACCTATACAACTTGGGATCATACGGCCTGCTTTGTCCCCGGAGGAGAGACGCCGTCGCCAGTTGGGTAACCTGTGCCTGTATTGCGGTGAAGCTGGCCACTATGTGCGCTCCTGACCGGCAAAATACCATAAGTTCATGCTGCCCTCACCATCTGTTGCCAGTTCCTCCCACCTAGCCTTTCCTGTGTCATTACAGCTTCCGGAAAGACTCGTCCCAGTTACTGCAATCATTGACTTGGGAGCCTGCAGTTGTTTCATTGATCGCTCGTTCGCCCTGCAACATGGCGTACCTCTCCGTCTCAAGACTCAGGACCTCACCATCTTCCTGGCTGATGGCTCCCACATCAAATCCGGGCCCGTGACCCAAGAAACTTTTCCCCTTCCTATGGTCTCCTCCTCCGGCCATAAGGAACTGATTAGCCTGGATGTTATCACATCCTCCTTATTTCCCATTATCCTGGGATTACCGTGGTTGCAAGCACATAACCCGCAAGTCAATTGGATCACAGGCACCATCCAGTTCCCATCTCTTTTCTGCAAGAATTTCTGTCTACCCGCTTCTCCTGAATTCCCCAAGACTCTGTTCTGTCTTGAATCCGAACCTGATGTGTGTTCTGTGGTGCCCAAAGCATACCATGATTTCCTGGACGTATTCAGCAAACGGGGAGCAGAGACCTTGCCCCCCCACCGTCCATATGACTGCCCCATCGACTTGCTCCCAGGAGCCGAAATCCCGTTCGGCCGGATTTACCCACTTTCTGAACGTGAGCTGGACGTCTTAAAGGACTATGTAGACGAAAGTCTGAAGAAGGGGTTCATCCGTCCCTCTAACTCTCCAGCAGGGGCAGGTATCTTCTTCGTAGAGAAGAAGGATCACACCCTCCGACCCTGCATAGATTATAGGGATTTAAATAAAGTTACTATTAAAAACCGTTATCCCCTTCCTCTAGTCCCCGAACTCTTTCAGAGACTCAGATCTGCCATCCTGTTTACCAAGCTGGATCTTAGTGGGGCGTACCACTTGGTGCGCATCCGAGAGGGCGACGAATGGAAGACTGCTTTCCGCACTAGATTCAGACATTTCGAATACCTGGTAATGCCATTTGGCCTTTGTAATGCTCCTGCCACATTCCAACACTTTGTGAACTACATCTTCAGGGAATGGTTGGATATCTTCATCATCGTATACTTGGATGACATCCTAATCTTCTCAACATCCCTAGAGCAGCATCGTGAGCACGTTAGAAATGTCCTCGGTCGCCTTCGCCAGCATGGTCTCTACGCCAAGGCCGAGAAGTGCGTTTTTGAGCAGAACAGTATCCCGTTTCTGGGGTTAATAATTTCCACAGAAGGAATAGAGATGGATCCTCAGAAGGTCTCTGCCATTCTGGACTGGCCACCTCCATCAGACAAAAAGGGAGTACAGCGCTTCGTTGGCTTCGCCAATTTTTATAGGAGGTTCATTAAGGGGTTCTCTAACATCATAGCCCCTATTACTCACATTACTAAGAAGAACGTCCGCTTCCAGTGGACCCCAGAAGCTCAGTCCGCCTTCTCGGTTCTTAAAAAACATTTTACCTCTGCCCCTATCCTAAGTCACCCGGATCCTGCCTTACCCTATCTCCTGGAGGTAGACGCATCGGACGTTGTGGTCGGGGCAGTCATCTCCCAAAGACAGGGAACTAGAGACTTAACTCACCCAATAGCCTTCTTTTCCCAGAAACTCTCTCCCGCTGAGAAAAACTATGATGTCGGGGACCGGGAACTCCTGGCTATCAAAGCCGCTCTCGAAGAGTGGAGATATCTACTAGAAGGAGCATCACGCCCGATTCTTATATTTACCGATCATAAGAACCTTGAGTACTTAAGATCTGAAAAGCGACTTAGACCCCGCCAGGCCCGATGGGCACTCTTCTTCTCCAGATTCTTGTTCCATATCACCTATCGGCCCGGGTCGAGAAATGTCAAACCGGATGCCCTGTCCCGGATGTTTGATAATACTAAAAAAGAGTTGGTACCTGACACTATCCTGTCAGAGAAAAACTTCCTGCTCACTAGCCTGAAATCCCATCTTGAGCAAGCCTCTGCCAAAATTTCCGGTCCACCTGGGATACCCCTGTCACGCAAGGATGGTTTGTTGTGGGCTAAGGACAAAATATTTGTCCCGGAGGGAGTCAGAGTTTCGGTTCTAGCTGCCTGCCATGACCACCCTCTGGCTGGCCATTTTGGTGTTCATAGGAACCTTGACCTCATGCAACGCACCTTCTGGTGGCCTGAGATGGGAAAAGACTGCAGAAGTTATGTGTCTTGCTCCAGGAGTAAAACCACCAGAAGTAGGGCGTGGGGTCTATTCAGACCACTCCCAATCCCTGACCGGCCCTGGCAAACTATCGCCATGGACTTTATCGTGGAACTTCCACCTTCGGCTGGGTGCTCCGCCATTTTTGTGGTTGTAGACCGGCTTACTAAGATGGCCCACTTTCTACCCCTCAAAGGTACCCCCTCTGCAAAAGAAACTGCAGAAGTCTTCATTAGGGAGATTGTACGACTCCACGGGGTGCCCACAAACATTATCTCGGACAGAGGGGTACAGTTCACGTCCTGCTTTTGGAGGGCCTTGTGTAAGCTACTAAAAATTGAATTATCTATGTCCTCAGCTTACCACCCGCAGACGAAAGGGCAAACAGAGAGGACAAACCAGACCCTGGAACAATATCTCCGGTGCTTTACCACCTTCGTCCAGGACGACTGGATAGCATTACTACCATTTGCGGAATTTGCCTTTAATAATTCACGACATTCCGTTACCGGGCAATCTCCCTTCTTTGCCAATTATGGTTTTCATCCTTCCTTTCTGCCCGACGTCCCATCTGATTCCGGAGTGCCCGCAGTTCAGGTCACCATTGACTTCTTCACGAGTAACAACAAACTTCTGCAGGACACCTTGGCCAAGGCTCAGATAGCGTCCAAAAGAATCTTTGATGGGAAAAAGAGGAGAGAACTGATTCTCCAACCAGGTGACCAGGTCTTTTTATCCACAGCTAACCTGTGCTTGGCCTGCCCATCCAAGAAGTTGGCTTCCAGGTTTATCGGCCCATTCCCCGTTAAAATAAGACTCAATGCCGTGTCCTATGAGTTATCCTTACCTGATACCCTACGGATCCATCCTGTGTTCCATGTCACTTTTTTTTAAAACCTGCGGTTCCTGACGCCTTCCCCGGCAGAAGCCCTGGACCTCCGGAACCAGTGATGGTGGATGGCGACATGGAGTACGAAGTTGAGGCTGTACTTGATTGCCGGAAAAGAGGTAACCAGCTTCAGTTCCTTATTAAATGGAAGGGTTATGGGCTGGAAGAGAATTCCTGGGAACCTGAGAGTAACATTCATGCCGCAGACCTGATCCAGGCATTTTTTCTTGCCCATCCTCAGAAAAGCAGTTTGTTGGGCACCCGGAGGTTGCCCTTAAGGGGGGGGGGGCAATGTTAGGAATGCTTCCTGAGCACACTGATGTGCTGTCATGAATCTGCAATCTAAAAGGTTAACCTAGAGCAGATTAATTGCAGTAATTGGCAAAGAGGCTGCCTTATTTAAACAGCTCAGAAGCACTGTGTCTTTGCTGACTTGTCTGCAGCTCTTCCTGTGTTCCTGAAGCCTGCTTCCTGTTACCTGTTTGATATCCGTTTTGACCTTTGGCTTGTTCCTGACCTTGTTGACCTGCTGCCCGTCCTGACCCCCGGCTTGTTTGGCCATTCTCTCGGATCTCCCTTGTCTGCTTATCTGCCTTCGGATCTTGACTGGCTTCTCCCTTGGTGGGGTGACCCTGAGGACTGCGACCTGGTATCCACACGCAGCAAAATCCATCCTCACCACTAGAGGCTCTGGTGAAAACCGGTGGATACTTAGATTCCGCACCTCAGGTTAGCCTGTGTCACTTACCTTGGGGGTTCCCGTCTAAGCACCGCCGTCTAGCACACGTGGGGCCTTCCTCTGCCATCAGGCTACCACTTGTATCCCTAACAGCCGCCTTCCTGCCTCTATGTCCGAAGCTATAGTTGTTTTCCTGCTGAAGCCCGGCAAGGATCTGCTTTTGGCGGATTCCTAAAGGCCCATATCTCTACTCACAACGGATGTTAAAATTCTAGCTAAGATACTGGCCACTAGGCTGTCCTCTGTTGTCCAGGGGGTTGTCCATAGGGATCAATCGGGGTTTATCCTGACCAGATCGACGGCACTTAATCTCCGCCGACTATTTCTGAACCTTCAGATCCCAGTAGACAACCCTGGGAACCGGGCAGTCTTTTCGCTAGATGCCGCTAAGGCATTCAATAGTGTTGAATGGATGTACCTATGGGAAGTTCTCAAGCGCTTTGGTGTGGGAGAGAACTTTCTGAACTGGGTGCGGGTACTGTACGCTGCCCCCGCGGCCAGACTGAGGGTGAACGGGGAGCTTTCTGGACCCTTCTGTTTGCACAGGGGGACTAGACAGGGCTGCCCGCTATCTCCATTGCTGTTTGCCATGGCACTGGAGACCTTAGCGGCGCGAATTCGGTCCTCCAATAACATAGTGGGGTTCAGAAGGGGCTCCAATGCAGACGTTATCTCACTCTATGCGGATGACAAACTGCTCTACCTAGGTGATACAGGGGAATCCTTGCGGGCGGTAATGTCCCTTATTGACTATTTTGGGTCCCTGTCGGGATTTTTCATAAATTGGGATAAATCAGTTTTAATGCCCCTTGATCCCATAACTCAGCCCTTTTCCGGACTGTGCATCCACAGTGCGAGTGGTTCACTCCTTCAAATATTTGGGGATCCAGGTGTCTCCTGATCCTACCCAGTATATCACACTGAACCTCGTACCTCTGCTGCAAAGTTCCCTTGTCGGTGGCTGGGCGAGTCAATCTAATTAAGATGGTGTGGGCTCCTCAACTTCTTTATGTCTTGCACAACTCCCCAATCTGGATACCCAGGAAATGGTTCTATAGGATTGACTCCCAGTTCCGAGAACTGATCTGGTGCAAAAAAGTGGCTAGGATTAAATTGGCTACCCTTCAGATGGGCAAGGATAGTGGTGGCTTGGCAGAGTATATTTTCTAGCCTTCCAGGTTCAGCATATGGGGGCTGGGGTCTTTTGGATCCATTCGATCCTATTGGGTCCTTATTGGTCCCTCCTGACTCGCCTCACCCTGTCCTTGTACACCTTCAAGCGGGGTTCTCCAATATGGGGACTCGGTTACCCACACTCGCCTTGATTCGCATGGTGTGGCGCTGTGTCAAGGGGATGTTGCAGATCACGGGTTACCTTCCTCAGACTCCGATTTGGCATAATCGCAACTTTTCGGAACTTTTTCGTCTAGAGGGCGCGGAGATGTGTATATTTTATAGCACAATTGTTCAAAGCTGGGGTACTGAAATATTTTCAAGACTTACAGAGGGAGTTTGATGTACCTAGGCACTGTTTCTTTCGCTACCTACAATTGAGACACGCGATGATGGCCCAGGCAGGCTTGGCTTCTTTGAAAATTAAAATGGAGGGGAAAGAGGGGGGGAATAAGAAAGGACTATAGAAAATCCCCTATAATTCCTCAATATATTGAGGGTATGGTGGGATGTGACATCGATTCCAAACAATACCAGAATTACCAAACGGCGTGTTGCCAGTGAGCCAAGCAAATGTTGAACATGTGAAGAAAAATAGAAAAAAAGGAGTTGCATGTATGGCTCAAACACTGGTAAATGTTTAAAAGGAATTATTTTATTGAAGAAGATAAAGATAAAATTCAACACAATACAAAAGAAACTCCACCCACCTACCAGAATTCCCTTGGTGTTATTGAATACCAATATTGCCCATCCTTACATGTGATGACCGCCTAATGCTTGGGTATATTCATAAGTTAAATCACATATGATTAACTTGGAATCTTGATATATTATGGTGATACTTGAAAGCATCAATTGGCATAAGACAGGATGGGGAGGCCCTTTTTAGTCAATATAACTGCATTTGGTCCCCAAAAGTCTGAAAAAAAATTTAGTCAAAATTATTGTATTGTTGTCTATTAGAGTCTTAAAAAGCCGGTTTTGGACAAGATAATTGCATTTTGTAACCAATCGCCTGAAAAATTTGTTTGGGTCAAAATGACTCTATTTTGGTCTTCCAAGTGTGTAAAAAGCCTATTTTATCAAAATAAATGCATTTGGTCACCAAAGGTCTGAAAACCTTTTTTTTTGCCAAAATGACTGTATTTTTGTCTTTAAGAGTCTTAAAACACCGCTTTTAGACAAGATAAACTACATTTGGTAACCAATGGCCTGAAAAAATGTTTTTGGTCAAGATGACTCTATTTAGGTCTCCATAGCCTGTTTTAGTCAAAATAACTGCATTTGGTCACCAAAGGTCTGAAATACATTTTTAGTTAAAATTACTGTATTTTTGTCTATAACCGTCTTTTAGAGTCTTAAAACACCGCTTTTAGACAAGATAAACTACATTTGGTAACCAATGGCCTGAAAAAATGTTTTTGGTCAAAATGACTCTATTTTGGTCTCCAAGTGTCTAAAAAGCATTTTTTAGTCAAAATAACTACGTTTGGTCACCAAAGGTCTGAAAAACTATTTTAGCCAAAATGACTGTATTTTTGTCGTTTAGAGTCTCAAACTCCTCATTTAGACAGGATAACTGCGTTTGGTAATCAATGGCCTGAAAAAATGTCTTTGGTCAAAATGACTCTATTTTGGTCTCCCAAGTGTCTAAAAAGCCTTTTTAATCAAAATAAATGCATTTGGTCACCAAAGGTCTGAAAACCTTTTTTTTCCAAAATGACTGTATTTTTGTCTTTTAGAGACTTAAAACACCGCTTTTAGACAAGATAAACTACATTTGGTAACCAATGGCCTGAAAAAATGTCTTTGGTCAAAATGACTCTATTTAGGTCTTCAAAGCCTGTTTTAGTCAAAATAACTGCATTTGGTCACCAAAGGTCTGAAATAGTTTTTTTAGCTAAAATTACTGTATTTTGTCTTTTACAGTCTTAAAACGCCGGTTTTAGACAAGATAATTGCATTTCGTAACAAAAGGCCTGAAAAAAATGTTTTTGGTCAAAATGACTATATTTTGGTCTCCAAGTGTCTAAAAAGCATTTTTTTAGTCAAAATAACTGCATTTGGTCACCAAAGGTCTGAAACACTTTTTTTTAGCCAAGATGCCCGTATTTTTGTCTTTTAGAGTCTTAAAACACCGCTTTTAGACAAGATAAACTACATTTGGTAACCAATTGCCTGAGAACATGTTTTTGGTCAAAATTACTCTATATTTGGTCTCCAAGTGTCTAAAAAGCCTATTTTAGTCAAAATAAATGCATTTGGTCACCAAAGGTCTGAAATACTTTTTTAGCTAAAATTACTGTATTTTTGTCTTTTACAGTCTTAAAACGCCGGTTTTAGACAAGATAATTGCATTTCGTTACCAGTGATCTGAAAACATTTTTTTGGTCAAAATGACTCTATTTTGGTCTCCAAGTGTCTAATAAGCCCTTTAAAATCAATATAACTGCATTTGGTCCCCCAAAGATCTGAAAATAAATTTAGTCAAAATGATTGTATTTTTGTCTATTAGAGTCTTAAAAAGCCGGTTTTGGACAAGATAATTGCATTTCGTTACCAGTGATCTGAAAAAATGTTTTTGGTCAAAATGACTCTATTTAGGTCTCCAAGTGTCTAAAAAATCTCTTTTTAGTTAAAATAACTACGTTTGGTCATCAAAGGTCTGAAAAACTATTTTAGCCAAAATGACTGTATTTTCGCCTTTTAGAGTGCTCAAATGCCGCTTTTAGACAACATAACTGCATTAGGTAACCAATGGCCTGAAAACATGTTTTTGGTCAAAATGACTCTATTTTTGGTCTCCAAGTGTCTAAAAAGCCTTTTTAATCAAAATAAATGCATTTGTTCACCAAAGGTCTGAAAACCTTTTTTTTCCAAAATGACTGTATTTTTGTCTTTTAGAGTCTTAAAACACCGCTTTTAGACAAGATAAACTACATTTGGTAACCAATGGCCTGAAAAAATGTTTTTGGTCAAAATGACTCTATTTAGGTCTCCAAAGCCTGTTTTAGTCAAAATAAATGCATTTGGTCACCAAAGGTCTGAAAAACTTTTTTTTAGCCAAAATGAGTGTATTTTCGCCTTTTAGAGTCTCAAATGCCGCTTTTAGACAACATAACTACATTAGGTAACCAATGGCCTGAAAACATGTTTTTGGTCAAAATGACTATTTTTGGTCTCCAAGTGTCTAAAAAGCCTATTTTTGTCTAAATAAATACATTTGGTCACCAAAGGTCTGAAAACCTTTTTTAGCCAAAATGAGTTTTAGAGTCTTATAACACCGCTTTTAGACAAGATAAACTACATTTGGTACCCAATGGCCTGAAAAAATGTTTTTGGTCAAAATGACTCTATTTAGGTCTCCAAAGCCTGTTTTAGTCAAAATAACTGCATTTGGTCACCAAAGGTCTGAAAAACTTTTTTTAGCCAAAACGACTGTATTTTCGCCTTTTAGAGTCTCAAACACCGCTTTTAGACAAGATAAACTACATTTGGTAACCAATGGCCTGAAAAAATGTTTTTGGTCAAAATGACTCTATTTAGGTCTCCAAGTGTCTAAAAAATCTCTTTTTAGTTAAAATAACTACGTTTGGTCATCAAAGGTCTGAAAAACTATTTTAGCCAAAATGACTGTATTTTCGCCTTTTAGAGTGCTCAAATGCCGCTTTTAGACAACATAACTGCATTAGGTAACCAATGGCCTGAAAAAATGTTTTTGGTCAAAATGACTCTATTTTTGGTCTCCAAAACCTGTTTTAGTCAAAATAACTGCATTTGGTCACCAAAGGTCTGAAATAGTTTTTTTTAGCTAAAATTACTGTATTTTTGTCTTTTACAGTCTTAAAACGCCGGTTTTAGACAAGATAATTGCATTTCGTAACAAAAGGCCTGAAAAAAATGTTTTTGGTCAAAATGACTATATTTTGGTCTCCAGGTGTCTAAAAAGCATTTTTTTAGTCAAAATAACTGCATTTGGTCACCAAAGGTCTGAAACACTTTTTTTAGCCAAGATGCCGGTATTTTTGTCTTTTAGAGTCTTAAAACACCGCTTTTAGACAAGATAAACTACATTTGGTAACCAATTGCCTGAGAACATGTTTTTGGTCAAAATTACTCTATATTTGGTCTCCAAGTGTCTAAAAAGCCTATTTTAGTCAAAATAAATGCATTTGGTCACCAAAGGTCTGAAATACTTTTTTAGCTAAAATTACTGTATTTTTGTCTTTTACAGTCTTAAAACGCCGGTTTTTGACAAGATAATTGCATTTCGTTACCAGTGATCTGAAAACATTTTTTTGGTCAAAATGACTCTATTTTGGTCTCCAAGTGTCTAATAAGCCCTTTAAAATCAATATAACTGCATTTGGTCCCCCAAAGATCTGAAAATAAATTTAGTCAAAATGATTGTATTTTTGTCTATTAGAGTCTTAAAAAGCCGGTTTTGGACAAGATAATTGCATTTCGTTACCAGTGATCTGAAAAAATGTTTTTGGTCAAAATGACTCTATTTAGGTCTCCAAGTGTCTAAAAAATCTCTTTTTCGTTAAAATAACTACGTATGGTCATCAAAGGTCTGAAAAACTATTTTAGCCAAAATGACTGTATTTTTGTCTTTTAGAGTCTCAAACTCCTCATTTAGACAAGATAACTGCGTTTGGTAATCAAGGGCCTGAAAAAATGTTTTTGGTCAAAATGACTCTATTTTGGTCTCCCAAGTGTCTAAAAAGCCTTTTTAATCAAAATAAATGCATTTGGTCACCAAAGGTCTGAAAACCTTTTTTTTTCCAAAATGACTGTATTTTTGTCTTTTAGAGTCTTAAAACACCGCTTTTAGACAAGATAAACTACATTTGGTAACCAATGGCCTGAAAAAATGTTTTTGGTCAAAATGACTCTATTTAGGTCTCCAAAACCTGTTTTAGTCAAAATAACTGCATTTGGTCACCAAAGGTCTGAAATAGTTTTTTTAGCTAAAATTACTGTATTTTTGTCTTTTACAGTCTTAAAACGCTGGTTTTAGACAAGATAATTGGATT
The DNA here is from genome assembly GCF_965119305.1 of Pelophylax lessonae. Taxonomy (NCBI): domain Eukaryota; kingdom Metazoa; phylum Chordata; class Amphibia; order Anura; family Ranidae; genus Pelophylax; species Pelophylax lessonae. Next base: position 162,947,637 of record NC_138779.1, read on the forward strand.
TCGTAACAAAAGGCCTGAAAAAATGTTTTTGGTCAAAATGACTATATTTTGGTCTCCAAGTGTCTAAAAAGCATTTTTTAGTCAAAATAACTGCATTTGGTCACCAAAGGTCTGAAACACTTTTTTTTAGCCAAGATGCCGGTATTTTTGTCTTTTAGAGTCTTAAAACACCGCTTTTAGACAAGATAAACTACATTTGGTAACCAATTGCCTGAGAACATGTTTTTGGTCAAAATTACTCTATATTTGGTCTCCAAGTGTCTAAAAAGCCTATTTTAGTCAAAATAAATGCATTTGGTCACCAAAGGTCTGAAATACTTTTTTAGCTAAAATTACTGTATTTTTGTCTTTTACAGTCTTAAAACGCCGGTTTAAGACAAGATAATTGCATTTCGTTACCAGTGATCTGAAAACATTTTTTTGGTCAAAATGACTCTATTTTGGTCTCTAAGTGTCTAATAAGCCCTTTAAAATCAATATAACTGCATTTGGTCCCCCAAAGATCTGACAATAAATTTAGTCAAAATGATTGTATTTTTGTCTATTAGAGTCTTAAAAAGCCGGTTTTGGACAAGATAATTGCATTTCGTTACCAGTGATCTGAAAAAATGTTTTTGGTCAAAATGACTCTATTTAGGTCTCCAAGTGTCTAAAAAATCTCTTTTTAGTTAAAATAACTACGTTTGGTCATCAAAGGTCTGAAAAACTATTTTAGCCAAAATGACTGTATTTTTGTCTTTTAGAGTCTCAAACTCCTCATTTAGACAAGATAACTGCGTTTGGTAATCAAGGGCCTGAAAAAATGTTTTTGGTCAAAATGACTCTATTTTGGTCTCCCAAGTGTCTAAAAAGCCTTTTTAATCAAAATAAATGCATTTGGTCACCAAAGGTCTGAAAACCTTTTTTTTCCAAAATGACTGTATTTTTGTCTTTTAGAGTCTTAAAACACCGCTTTTAGACAAGATAAACTACATTTGGTAACCAATGGCCTGAAAAAATGTTTTTGGTCAAAATGACTCTATTTAGGTCTCCAAAGCCTGTTTTAGTCAAAATAAATGCATTTGGTCACCAAAGGTCTGAAAAACTTTTTTTAGCCAAAATGACTGTATTTTCGCCTTTTAGAGTCTCAAATGCCGCTTTTAGACAACATAACTACATTAGGTAACCAATGGCCTGAAAACATGTTTTTGGTCAAAATGACTATTTTTGGTCTCCAAGTGTCTAAAAAGCCTATTTTTGTCTAAATAAATACATTGGTCACCAAAGGTCTGAAAACCTTTCTTAGCCAAAATGAGTTTTAGAGTCTTATAACACCGCTTTTAGACAAGATAAACTACATTTGGTAACCAATGGCCTGAAAAAATGTTTTTGGTCAAAATGACTCTATTTAGGTCTCCAAAGCCTGTTTTAGTCAAAATAACTGCATTTGGTCACCAAAGGTCTGAAAAACTTTTTTTAGCCAAAACGACTGTATTTTCGCCTTTTAGAGTCTCAAACACCGCTTTTAGACAAGATAAACTACATTTGGTAACCAATGGCCTGAAAAAATGTTTTTGGTCAAAATGACTCTATTTAGGTCTCCAAGTGTCTAAAAAATCTCTTTTTAGTTAAAATAACTACGTTTGGTCATCAAAGGTCTGAAAAACTATTTTAGCCAAAATGACTGTATTTTCGCCTTTTAGAGTGCTCAAATGCCGCTTTTAGACAACATAACTGCATTAGGTAACCAATGGCCTGAAAACATGTTTTTGGTCAAAATGACTCTATTTTTGGTCTCCAAGTGTCTAAAAAGCCTATTTTTGTCTAAATAAATACATTTGGTCACCAAAGGTCTGAAAACCTTTTTTAGCCAAAATGAGTTTTAGAGTCTTATAACACCGCTTTTAGACAAGATAAACTACATTTGGTAACCAATGGCCTGAAAAAATGTTTTTGGTCAAAATGACTCTATTTAGGTCTCCAAAACCTGTTTTAGTCAAAATAACTGCATTTGGTCACCAAAGGTCTGAAATAGTTTTTTTAGCTAAAATTACTGTATTTTTGTCTTTTACAGTCTTAAAACGCTGGTTTTAGACAAGATAATTGGATTTCGTAACAAAAGGCCTGAAAAAATGTTTTTGGTCAAAATGACTATATTTTGGTCTCCAAGTGTCTAAAAAGCATTTTTTAGTCAAAATAACTGCATTTGGTCACCAAAGGTCTGAAACACTTTTTTTTAGCCAAGATGCCGGTATTTTTGTCTTTTAGAGTCTTAAAACACAGCTTTTAGACAAGATAAACTACATTTGGTAACCAATTGCCTGAGAACATGTTTTTGGTCAAAATTACTCTATATTTGGTCTCCAAGTGTCTAAAAATTCTGTTTTAGTCAAAATAAATGCATTTGGTCACCAAAGGTCTGAAATACTTTTTTTAGCTAAAATTACTCTATTTTTGTCTTTTACAGTCTTAAAACGCCGGTTTAAGACAAGATAATTGCATTTCGTTACCAGTGATCTGAAAACATTTTTTTGGTCAAAATGACTCTATTTTGGTCTCCAAGTGTCTAATAAGCCCTTTAAAATCAATATAACTGCATTTGGTCCCCCAAAGATCTGAAAATAAATTTAGTCAAAATGATTGTATTTTTGTCTATTAGAGTCTTAAAAAGCCGGTTTTGGACAAGATAATTGCATTTCGTTACCAGTGATCTGAAAAAATGTTTTTGGTCAAAATGACTCTATTTAGGTCTCCAAGTGTCTAAAAAATCTCTTTTTAGTTAAAATAACTACGTTTGGTCATCAAAGGTCTGAAAAAACTATTTTAGCCAAAATTACTGTATTTTTGTCTTTTAGAGTCTCAAACTCCTCATTTAGACAAGATAACTGCGTTTGGTAATAAAGGGCCTGAAAAAATGTTTTTGGTCAAAATGACTCTATTTTGGTCTCCCAAGTGTCTAAAAAGCCTTTTTAATCAAAATAAATGCATTTGGTCACCAAAGGTCTGAAAACCTTTTTTTTCCAAAATGACTGTATTTTTGTCTTTTAGAGTCTTAAAACACCGCTTTTAGACAAGATAAACTACATTTGGTAACCAATGGCCTGAAAAAATGTTTTTGGTGAAAATGACTCTATTTAGGAAGGGTTATGGGCTGGAAGAGAATTCCTGGGAACCTGAGAGTAACATTCATGCCGCAGACCTGATCCAGGCATTTTTTCTTGCCCATCCTCAGAAAAGCAGTTTGTTGGGCACCCGGAGGTTGCCCTTAAGGGGGGGGGGGCAATGTTAGGAATGCTTCCTGAGCACACTGATGTGCTGTCATGAATCTGCAATCTAAAAGGTTAACCTAGAGCAGATTAATTGCAGTAATTGGCAAAGAGGCTGCCTTATTTAAACAGCTCAGAAGCACTGTGTCTTTGCTGACTTGTCTGCAGCTCTTCCTGTGTTCCTGAAGCCTGCTTCCTGTTACCTGTTTGATATCCGTTTTGACCTTTGGCTTGTTCCTGACCTTGTTGACCTGCTGCCCGTCCTGACCCCCGGCTTGTTTGGCCATTCTCTCGGATCTCCCTTGTCTGCTTATCTGCCTTCGGATCTTGACTGGCTTCTCCCTTGGTGGGGTGACCCTGAGGACTGCGACCTGGTATCCACACGCAGCAAAATCCATCCTCACCACTAGAGGCTCTGGTGAAAACCGGTGGATACTTAGATTCCGCACCTCAGGTTAGCCTGTGTCACTTACCTTGGGGGTTCCCGTCTAAGCACCGCCGTCTAGCACACGTGGGGCCTTCCTCTGCCATCAGGCTACCACTTGTATCCCTAACAGCCGCCTTCCTGCCTCTATGTCCGAAGCTATAGTTGTTTTCCTGCTGAAGCCCGGCAAGGATCTGCTTTTGGCGGATTCCTAAAGGCCCATATCTCTACTCACAACGGATGTTAAAATTCTAGCTAAGATACTGGCCACTAGGCTGTCCTCTGTTGTCCAGGGGGTTGTCCATAGGGATCAATCGGGGTTTATCCTGACCAGATCGACGGCACTTAATCTCCGCCGACTATTTCTGAACCTTCAGATCCCAGTAGACAACCCTGGGAACCGGGCAGTCTTTTCGCTAGATGCCGCTAAGGCATTCAATAGTGTTGAATGGATGTACCTATGGGAAGTTCTCAAGCGCTTTGGTGTGGGAGAGAACTTTCTGAACTGGGTGCGGGTACTGTACGCTGCCCCCGCGGCCAGACTGAGGGTGAACGGGGAGCTTTCTGGACCCTTCTGTTTGCACAGGGGGACTAGACAGGGCTGCCCGCTATCTCCATTGCTGTTTGCCATGGCACTGGAGACCTTAGCGGCGCGAATTCGGTCCTCCAATAACATAGTGGGGTTCAGAAGGGGCTCCAATGCAGACGTTATCTCACTCTATGCGGATGACAAACTGCTCTACCTAGGTGATACAGGGGAATCCTTGCGGGCGGTAATGTCCCTTATTGACTATTTTGGGTCCCTGTCGGGATTTTTCATAAATTGGGATAAATCAGTTTTAATGCCCCTTGATCCCATAACTCAGCCCTTTTCCGGACTGTGCATCCACAGTGCGAGTGGTTCACTCCTTCAAATATTTGGGGATCCAGGTGTCTCCTGATCCTACCCAGTATATCACACTGAACCTCGTACCTCTGCTGCAAAGTTCCCTTGTCGGTGGCTGGGCGAGTCAATCTAATTAAGATGGTGTGGGCTCCTCAACTTCTTTATGTCTTGCACAACTCCCCAATCTGGATACCCAGGAAATGGTTCTATAGGATTGACTCCCAGTTCCGAGAACTGATCTGGTGCAAAAAAGTGGCTAGGATTAAATTGGCTACCCTTCAGATGGGCAAGGATAGTGGTGGCTTGGCAGAGTATATTTTCTAGCCTTCCAGGTTCAGCATATGGGGGCTGGGGTCTTTTGGATCCATTCGATCCTATTGGGTCCTTATTGGTCCCTCCTGACTCGCCTCACCCTGTCCTTGTACACCTTCAAGCGGGGTTCTCCAATATGGGGACTCGGTTACCCACACTCGCCTTGATTCGCATGGTGTGGCGCTGTGTCAAGGGGATGTTGCAGATCACGGGTTACCTTCCTCAGACTCCGATTTGGCATAATCGCAACTTTTCGGAACTTTTTCGTCTAGAGGGCGCGGAGATGTGTATATTTTATAGCACAATTGTTCAAAGCTGGGGTACTGAAATATTTTCAAGACTTACAGAGGGAGTTTGATGTACCTAGGCACTGTTTCTTTCGCTACCTACAATTGAGACACGCGATGATGGCCCAGGCAGGCTTGGCTTCTTTGAAAATTAAAATGGAGGGGAAAGAGGGGGGGAATAAGAAAGGACTATAGAAAATCCCCTATAATTCCTCAATATATTGAGGGTATGGTGGGATGTGACATCGATTCCAAACAATACCAGAATTACCAAACGGCGTGTTGCCAGTGAGCCAAGCAAATGTTGAACATGTGAAGAAAAATAGAAAAAAAGGAGTTGCATGTATGGCTCAAACACTGGTAAATGTTTAAAAGGAATTATTTTATTGAAGAAGATAAAGATAAAATTCAACACAATACAAAAGAAACTCCACCCACCTACCAGAATTCCCTTGGTGTTATTGAATACCAATATTGCCCATCCTTACATGTGATGACCGCCTAATGCTTGGGTATATTCATAAGTTAAATCACATATGATTAACTTGGAATCTTGATATATTATGGTGATACTTGAAAGCATCAATTGGCATAAGACAGGATGGGGAGGCCCTTTTTAGTCAATATAACTGCATTTGGTCCCCAAAAGTCTGAAAAAAAATTTAGTCAAAATTATTGTATTGTTGTCTATTAGAGTCTTAAAAAGCCGGTTTTGGACAAGATAATTGCATTTTGTAACCAATCGCCTGAAAAATTTGTTTGGGTCAAAATGACTCTATTTTGGTCTTCCAAGTGTGTAAAAAGCCTATTTTATCAAAATAAATGCATTTGGTCACCAAAGGTCTGAAAACCTTTTTTTTTGCCAAAATGACTGTATTTTTGTCTTTAAGAGTCTTAAAACACCGCTTTTAGACAAGATAAACTACATTTGGTAACCAATGGCCTGAAAAAATGTTTTTGGTCAAGATGACTCTATTTAGGTCTCCATAGCCTGTTTTAGTCAAAATAACTGCATTTGGTCACCAAAGGTCTGAAATACATTTTTAGTTAAAATTACTGTATTTTTGTCTATAACCGTCTTTTAGAGTCTTAAAACACCGCTTTTAGACAAGATAAACTACATTTGGTAACCAATGGCCTGAAAAAATGTTTTTGGTCAAAATGACTCTATTTTGGTCTCCAAGTGTCTAAAAAGCATTTTTTAGTCAAAATAACTACGTTTGGTCACCAAAGGTCTGAAAAACTATTTTAGCCAAAATGACTGTATTTTTGTCGTTTAGAGTCTCAAACTCCTCATTTAGACAGGATAACTGCGTTTGGTAATCAATGGCCTGAAAAAATGTCTTTGGTCAAAATGACTCTATTTTGGTCTCCCAAGTGTCTAAAAAGCCTTTTTAATCAAAATAAATGCATTTGGTCACCAAAGGTCTGAAAACCTTTTTTTTCCAAAATGACTGTATTTTTGTCTTTTAGAGACTTAAAACACCGCTTTTAGACAAGATAAACTACATTTGGTAACCAATGGCCTGAAAAAATGTCTTTGGTCAAAATGACTCTATTTAGGTCTTCAAAGCCTGTTTTAGTCAAAATAACTGCATTTGGTCACCAAAGGTCTGAAATAGTTTTTTTAGCTAAAATTACTGTATTTTGTCTTTTACAGTCTTAAAACGCCGGTTTTAGACAAGATAATTGCATTTCGTAACAAAAGGCCTGAAAAAAATGTTTTTGGTCAAAATGACTATATTTTGGTCTCCAAGTGTCTAAAAAGCATTTTTTTAGTCAAAATAACTGCATTTGGTCACCAAAGGTCTGAAACACTTTTTTTTAGCCAAGATGCCCGTATTTTTGTCTTTTAGAGTCTTAAAACACCGCTTTTAGACAAGATAAACTACATTTGGTAACCAATTGCCTGAGAACATGTTTTTGGTCAAAATTACTCTATATTTGGTCTCCAAGTGTCTAAAAAGCCTATTTTAGTCAAAATAAATGCATTTGGTCACCAAAGGTCTGAAATACTTTTTTAGCTAAAATTACTGTATTTTTGTCTTTTACAGTCTTAAAACGCCGGTTTTAGACAAGATAATTGCATTTCGTTACCAGTGATCTGAAAACATTTTTTTGGTCAAAATGACTCTATTTTGGTCTCCAAGTGTCTAATAAGCCCTTTAAAATCAATATAACTGCATTTGGTCCCCCAAAGATCTGAAAATAAATTTAGTCAAAATGATTGTATTTTTGTCTATTAGAGTCTTAAAAAGCCGGTTTTGGACAAGATAATTGCATTTCGTTACCAGTGATCTGAAAAAATGTTTTTGGTCAAAATGACTCTATTTAGGTCTCCAAGTGTCTAAAAAATCTCTTTTTAGTTAAAATAACTACGTTTGGTCATCAAAGGTCTGAAAAACTATTTTAGCCAAAATGACTGTATTTTCGCCTTTTAGAGTGCTCAAATGCCGCTTTTAGACAACATAACTGCATTAGGTAACCAATGGCCTGAAAACATGTTTTTGGTCAAAATGACTCTATTTTTGGTCTCCAAGTGTCTAAAAAGCCTTTTTAATCAAAATAAATGCATTTGTTCACCAAAGGTCTGAAAACCTTTTTTTTCCAAAATGACTGTATTTTTGTCTTTTAGAGTCTTAAAACACCGCTTTTAGACAAGATAAACTACATTTGGTAACCAATGGCCTGAAAAAATGTTTTTGGTCAAAATGACTCTATTTAGGTCTCCAAAGCCTGTTTTAGTCAAAATAAATGCATTTGGTCACCAAAGGTCTGAAAAACTTTTTTTTAGCCAAAATGACTGTATTTTCGCCTTTTAGAGTCTCAAATGCCGCTTTTAGACAACATAACTACATTAGGTAACCAATGGCCTGAAAACATGTTTTTGGTCAAAATGACTATTTTTGGTCTCCAAGTGTCTAAAAAGCCTATTTTTGTCTAAATAAATACATTTGGTCACCAAAGGTCTGAAAACCTTTTTTAGCCAAAATGAGTTTTAGAGTCTTATAACACCGCTTTTAGACAAGATAAACTACATTTGGTACCCAATGGCCTGAAAAAATGTTTTTGGTCAAAATGACTCTATTTAGGTCTCCAAAGCCTGTTTTAGTCAAAATAACTGCATTTGGTCACCAAAGGTCTGAAAAACTTTTTTTAGCCAAAACGACTGTATTTTCGCCTTTTAGAGTCTCAAACACCGCTTTTAGACAAGATAAACTACATTTGGTAACCAATGGCCTGAAAAAATGTTTTTGGTCAAAATGACTCTATTTAGGTCTCCAAGTGTCTAAAAAATCTCTTTTTAGTTAAAATAACTACGTTTGGTCATCAAAGGTCTGAAAAACTATTTTAGCCAAAATGACTGTATTTTCGCCTTTTAGAGTGCTCAAATGCCGCTTTTAGACAACATAACTGCATTAGGTAACCAATGGCCTGAAAAAATGTTTTTGGTCAAAATGACTCTATTTTTGGTCTCCAAAACCTGTTTTAGTCAAAATAACTGCATTTGGTCACCAAAGGTCTGAAATAGTTTTTTTTAGCTAAAATTACTGTATTTTTGTCTTTTACAGTCTTAAAACGCCGGTTTTAGACAAGATAATTGCATTTCGTAACAAAAGGCCTGAAAAAAATGTTTTTGGTCAAAATGACTATATTTTGGTCTCCAGGTGTCTAAAAAGCATTTTTTTAGTCAAAATAACTGCATTTGGTCACCAAAGGTCTGAAACACTTTTTTTAGCCAAGATGCCGGTATTTTTGTCTTTTAGAGTCTTAAAACACCGCTTTTAGACAAGATAAACTACATTTGGTAACCAATTGCCTGAGAACATGTTTTTGGTCAAAATTACTCTATATTTGGTCTCCAAGTGTCTAAAAAGCCTATTTTAGTCAAAATAAATGCATTTGGTCACCAAAGGTCTGAAATACTTTTTTAGCTAAAATTACTGTATTTTTGTCTTTTACAGTCTTAAAACGCCGGTTTTTGACAAGATAATTGCATTTCGTTACCAGTGATCTGAAAACATTTTTTTGGTCAAAATGACTCTATTTTGGTCTCCAAGTGTCTAATAAGCCCTTTAAAATCAATATAACTGCATTTGGTCCCCCAAAGATCTGAAAATAAATTTAGTCAAAATGATTGTATTTTTGTCTATTAGAGTCTTAAAAAGCCGGTTTTGGACAAGATAATTGCATTTCGTTACCAGTGATCTGAAAAAATGTTTTTGGTCAAAATGACTCTATTTAGGTCTCCAAGTGTCTAAAAAATCTCTTTTTCGTTAAAATAACTACGTATGGTCATCAAAGGTCTGAAAAACTATTTTAGCCAAAATGACTGTATTTTTGTCTTTTAGAGTCTCAAACTCCTCATTTAGACAAGATAACTGCGTTTGGTAATCAAGGGCCTGAAAAAATGTTTTTGGTCAAAATGACTCTATTTTGGTCTCCCAAGTGTCTAAAAAGCCTTTTTAATCAAAATAAATGCATTTGGTCACCAAAGGTCTGAAAACCTTTTTTTTTTCCAAAATGACTGTATTTTTGTCTTTTAGAGTCTTAAAACACCGCTTTTAGACAAGATAAACTACATTTGGTAACCAATGGCCTGAAAAAATGTTTTTGGTCAAAATGACTCTATTTAGGTCTCCAAAACCTGTTTTAGTCAAAATAACTGCATTTGGTCACCAAAGGTCTGAAATAGTTTTTTTAGCTAAAATTACTGTATTTTTGTCTTTTACAGTCTTAAAACGCTGGTTTTAGACAAGATAATTGGATTTCGTAACAAAAGGCCTGAAAAAATGTTTTTGGTCAAAATGACTATATTTTGGTCTCCAAGTGTCTAAAAAGCATTTTTTAGTCAAAATAACTGCATTTGGTCACCAAAGGTCTGAAACACTTTTTTTTAGCCAAGATGCCGGTATTTTTGTCTTTTAGAGTCTTAAAACACCGCTTTTAGACAAGATAAACTACATTTGGTAACCAATTGCCTGAGAACATGTTTTTGGTCAAAATTACTCTATATTTGGTCTCCAAGTGTCTAAAAAGCCTATTTTAGTCAAAATAAATGCATTTGGTCACCAAAGGTCTGAAATACTTTTTTAGCTAAAATTACTGTATTTTTGTCTTTTACAGTCTTAAAACGCCGGTTTAAGACAAGATAATTGCATTTCGTTACCAGTGATCTGAAAACATTTTTTTGGTCAAAATGACTCTATTTTGGTCTCTAAGTGTCTAATAAGCCCTTTAAAATCAATATAACTGCATTTGGTCCCCCAAAGATCTGACAATAAATTTAGTCAAAATGATTGTATTTTTGTCTATTAGAGTCTTAAAAAGCCGGTTTTGGACAAGATAATTGCATTTCGTTACCAGTGATCTGAAAAAATGTTTTTGGTCAAAATGACTCTATTTAGGTCTCCAAGTGTCTAAAAAATCTCTTTTTAGTTAAAATAACTACGTTTGGTCATCAAAGGTCTGAAAAACTATTTTAGCCAAAATGACTGTATTTTTGTCTTTTAGAGTCTCAAACTCCTCATTTAGACAAGATAACTGCGTTTGGTAATCAAGGGCCTGAAAAAATGTTTTTGGTCAAAATGACTCTATTTTGGTCTCCCAAGTGTCTAAAAAGCCTTTTTAATCAAAATAAATGCATTTGGTCACCAAAGGTCTGAAAACCTTTTTTTTCCAAAATGACTGTATTTTTGTCTTTTAGAGTCTTAAAACACCGCTTTTAGACAAGATAAACTACATTTGGTAACCAATGGCCTGAAAAAATGTTTTTGGTCAAAATGACTCTATTTAGGTCTCCAAAGCCTGTTTTAGTCAAAATAAATGCATTTGGTCACCAAAGGTCTGAAAAACTTTTTTTAGCCAAAATGACTGTATTTTCGCCTTTTAGAGTCTCAAATGCCGCTTTTAGACAACATAACTACATTAGGTAACCAATGGCCTGAAAACATGTTTTTGGTCAAAATGACTATTTTTGGTCTCCAAGTGTCTAAAAAGCCTATTTTTGTCTAAATAAATACATTGGTCACCAAAGGTCTGAAAACCTTTCTTAGCCAAAATGAGTTTTAGAGTCTTATAACACCGCTTTTAGACAAGATAAACTACATTTGGTAACCAATGGCCTGAAAAAATGTTTTTGGTCAAAATGACTCTATTTAGGTCTCCAAAGCCTGTTTTAGTCAAAATAACTGCATTTGGTCACCAAAGGTCTGAAAAACTTTTTTTAGCCAAAACGACTGTATTTTCGCCTTTTAGAGTCTCAAACACCGCTTTTAGACAAGATAAACTACATTTGGTAACCAATGGCCTGAAAAAATGTTTTTGGTCAAAATGACTCTATTTAGGTCTCCAAGTGTCTAAAAAATCTCTTTTTAGTTAAAATAACTACGTTTGGTCATCAAAGGTCTGAAAAACTATTTTAGCCAAAATGACTGTATTTTCGCCTTTTAGAGTGCTCAAATGCCGCTTTTAGACAACATAACTGCATTAGGTAACCAATGGCCTGAAAACATGTTTTTGGTCAAAATGACTCTATTTTTGGTCTCCAAGTGTCTAAAAAGCCTATTTTTGTCTAAATAAATACATTTGGTCACCAAAGGTCTGAAAACCTTTTTTAGCCAAAATGAGTTTTAGAGTCTTATAACACCGCTTTTAGACAAGATAAACTACATTTGGTAACCAATGGCCTGAAAAAATGTTTTTGGTCAAAATGACTCTATTTAGGTCTCCAAAACCTGTTTTAGTCAAAATAACTGCATTTGGTCACCAAAGGTCTGAAATAGTTTTTTTAGCTAAAATTACTGTATTTTTGTCTTTTACAGTCTTAAAACGCTGGTTTTAGACAAGATAATTGGATTTCGTAACAAAAGGCCTGAAAAAATGTTTTTGGTCAAAATGACTATATTTTGGTCTCCAAGTGTCTAAAAAGCATTTTTTAGTCAAAATAACTGCATTTGGTCACCAAAGGTCTGAAACACTTTTTTTTAGCCAAGATGCCGGTATTTTTGTCTTTTAGAGTCTTAAAACACAGCTTTTAGACAAGATAAACTACATTTGGTAACCAATTGCCTGAGAACATGTTTTTGGTCAAAATTACTCTATATTTGGTCTCCAAGTGTCTAAAAATTCTGTTTTAGTCAAAATAAATGCATTTGGTCACCAAAGGTCTGAAATACTTTTTTTAGCTAAAATTACTCTATTTTTGTCTTTTACAGTCTTAAAACGCCGGTTTTAAGACAAGATAATTGCATTTCGTTACCAGTGATCTGAAAACATTTTTTTGGTCAAAATGACTCTATTTTGGTCTCCAAGTGTCTAATAAGCCCTTTAAAATCAATATAACTGCATTTGGTCCCCCAAAGATCTGAAAATAAATTTAGTCAAAATGATTGTATTTTTGTCTATTAGAGTCTTAAAAAGCCGGTTTTGGACAAGATAATTGCATTTCGTTACCAGTGATCTGAAAAAATGTTTTTGGTCAAAATGACTCTATTTAGGTCTCCAAGTGTCTAAAAAATCTCTTTTTAGTTAAAATAACTACGTTTGGTCATCAAAGGTCTGAAAAAACTATTTTAGCCAAAATTACTGTATTTTTGTCTTTTAGAGTCTCAAACTCCTCATTTAGACAAGATAACTGCGTTTGGTAATAAAGGGCCTGAAAAAATGTTTTTGGTCAAAATGACTCTATTTTGGTCTCCCAAGTGTCTAAAAAGCCTTTTTAATCAAAATAAATGCATTTGGTCACCAAAGGTCTGAAAACCTTTTTTTTCCAAAATGACTGTATTTTTGTCTTTTAGAGTCTTAAAACACCGCTTTTAGACAAGATAAACTACATTTGGTAACCAATGGCCTGAAAAAATGTTTTTGGTGAAAATGACTCTATTTAGGTCTCCAAAGCCTGTTTTAGTCAAAATAAATGCATTTGGTCACCAAAGGTCTGAAAAACTTTTTTTTAGCCAAAATGACTGTATTTTCGCCTTTTAGAGTCTCAAATGCCGCTTTTAGACAACATAACTACATAAGGTAACCAATGGCCTGAAAACATGTTTTTGGTCAAAATGACTATTTTTGGTCTCCAAGTGTCTAAAAAGCCTATTTTTGTCTAAATAAATACATTTGGTCACCAAAGGTCTGAAAACCTTTTTTAGCCAAAATGAGTTTTAGAGTCTTATAACACCGCTTTTAGACAAGATAAACTACATTTGGTAACCAATGGCCTGAAAAAATGTTTTTGGTCAAAATGACTCTATTTAGGTCTCCAAAGCCTGTTTTAGTCAAAATAACTGCATTTGGTCACCAAAGGTCTGAAAAACTTTTTTTTAGCCAAAACGACTGTATTTTCGCCTTTTAGGAGTCTCAAACACCGCTTTTAGACAAGATAAACTACATTTGGTAACCAATGGCCTGAAAAAATGTTTTTGGTCAAAATGACTCTATTTAGGTCTCCAAGTGTCTAAAAAATCTCTTTTTAGTTAAAATAACTACGTTTGGTCATCAAAGGACTGAAAAACTTTTTTAGCCAAAATGACTGTATTTTCGCCTTTTAGAGTGCTCAAATGCCGCTTTTAGACAACATTACTGCATTAGGTAACCATTGGCCTGAAAACATGTTTTTGGTCAAAATGACTCTATTTTTGGTCTCCAAGTGTCTAAAAAGCCTATTTTTGTCTAAATAAATACATTTGGTCACCAAAGGTCTGAAAACCTTTTTTAGCCAAAATGAGTTTTAGAGTCTTATAACACCGCTTTTAGACAAGATAAACTACATTTGGTAACCAATGGCCTGAAAAAATGTTTTTGGTCAAAATGACTCTATTTAGGTCTCCAAAACCTGTTTTAGTCAAAATAACTGCATTTGGTCACCAAAGGTCTGAAATAGTTTTTTTAGCTAAAATTACTGTATTTTTGTCTTTTACAGTCTTAAAACGCTGGTTTTAGACAAGATAATTGGATTTCGTAACAAAAGGCCTGAAAAAATGTTTTTGGTCAAAATGACTATATTTTGGTCTCCAAGTGTCTAAAAAGCATTTTTTAGTCAAAATAACTGCATTTGGTCACCAAAGGTCTGAAACACTTTTTTTTAGCCAAGATGCCGGTATTTTTGTCTTTTAGAGTCTTAAAACACCGCTTTTAGACAAGATAAACTACATTTGGTAACCAATTGCCTGAGAACATGTTTTTGGTCAAAATTACTCTATATTTGGTCTCCAAGTGTCTAAAAAGCCTATTTTAGTCAAAATAAATGCATTTGGTTACCAAAGGTCTGAAATACTTTTTTAGCTAAAATTACTGTATTTTTGTCTTTTACAGTCTTAAAACGCCGGTTTAAGACAAGATAATTGCATTTCGTTACCAGTGATCTGAAAACATTTTTTTGGTCAAAATGACTCTATTTTGGTCTCCAAGTGTCTAATAAGCCCTTTAAAATCAATATAACTGCATTTGGTCCCCCAAAGATCTGACAATAAATTTAGTCAAAATGATTTTATTTTTGTCTATTAGAGTCTTAAAAAGCCGGTTTTGGACAAGATAATTGCATTTCGTTACCAGTGATCTGAAAAAATGTTTTTGGTCAAAATGACTCTATTTAGGTCTCCAAGTGTCTAAAAAATCTCTTTTTAGTTAAAATAACTACGTTTGGTCATCAAAGGTCTGAAAAACTATTTTAGCCAAAATGACTGTATTTTTGTCTTTTAGAGAATCAAACTCCTCATTTAGACAAGATAACTGCGTTTGGTAATCAAGGGCCTGAAAAAATGTTTTTGGTCAAAATGACTCTATTTAGGTCTCCAAGTGTCTAAAAAATCTCTTTTTAGTTAAAATAACTACGTTTGGTCATCAAAGGTCTGAAAAACTATTTTAGCCAAAATGACTGTATTTTCGCCTTTTAGAGTGCTCAAATGCCGCTTTTAGACAACATAACTGCATTAGGTAACCAATGGCCTGAAAACATGTTTTTGGTCAAAATGACTCTATTTTTGGTCTCCAAGTGTCTAAAAAGCCTTTTTAATCAAAATAAATGCATTTGGTCACCAAAGGTCTGAAAACCTTTTTTTTCCAAAATGACTGTATTTTTGTCTTTTAGAGTCTTAAAACACCGCTTTTAGACAAGATAAACTACATTTGGTAACCAATGGCCTGAAAAAATGTTTTTGGTCAAAATGACTCTATTTAGGTCTCCAAAGCCTGTTTTAGTCAAAATAAATGCATTTGGTCACCAAAGGTCTGAAAAACTTTTTTTTAGCCAAAATGACTGTATTTTCGCCTTTTAGAGTCTCAAATGCCGCTTTTAGACAACATAACTACATTAGGTAACCAATGGCCTGAAAACATGTTTTTGGTCAAAATGACTATTTTTGGTCTCCAAGTGTCTAAAAAGCCTATTTTTGTCTAAATAAATACATTTGGTCACCAAAGGTCTGAAAACCTTTTTTAGCCAAAATGAGTTTTAGAGTCTTATAACACCGCTTTTAGACAAGATAAACTACATTTGGTACCCAATGGCCTGAAAAAATGTTTTTGGTCAAAATGACTCTATTTAGGTCTCCAAAGCCTGTTTTAGTCAAAATAACTGCATTTGGTCACCAAAGGTCTGAAAAACTTTTTTTAGCCAAAACGACTGTATTTTCGCCTTTTAGAGTCTCAAACACCGCTTTTAGACAAGATAAACTACATTTGGTAACCAATGGCCTGAAAAAATGTTTTTGGTCAAAATGACTCTATTTAGGTCTCCAAGTGTCTAAAAAATCTCTTTTTAGTTAAAATAACTACGTTTGGTCATCAAAGGTCTGAAAAACTATTTTAGCCAAAATGACTGTATTTTCGCCTTTTAGAGTGCTCAAATGCCGCTTTTAGACAACATAACTGCATTAGGTAACCAATGGCCTGAAAAAATGTTTTTGGTCAAAATGACTCTATTTTTGGTCTCCAAAACCTGTTTTAGTCAAAATAACTGCATTTGGTCACCAAAGGTCTGAAATAGTTTTTTTTAGCTAAAATTACTGTATTTTTGTCTTTTACAGTCTTAAAACGCCGGTTTTAGACAAGATAATTGCATTTCGTAACAAAAGGCCTGAAAAAAATGTTTTTGGTCAAAATGACTATATTTTGGTCTCCAGGTGTCTAAAAAGCATTTTTTTAGTCAAAATAACTGCATTTGGTCACCAAAGGTCTGAAACACTTTTTTTAGCCAAGATGCCGGTATTTTTGTCTTTTAGAGTCTTAAAACACCGCTTTTAGACAAGATAAACTACATTTGGTAACCAATTGCCTGAGAACATGTTTTTGGTCAAAATTACTCTATATTTGGTCTCCAAGTGTCTAAAAAGCCTATTTTAGTCAAAATAAATGCATTTGGTCACCAAAGGTCTGAAATACTTTTTTAGCTAAAATTACTGTATTTTTGTCTTTTACAGTCTTAAAACGCCGGTTTTTGACAAGATAATTGCATTTCGTTACCAGTGATCTGAAAACATTTTTTTGGTCAAAATGACTCTATTTTGGTCTCCAAGTGTCTAATAAGCCCTTTAAAATCAATATAACTGCATTTGGTCCCCCAAAGATCTGAAAATAAATTTAGTCAAAATGATTGTATTTTTGTCTATTAGAGTCTTAAAAAGCCGGTTTTGGACAAGATAATTGCATTTCGTTACCAGTGATCTGAAAAAATGTTTTTGGTCAAAATGACTCTATTTAGGTCTCCAAGTGTCTAAAAAATCTCTTTTTCGTTAAAATAACTACGTATGGTCATCAAAGGTCTGAAAAACTATTTTAGCCAAAATGACTGTATTTTTGTCTTTTAGAGTCTCAAACTCCTCATTTAGACAAGATAACTGCGTTTGGTAATCAAGGGCCTGAAAAAATGTTTTTGGTCAAAATGACTCTATTTTGGTCTCCCAAGTGTCTAAAAAGCCTTTTTAATCAAAATAAATGCATTTGGTCACCAAAGGTCTGAAAACCTTTTTTTTTCCAAAATGACTGTATTTTTGTCTTTTAGAGTCTTAAAACACCGCTTTTAGACAAGATAAACTACATTTGGTAACCAATGGCCTGAAAAAATGTTTTTGGTCAAAATGACTCTATTTAGGTCTCCAAAACCTGTTTTAGTCAAAATAACTGCATTTGGTCACCAAAGGTCTGAAATAGTTTTTTTAGCTAAAATTACTGTATTTTTGTCTTTTACAGTCTTAAAACGCTGGTTTTAGACAAGATAATTGGATTTCGTAACAAAAGGCCTGAAAAAATGTTTTTGGTCAAAATGACTATATTTTGGTCTCCAAGTGTCTAAAAAGCATTTTTTAGTCAAAATAACTGCATTTGGTCACCAAAGGTCTGAAACACTTTTTTTTAGCCAAGATGCCGGTATTTTTGTCTTTTAGAGTCTTAAAACACCGCTTTTAGACAAGATAAACTACATTTGGTAACCAATTGCCTGAGAACATGTTTTTGGTCAAAATTACTCTATATTTGGTCTCCAAGTGTCTAAAAAGCCTATTTTAGTCAAAATAAATGCATTTGGTCACCAAAGGTCTGAAATACTTTTTTAGCTAAAATTACTGTATTTTTGTCTTTTACAGTCTTAAAACGCCGGTTTAAGACAAGATAATTGCATTTCGTTACCAGTGATCTGAAAACATTTTTTTGGTCAAAATGACTCTATTTTGGTCTCTAAGTGTCTAATAAGCCCTTTAAAATCAATATAACTGCATTTGGTCCCCCAAAGATCTGACAATAAATTTAGTCAAAATGATTGTATTTTTGTCTATTAGAGTCTTAAAAAGCCGGTTTTGGACAAGATAATTGCATTTCGTTACCAGTGATCTGAAAAAATGTTTTTGGTCAAAATGACTCTATTTAGGTCTCCAAGTGTCTAAAAAATCTCTTTTTAGTTAAAATAACTACGTTTGGTCATCAAAGGTCTGAAAAACTATTTTAGCCAAAATGACTGTATTTTTGTCTTTTAGAGTCTCAAACTCCTCATTTAGACAAGATAACTGCGTTTGGTAATCAAGGGCCTGAAAAAATGTTTTTGGTCAAAATGACTCTATTTTGGTCTCCCAAGTGTCTAAAAAGCCTTTTTAATCAAAATAAATGCATTTGGTCACCAAAGGTCTGAAAACCTTTTTTTTCCAAAATGACTGTATTTTTGTCTTTTAGAGTCTTAAAACACCGCTTTTAGACAAGATAAACTACATTTGGTAACCAATGGCCTGAAAAAATGTTTTTGGTCAAAATGACTCTATTTAGGTCTCCAAAGCCTGTTTTAGTCAAAATAAATGCATTTGGTCACCAAAGGTCTGAAAAACTTTTTTTAGCCAAAATGACTGTATTTTCGCCTTTTAGAGTCTCAAATGCCGCTTTTAGACAACATAACTACATTAGGTAACCAATGGCCTGAAAACATGTTTTTGGTCAAAATGACTATTTTTGGTCTCCAAGTGTCTAAAAAGCCTATTTTTGTCTAAATAAATACATTGGTCACCAAAGGTCTGAAAACCTTTTTTAGCCAAAATGAGTTTTAGAGTCTTATAACACCGCTTTTAGACAAGATAAACTACATTTGGTAACCAATGGCCTGAAAAAATGTTTTTGGTCAAAATGACTCTATTTAGGTCTCCAAAGCCTGTTTTAGTCAAAATAACTGCATTTGGTCACCAAAGGTCTGAAAAACTTTTTTTAGCCAAAACGACTGTATTTTCGCCTTTTAGAGTCTCAAACACCGCTTTTAGACAAGATAAACTACATTTGGTAACCAATGGCCTGAAAAAATGTTTTTGGTCAAAATGACTCTATTTAGGTCTCCAAGTGTCTAAAAAATCTCTTTTTAGTTAAAATAACTACGTTTGGTCATCAAAGGTCTGAAAAACTATTTTAGCCAAAATGACTGTATTTTCGCCTTTTAGAGTGCTCAAATGCCGCTTTTAGACAACATAACTGCATTAGGTAACCAATGGCCTGAAAACATGTTTTTGGTCAAAATGACTCTATTTTTGGTCTCCAAGTGTCTAAAAAGCCTATTTTTGTCTAAATAAATACATTTGGTCACCAAAGGTCTGAAAACCTTTTTTAGCCAAAATGAGTTTTAGAGTCTTATAACACCGCTTTTAGACAAGATAAACTACATTTGGTAACCAATGGCCTGAAAAAATGTTTTTGGTCAAAATGACTCTATTTAGGTCTCCAAAACCTGTTTTAGTCAAAATAACTGCATTTGTTCACCAAAGGTCTGAAATAGTTTTTTTTAGCTAAAATTACTGTATTTTTGTCTTTTACAGTCTTAAAACGCCGGTTTTAGACAAGATAATTGCATTTCGTAACAAAAGGCCTGAAAAAAATGTTTTTGGTCAAAATGACTATATTTTGGTCTCCAAGTGTCTAAAAAGCATTTTTTAGTCAAAATAACTGCATTTGGTCACCAAAGGTCTGAAACACTTTTTTTTAGCCAAGATGCCGGTATTTTTGTCTTTTAGAGTCTTAAAACACAGCTTTTAGACAAGATAAACTACATTTGGTAACCAATTGCCTGAGAACATGTTTTTGGTCAAAATTACTCTATATTTGGTCTCCAAGTGTCTAAAAAGCCTGTTTTAGTCAAAATAAATGCATTTGGTCACCAAAGGTCTGAAATACTTTTTTTAGCTAAAATTACTCTATTTTTGTCTTTTACAGTCTTAAAACGCCGGTTTAAGACAAGATAATTGCATTTCGTTACCAGTGATCTGAAAACATTTTTTTGGTCAAAATGACTCTATTTTGGTCTCCAAGTGTCTAATAAGCCCTTTAAAATCAATATAACTGCATTTGGTCCCCCAAAGATCTGAAAATAAATTTAGTCAAAATGATTGTATTTTTGTCTATTAGAGTCTTAAAAAGCCGGTTTTGGACAAGATAATTGCATTTCGTTACCAGTGATCTGAAAAAATGTTTTTGGTCAAAATGACTCTATTTAGGTCTCCAAGTGTCTAAAAAATCTCTTTTTAGTTAAAATAACTACGTATGGTCATCAAAGGTCTGAAAAACTATTTTAGCCAAAATGACTGTATTTTTGTCTTTTAGAGTCTCAAACTCCTCATTTAGACAAGATAACTGCGTTTGGTAATCAAGGGCCTGAAAAAATGTTTTTGGTCAAAATGACTCTATTTTGGTCTCCCAAGTGTCTAAAAAGCCTTTTTAATCAAAATAAATGCATTTGGTCACCAAAGGTCTGAAAACCTTTTTTTTTTCCAAAATGACTGTATTTTTGTCTTTTAGAGTCTTAAAACACCGCTTTTAGACAAGATAAACTACATTTGGTAACCAATGGCCTGAAAAAATGTTTTTGGTCAAAATGACTCTATTTAGGTCTCCAAAACCTGTTTTAGTCAAAATAACTGCATTTGGTCACCAAAGGTCTGAAATAGTTTTTTTTAGCTAAAATTACTGTATTTTTGTCTTTTACAGTCTTAAAACGCTGGTTTTAGACAAGATAATTGGATTTCGTAACAAAAGGCCTGAAAAAATGTTTTTGGTCAAAATGACTATATTTTGGTCTCCAAGTGTCTAAAAAGCATTTTTTAGTCAAAATAACTGCATTTGGTCACCAAAGGTCTGAAACACTTTTTTTTAGCCAAGATGCCGGTATTTTTGTCTTTTAGAGTCTTAAAACACAGCTTTTAGACAAGATAAACTACATTTGGTAACCAATTGCCTGAGAACATGTTTTTGGTCAAAATTACTCTATATTTGGTCTCCAAGTGTCTAAAAATTCTGTTTTAGTCAAAATAAATGCATTTGGTCACCAAAGGTCTGAAATACTTTTTTTAGCTAAAATTACTCTATTTTTGTCTTTTACAGTCTTAAAACGCCGGTTTAAGACAAGATAATTGCATTTCGTTACCAGTGATCTGAAAACATTTTTTTGGTCAAAATGACTCTATTTTGGTCTCCAAGTGTCTAATAAGCCCTTTAAAATCAATATAACTGCATTTGGTCCCCCAAAGATCTGAAAATAAATTTAGTCAAAATGATTGTATTTTTGTCTATTAGAGTCTTAAAAAGCCGGTTTTGGACAAGATAATTGCATTTCGTTACCAGTGATCTGAAAAAATGTTTTTGGTCAAAATGACTCTATTTAGGTCTCCAAGTGTCTAAAAAATCTCTTTTTAGTTAAAATAACTACGTTTGGTCATCAAAGGTCTGAAAAAACTATTTTAGCCAAAATTACTGTATTTTTGTCTTTTAGAGTCTCAAACTCCTCATTTAGACAAGATAACTGCGTTTGGTAATAAAGGGCCTGAAAAAATGTTTTTGGTCAAAATGACTCTATTTTGGTCTCCCAAGTGTCTAAAAAGCCTTTTTAATCAAAATAAATGCATTTGGTCACCAAAGGTCTGAAAACCTTTTTTTTCCAAAATGACTGTATTTTTGTCTTTTAGAGTCTTAAAACACCGCTTTTAGACAAGATAAACTACATTTGGTAACCAATGGCCTGAAAAAATGTTTTTGGTGAAAATGACTCTATTTAGGAAGGGTTATGGGCTGGAAGAGAATTCCTGGGAACCTGAGAGTAACATTCATGCCGCAGACCTGATCCAGGCATTTTTTCTTGCCCATCCTCAGAAAAGCAGTTTGTTGGGCACCCGGAGGTTGCCCTTAAGGGGGGGGGGGCAATGTTAGGAATGCTTCCTGAGCACACTGATGTGCTGTCATGAATCTGCAATCTAAAAGGTTAACCTAGAGCAGATTAATTGCAGTAATTGGCAAAGAGGCTGCCTTATTTAAACAGCTCAGAAGCACTGTGTCTTTGCTGACTTGTCTGCAGCTCTTCCTGTGTTCCTGAAGCCTGCTTCCTGTTACCTGTTTGATATCCGTTTTGACCTTTGGCTTGTTCCTGACCTTGTTGACCTGCTGCCCGTCCTGACCCCCGGCTTGTTTGGCCATTCTCTCGGATCTCCCTTGTCTGCTTATCTGCCTTCGGATCTTGACTGGCTTCTCCCTTGGTGGGGTGACCCTGAGGACTGCGACCTGGTATCCACACGCAGCAAAATCCATCCTCACCACTAGAGGCTCTGGTGAAAACCGGTGGATACTTAGATTCCGCACCTCAGGTTAGCCTGTGTCACTTACCTTGGGGGTTCCCGTCTAAGCACCGCCGTCTAGCACACGTGGGGCCTTCCTCTGCCATCAGGCTACCACTTGTATCCCTAACAGCCGCCTTCCTGCCTCTATGTCCGAAGCTATAGTTGTTTTCCTGCTGAAGCCCGGCAAGGATCTGCTTTTGGCGGATTCCTAAAGGCCCATATCTCTACTCACAACGGATGTTAAAATTCTAGCTAAGATACTGGCCACTAGGCTGTCCTCTGTTGTCCAGGGGGTTGTCCATAGGGATCAATCGGGGTTTATCCTGACCAGATCGACGGCACTTAATCTCCGCCGACTATTTCTGAACCTTCAGATCCCAGTAGACAACCCTGGGAACCGGGCAGTCTTTTCGCTAGATGCCGCTAAGGCATTCAATAGTGTTGAATGGATGTACCTATGGGAAGTTCTCAAGCGCTTTGGTGTGGGAGAGAACTTTCTGAACTGGGTGCGGGTACTGTACGCTGCCCCCGCGGCCAGACTGAGGGTGAACGGGGAGCTTTCTGGACCCTTCTGTTTGCACAGGGGGACTAGACAGGGCTGCCCGCTATCTCCATTGCTGTTTGCCATGGCACTGGAGACCTTAGCGGCGCGAATTCGGTCCTCCAATAACATAGTGGGGTTCAGAAGGGGCTCCAATGCAGACGTTATCTCACTCTATGCGGATGACAAACTGCTCTACCTAGGTGATACAGGGGAATCCTTGCGGGCGGTAATGTCCCTTATTGACTATTTTGGGTCCCTGTCGGGATTTTTCATAAATTGGGATAAATCAGTTTTAATGCCCCTTGATCCCATAACTCAGCCCTTTTCCGGACTGTGCATCCACAGTGCGAGTGGTTCACTCCTTCAAATATTTGGGGATCCAGGTGTCTCCTGATCCTACCCAGTATATCACACTGAACCTCGTACCTCTGCTGCAAAGTTCCCTTGTCGGTGGCTGGGCGAGTCAATCTAATTAAGATGGTGTGGGCTCCTCAACTTCTTTATGTCTTGCACAACTCCCCAATCTGGATACCCAGGAAATGGTTCTATAGGATTGACTCCCAGTTCCGAGAACTGATCTGGTGCAAAAAAGTGGCTAGGATTAAATTGGCTACCCTTCAGATGGGCAAGGATAGTGGTGGCTTGGCAGAGTATATTTTCTAGCCTTCCAGGTTCAGCATATGGGGGCTGGGGTCTTTTGGATCCATTCGATCCTATTGGGTCCTTATTGGTCCCTCCTGACTCGCCTCACCCTGTCCTTGTACACCTTCAAGCGGGGTTCTCCAATATGGGGACTCGGTTACCCACACTCGCCTTGATTCGCATGGTGTGGCGCTGTGTCAAGGGGATGTTGCAGATCACGGGTTACCTTCCTCAGACTCCGATTTGGCATAATCGCAACTTTTCGGAACTTTTTCGTCTAGAGGGCGCGGAGATGTGTATATTTTATAGCACAATTGTTCAAAGCTGGGGTACTGAAATATTTTCAAGACTTACAGAGGGAGTTTGATGTACCTAGGCACTGTTTCTTTCGCTACCTACAATTGAGACACGCGATGATGGCCCAGGCAGGCTTGGCTTCTTTGAAAATTAAAATGGAGGGGAAAGAGGGGGGGAATAAGAAAGGACTATAGAAAATCCCCTATAATTCCTCAATATATTGAGGGTATGGTGGGATGTGACATCGATTCCAAACAATACCAGAATTACCAAACGGCGTGTTGCCAGTGAGCCAAGCAAATGTTGAACATGTGAAGAAAAATAGAAAAAAAGGAGTTGCATGTATGGCTCAAACACTGGTAAATGTTTAAAAGGAATTATTTTATTGAAGAAGATAAAGATAAAATTCAACACAATACAAAAGAAACTCCACCCACCTACCAGAATTCCCTTGGTGTTATTGAATACCAATATTGCCCATCCTTACATGTGATGACCGCCTAATGCTTGGGTATATTCATAAGTTAAATCACATATGATTAACTTGGAATCTTGATATATTATGGTGATACTTGAAAGCATCAATTGGCATAAGACAGGATGGGGAGGCCCTTTTTAGTCAATATAACTGCATTTGGTCCCCAAAAGTCTGAAAAAAAATTTAGTCAAAATTATTGTATTGTTGTCTATTAGAGTCTTAAAAAGCCGGTTTTGGACAAGATAATTGCATTTTGTAACCAATCGCCTGAAAAATTTGTTTGGGTCAAAATGACTCTATTTTGGTCTTCCAAGTGTGTAAAAAGCCTATTTTATCAAAATAAATGCATTTGGTCACCAAAGGTCTGAAAACCTTTTTTTTTGCCAAAATGACTGTATTTTTGTCTTTAAGAGTCTTAAAACACCGCTTTTAGACAAGATAAACTACATTTGGTAACCAATGGCCTGAAAAAATGTTTTTGGTCAAGATGACTCTATTTAGGTCTCCATAGCCTGTTTTAGTCAAAATAACTGCATTTGGTCACCAAAGGTCTGAAATACATTTTTAGTTAAAATTACTGTATTTTTGTCTATAACCGTCTTTTAGAGTCTTAAAACACCGCTTTTAGACAAGATAAACTACATTTGGTAACCAATGGCCTGAAAAAATGTTTTTGGTCAAAATGACTCTATTTTGGTCTCCAAGTGTCTAAAAAGCATTTTTTAGTCAAAATAACTACGTTTGGTCACCAAAGGTCTGAAAAACTATTTTAGCCAAAATGACTGTATTTTTGTCGTTTAGAGTCTCAAACTCCTCATTTAGACAGGATAACTGCGTTTGGTAATCAATGGCCTGAAAAAATGTCTTTGGTCAAAATGACTCTATTTTGGTCTCCCAAGTGTCTAAAAAGCCTTTTTAATCAAAATAAATGCATTTGGTCACCAAAGGTCTGAAAACCTTTTTTTTCCAAAATGACTGTATTTTTGTCTTTTAGAGACTTAAAACACCGCTTTTAGACAAGATAAACTACATTTGGTAACCAATGGCCTGAAAAAATGTCTTTGGTCAAAATGACTCTATTTAGGTCTTCAAAGCCTGTTTTAGTCAAAATAACTGCATTTGGTCACCAAAGGTCTGAAATAGTTTTTTTAGCTAAAATTACTGTATTTTGTCTTTTACAGTCTTAAAACGCCGGTTTTAGACAAGATAATTGCATTTCGTAACAAAAGGCCTGAAAAAAATGTTTTTGGTCAAAATGACTATATTTTGGTCTCCAAGTGTCTAAAAAGCATTTTTTTAGTCAAAATAACTGCATTTGGTCACCAAAGGTCTGAAACACTTTTTTTTAGCCAAGATGCCCGTATTTTTGTCTTTTAGAGTCTTAAAACACCGCTTTTAGACAAGATAAACTACATTTGGTAACCAATTGCCTGAGAACATGTTTTTGGTCAAAATTACTCTATATTTGGTCTCCAAGTGTCTAAAAAGCCTATTTTAGTCAAAATAAATGCATTTGGTCACCAAAGGTCTGAAATACTTTTTTAGCTAAAATTACTGTATTTTTGTCTTTTACAGTCTTAAAACGCCGGTTTTAGACAAGATAATTGCATTTCGTTACCAGTGATCTGAAAACATTTTTTTGGTCAAAATGACTCTATTTTGGTCTCCAAGTGTCTAATAAGCCCTTTAAAATCAATATAACTGCATTTGGTCCCCCAAAGATCTGAAAATAAATTTAGTCAAAATGATTGTATTTTTGTCTATTAGAGTCTTAAAAAGCCGGTTTTGGACAAGATAATTGCATTTCGTTACCAGTGATCTGAAAAAATGTTTTTGGTCAAAATGACTCTATTTAGGTCTCCAAGTGTCTAAAAAATCTCTTTTTAGTTAAAATAACTACGTTTGGTCATCAAAGGTCTGAAAAACTATTTTAGCCAAAATGACTGTATTTTCGCCTTTTAGAGTGCTCAAATGCCGCTTTTAGACAACATAACTGCATTAGGTAACCAATGGCCTGAAAACATGTTTTTGGTCAAAATGACTCTATTTTTGGTCTCCAAGTGTCTAAAAAGCCTTTTTAATCAAAATAAATGCATTTGTTCACCAAAGGTCTGAAAACCTTTTTTTTCCAAAATGACTGTATTTTTGTCTTTTAGAGTCTTAAAACACCGCTTTTAGACAAGATAAACTACATTTGGTAACCAATGGCCTGAAAAAATGTTTTTGGTCAAAATGACTCTATTTAGGTCTCCAAAGCCTGTTTTAGTCAAAATAAATGCATTTGGTCACCAAAGGTCTGAAAAACTTTTTTTTAGCCAAAATGACTGTATTTTCGCCTTTTAGAGTCTCAAATGCCGCTTTTAGACAACATAACTACATTAGGTAACCAATGGCCTGAAAACATGTTTTTGGTCAAAATGACTATTTTTGGTCTCCAAGTGTCTAAAAAGCCTATTTTTGTCTAAATAAATACATTTGGTCACCAAAGGTCTGAAAACCTTTTTTAGCCAAAATGAGTTTTAGAGTCTTATAACACCGCTTTTAGACAAGATAAACTACATTTGGTACCCAATGGCCTGAAAAAATGTTTTTGGTCAAAATGACTCTATTTAGGTCTCCAAAGCCTGTTTTAGTCAAAATAACTGCATTTGGTCACCAAAGGTCTGAAAAACTTTTTTTAGCCAAAACGACTGTATTTTCGCCTTTTAGAGTCTCAAACACCGCTTTTAGACAAGATAAACTACATTTGGTAACCAATGGCCTGAAAAAATGTTTTTGGTCAAAATGACTCTATTTAGGTCTCCAAGTGTCTAAAAAATCTCTTTTTAGTTAAAATAACTACGTTTGGTCATCAAAGGTCTGAAAAACTATTTTAGCCAAAATGACTGTATTTTCGCCTTTTAGAGTGCTCAAATGCCGCTTTTAGACAACATAACTGCATTAGGTAACCAATGGCCTGAAAAAATGTTTTTGGTCAAAATGACTCTATTTTTGGTCTCCAAAACCTGTTTTAGTCAAAATAACTGCATTTGGTCACCAAAGGTCTGAAATAGTTTTTTTTAGCTAAAATTACTGTATTTTTGTCTTTTACAGTCTTAAAACGCCGGTTTTAGACAAGATAATTGCATTTCGTAACAAAAGGCCTGAAAAAAATGTTTTTGGTCAAAATGACTATATTTTGGTCTCCAGGTGTCTAAAAAGCATTTTTTTAGTCAAAATAACTGCATTTGGTCACCAAAGGTCTGAAACACTTTTTTTAGCCAAGATGCCGGTATTTTTGTCTTTTAGAGTCTTAAAACACCGCTTTTAGACAAGATAAACTACATTTGGTAACCAATTGCCTGAGAACATGTTTTTGGTCAAAATTACTCTATATTTGGTCTCCAAGTGTCTAAAAAGCCTATTTTAGTCAAAATAAATGCATTTGGTCACCAAAGGTCTGAAATACTTTTTTAGCTAAAATTACTGTATTTTTGTCTTTTACAGTCTTAAAACGCCGGTTTTTGACAAGATAATTGCATTTCGTTACCAGTGATCTGAAAACATTTTTTTGGTCAAAATGACTCTATTTTGGTCTCCAAGTGTCTAATAAGCCCTTTAAAATCAATATAACTGCATTTGGTCCCCCAAAGATCTGAAAATAAATTTAGTCAAAATGATTGTATTTTTGTCTATTAGAGTCTTAAAAAGCCGGTTTTGGACAAGATAATTGCATTTCGTTACCAGTGATCTGAAAAAATGTTTTTGGTCAAAATGACTCTATTTAGGTCTCCAAGTGTCTAAAAAATCTCTTTTTCGTTAAAATAACTACGTATGGTCATCAAAGGTCTGAAAAACTATTTTAGCCAAAATGACTGTATTTTTGTCTTTTAGAGTCTCAAACTCCTCATTTAGACAAGATAACTGCGTTTGGTAATCAAGGGCCTGAAAAAATGTTTTTGGTCAAAATGACTCTATTTTGGTCTCCCAAGTGTCTAAAAAGCCTTTTTAATCAAAATAAATGCATTTGGTCACCAAAGGTCTGAAAACCTTTTTTTTTTCCAAAATGACTGTATTTTT
This sequence comes from Pelophylax lessonae, assembly GCF_965119305.1. Lineage (NCBI taxonomy): Eukaryota > Metazoa > Chordata > Amphibia > Anura > Ranidae > Pelophylax > Pelophylax lessonae. The sequence continues at coordinate 162,975,871 of NC_138779.1, forward strand.
GTCTTTTAGAGTCTTAAAACACCGCTTTTAGACAAGATAAACTACATTTGGTAACCAATGGCCTGAAAAAATGTTTTTGGTCAAAATGACTCTATTTAGGTCTCCAAAACCTGTTTTAGTCAAAATAACTGCATTTGGTCACCAAAGGTCTGAAATAGTTTTTTTAGCTAAAATTACTGTATTTTTGTCTTTTACAGTCTTAAAACGCTGGTTTTAGACAAGATAATTGGATTTCGTAACAAAAGGCCTGAAAAAATGTTTTTGGTCAAAATGACTATATTTTGGTCTCCAAGTGTCTAAAAAGCATTTTTTAGTCAAAATAACTGCATTTGGTCACCAAAGGTCTGAAACACTTTTTTTTAGCCAAGATGCCGGTATTTTTGTCTTTTAGAGTCTTAAAACACCGCTTTTAGACAAGATAAACTACATTTGGTAACCAATTGCCTGAGAACATGTTTTTGGTCAAAATTACTCTATATTTGGTCTCCAAGTGTCTAAAAAGCCTATTTTAGTCAAAATAAATGCATTTGGTCACCAAAGGTCTGAAATACTTTTTTAGCTAAAATTACTGTATTTTTGTCTTTTACAGTCTTAAAACGCCGGTTTAAGACAAGATAATTGCATTTCGTTACCAGTGATCTGAAAACATTTTTTTGGTCAAAATGACTCTATTTTGGTCTCTAAGTGTCTAATAAGCCCTTTAAAATCAATATAACTGCATTTGGTCCCCCAAAGATCTGACAATAAATTTAGTCAAAATGATTGTATTTTTGTCTATTAGAGTCTTAAAAAGCCGGTTTTGGACAAGATAATTGCATTTCGTTACCAGTGATCTGAAAAAATGTTTTTGGTCAAAATGACTCTATTTAGGTCTCCAAGTGTCTAAAAAATCTCTTTTTAGTTAAAATAACTACGTTTGGTCATCAAAGGTCTGAAAAACTATTTTAGCCAAAATGACTGTATTTTTGTCTTTTAGAGTCTCAAACTCCTCATTTAGACAAGATAACTGCGTTTGGTAATCAAGGGCCTGAAAAAATGTTTTTGGTCAAAATGACTCTATTTTGGTCTCCCAAGTGTCTAAAAAGCCTTTTTAATCAAAATAAATGCATTTGGTCACCAAAGGTCTGAAAACCTTTTTTTTCCAAAATGACTGTATTTTTGTCTTTTAGAGTCTTAAAACACCGCTTTTAGACAAGATAAACTACATTTGGTAACCAATGGCCTGAAAAAATGTTTTTGGTCAAAATGACTCTATTTAGGTCTCCAAAGCCTGTTTTAGTCAAAATAAATGCATTTGGTCACCAAAGGTCTGAAAAACTTTTTTTAGCCAAAATGACTGTATTTTCGCCTTTTAGAGTCTCAAATGCCGCTTTTAGACAACATAACTACATTAGGTAACCAATGGCCTGAAAACATGTTTTTGGTCAAAATGACTATTTTTGGTCTCCAAGTGTCTAAAAAGCCTATTTTTGTCTAAATAAATACATTGGTCACCAAAGGTCTGAAAACCTTTCTTAGCCAAAATGAGTTTTAGAGTCTTATAACACCGCTTTTAGACAAGATAAACTACATTTGGTAACCAATGGCCTGAAAAAATGTTTTTGGTCAAAATGACTCTATTTAGGTCTCCAAAGCCTGTTTTAGTCAAAATAACTGCATTTGGTCACCAAAGGTCTGAAAAACTTTTTTTAGCCAAAACGACTGTATTTTCGCCTTTTAGAGTCTCAAACACCGCTTTTAGACAAGATAAACTACATTTGGTAACCAATGGCCTGAAAAAATGTTTTTGGTCAAAATGACTCTATTTAGGTCTCCAAGTGTCTAAAAAATCTCTTTTTAGTTAAAATAACTACGTTTGGTCATCAAAGGTCTGAAAAACTATTTTAGCCAAAATGACTGTATTTTCGCCTTTTAGAGTGCTCAAATGCCGCTTTTAGACAACATAACTGCATTAGGTAACCAATGGCCTGAAAACATGTTTTTGGTCAAAATGACTCTATTTTTGGTCTCCAAGTGTCTAAAAAGCCTATTTTTGTCTAAATAAATACATTTGGTCACCAAAGGTCTGAAAACCTTTTTTAGCCAAAATGAGTTTTAGAGTCTTATAACACCGCTTTTAGACAAGATAAACTACATTTGGTAACCAATGGCCTGAAAAAATGTTTTTGGTCAAAATGACTCTATTTAGGTCTCCAAAACCTGTTTTAGTCAAAATAACTGCATTTGGTCACCAAAGGTCTGAAATAGTTTTTTTAGCTAAAATTACTGTATTTTTGTCTTTTACAGTCTTAAAACGCTGGTTTTAGACAAGATAATTGGATTTCGTAACAAAAGGCCTGAAAAAATGTTTTTGGTCAAAATGACTATATTTTGGTCTCCAAGTGTCTAAAAAGCATTTTTTAGTCAAAATAACTGCATTTGGTCACCAAAGGTCTGAAACACTTTTTTTTAGCCAAGATGCCGGTATTTTTGTCTTTTAGAGTCTTAAAACACAGCTTTTAGACAAGATAAACTACATTTGGTAACCAATTGCCTGAGAACATGTTTTTGGTCAAAATTACTCTATATTTGGTCTCCAAGTGTCTAAAAATTCTGTTTTAGTCAAAATAAATGCATTTGGTCACCAAAGGTCTGAAATACTTTTTTTAGCTAAAATTACTCTATTTTTGTCTTTTACAGTCTTAAAACGCCGGTTTTAAGACAAGATAATTGCATTTCGTTACCAGTGATCTGAAAACATTTTTTTGGTCAAAATGACTCTATTTTGGTCTCCAAGTGTCTAATAAGCCCTTTAAAATCAATATAACTGCATTTGGTCCCCCAAAGATCTGAAAATAAATTTAGTCAAAATGATTGTATTTTTGTCTATTAGAGTCTTAAAAAGCCGGTTTTGGACAAGATAATTGCATTTCGTTACCAGTGATCTGAAAAAATGTTTTTGGTCAAAATGACTCTATTTAGGTCTCCAAGTGTCTAAAAAATCTCTTTTTAGTTAAAATAACTACGTTTGGTCATCAAAGGTCTGAAAAAACTATTTTAGCCAAAATTACTGTATTTTTGTCTTTTAGAGTCTCAAACTCCTCATTTAGACAAGATAACTGCGTTTGGTAATAAAGGGCCTGAAAAAATGTTTTTGGTCAAAATGACTCTATTTTGGTCTCCCAAGTGTCTAAAAAGCCTTTTTAATCAAAATAAATGCATTTGGTCACCAAAGGTCTGAAAACCTTTTTTTTCCAAAATGACTGTATTTTTGTCTTTTAGAGTCTTAAAACACCGCTTTTAGACAAGATAAACTACATTTGGTAACCAATGGCCTGAAAAAATGTTTTTGGTCAAAATGACTCTATTTAGGTCTCCAAAGCCTGTTTTAGTCAAAATAAATGCATTTGGTCACCAAAGGTCTGAAAAACTTTTTTTAGCCAAAATGACTGTATTTTCGCCTTTTAGAGTCTCAAATGCCGCTTTTAGACAACATAACTACATTAGGTAACCAATGGCCTGAAAACATGTTTTTGGTCAAAATGACTATTTTTGGTCTCCAAGTGTCTAAAAAGCCTATTTTTGTCTAAATAAATACATTGGTCACCAAAGGTCTGAAAACCTTTCTTAGCCAAAATGAGTTTTAGAGTCTTATAACACCGCTTTTAGACAAGATAAACTACATTTGGTAACCAATGGCCTGAAAAAATGTTTTTGGTCAAAATGACTCTATTTAGGTCTCCAAAGCCTGTTTTAGTCAAAATAACTGCATTTGGTCACCAAAGGTCTGAAAAACTTTTTTTAGCCAAAACGACTGTATTTTCGCCTTTTAGAGTCTCAAACACCGCTTTTAGACAAGATAAACTACATTTGGTAACCAATGGCCTGAAAAAATGTTTTTGGTCAAAATGACTCTATTTAGGTCTCCAAGTGTCTAAAAAATCTCTTTTTAGTTAAAATAACTACGTTTGGTCATCAAAGGTCTGAAAAACTATTTTAGCCAAAATGACTGTATTTTCGCCTTTTAGAGTGCTCAAATGCCGCTTTTAGACAACATAACTGCATTAGGTAACCAATGGCCTGAAAACATGTTTTTGGTCAAAATGACTCTATTTTTGGTCTCCAAGTGTCTAAAAAGCCTATTTTTGTCTAAATAAATACATTTGGTCACCAAAGGTCTGAAAACCTTTTTTAGCCAAAATGAGTTTTAGAGTCTTATAACACCGCTTTTAGACAAGATAAACTACATTTGGTAACCAATGGCCTGAAAAAATGTTTTTGGTCAAAATGACTCTATTTAGGTCTCCAAAACCTGTTTTAGTCAAAATAACTGCATTTGGTCACCAAAGGTCTGAAATAGTTTTTTTAGCTAAAATTACTGTATTTTTGTCTTTTACAGTCTTAAAACGCTGGTTTTAGACAAGATAATTGGATTTCGTAACAAAAGGCCTGAAAAAATGTTTTTGGTCAAAATGACTATATTTTGGTCTCCAAGTGTCTAAAAAGCATTTTTTAGTCAAAATAACTGCATTTGGTCACCAAAGGTCTGAAACACTTTTTTTTAGCCAAGATGCCGGTATTTTTGTCTTTTAGAGTCTTAAAACACAGCTTTTAGACAAGATAAACTACATTTGGTAACCAATTGCCTGAGAACATGTTTTTGGTCAAAATTACTCTATATTTGGTCTCCAAGTGTCTAAAAATTCTGTTTTAGTCAAAATAAATGCATTTGGTCACCAAAGGTCTGAAATACTTTTTTTAGCTAAAATTACTCTATTTTTGTCTTTTACAGTCTTAAAACGCCGGTTTAAGACAAGATAATTGCATTTCGTTACCAGTGATCTGAAAACATTTTTTTGGTCAAAATGACTCTATTTTGGTCTCCAAGTGTCTAATAAGCCCTTTAAAATCAATATAACTGCATTTGGTCCCCCAAAGATCTGAAAATAAATTTAGTCAAAATGATTGTATTTTTGTCTATTAGAGTCTTAAAAAGCCGGTTTTGGACAAGATAATTGCATTTCGTTACCAGTGATCTGAAAAAATGTTTTTGGTCAAAATGACTCTATTTAGGTCTCCAAGTGTCTAAAAAATCTCTTTTTAGTTAAAATAACTACGTTTGGTCATCAAAGGTCTGAAAAAACTATTTTAGCCAAAATTACTGTATTTTTGTCTTTTAGAGTCTCAAACTCCTCATTTAGACAAGATAACTGCGTTTGGTAATAAAGGGCCTGAAAAAATGTTTTTGGTCAAAATGACTCTATTTTGGTCTCCCAAGTGTCTAAAAAGCCTTTTTAATCAAAATAAATGCATTTGGTCACCAAAGGTCTGAAAACCTTTTTTTTCCAAAATGACTGTATTTTTGTCTTTTAGAGTCTTAAAACACCGCTTTTAGACAAGATAAACTACATTTGGTAACCAATGGCCTGAAAAAATGTTTTTGGTGAAAATGACTCTATTTAGGTCTCCAAAGCCTGTTTTAGTCAAAATAAATGCATTTGGTCACCAAAGGTCTGAAAAACTTTTTTTTAGCCAAAATGACTGTATTTTCGCCTTTTAGAGTCTCAAATGCCGCTTTTAGACAACATAACTACATAAGGTAACCAATGGCCTGAAAACATGTTTTTGGTCAAAATGACTATTTTTGGTCTCCAAGTGTCTAAAAAGCCTATTTTTGTCTAAATAAATACATTTGGTCACCAAAGGTCTGAAAACCTTTTTTAGCCAAAATGAGTTTTAGAGTCTTATAACACCGCTTTTAGACAAGATAAACTACATTTGGTAACCAATGGCCTGAAAAAATGTTTTTGGTCAAAATGACTCTATTTAGGTCTCCAAAGCCTGTTTTAGTCAAAATAACTGCATTTGGTCACCAAAGGTCTGAAAAACTTTTTTTTAGCCAAAACGACTGTATTTTCGCCTTTTAGGAGTCTCAAACACCGCTTTTAGACAAGATAAACTACATTTGGTAACCAATGGCCTGAAAAAATGTTTTTGGTCAAAATGACTCTATTTAGGTCTCCAAGTGTCTAAAAAATCTCTTTTTAGTTAAAATAACTACGTTTGGTCATCAAAGGACTGAAAAACTTTTTTAGCCAAAATGACTGTATTTTCGCCTTTTAGAGTGCTCAAATGCCGCTTTTAGACAACATTACTGCATTAGGTAACCATTGGCCTGAAAACATGTTTTTGGTCAAAATGACTCTATTTTTGGTCTCCAAGTGTCTAAAAAGCCTATTTTTGTCTAAATAAATACATTTGGTCACCAAAGGTCTGAAAACCTTTTTTAGCCAAAATGAGTTTTAGAGTCTTATAACACCGCTTTTAGACAAGATAAACTACATTTGGTAACCAATGGCCTGAAAAAATGTTTTTGGTCAAAATGACTCTATTTAGGTCTCCAAAACCTGTTTTAGTCAAAATAACTGCATTTGGTCACCAAAGGTCTGAAATAGTTTTTTTAGCTAAAATTACTGTATTTTTGTCTTTTACAGTCTTAAAACGCTGGTTTTAGACAAGATAATTGGATTTCGTAACAAAAGGCCTGAAAAAATGTTTTTGGTCAAAATGACTATATTTTGGTCTCCAAGTGTCTAAAAAGCATTTTTTTAGTCAAAATAACTGCATTTGGTCACCAAAGGTCTGAAACACTTTTTTTTAGCCAAGATGCCGGTATTTTTGTCTTTTAGAGTCTTAAAACACCGCTTTTAGACAAGATAAACTACATTTGGTAACCAATTGCCTGAGAACATGTTTTTGGTCAAAATTACTCTATATTTGGTCTCCAAGTGTCTAAAAAGCCTATTTTAGTCAAAATAAATGCATTTGGTTACCAAAGGTCTGAAATACTTTTTTAGCTAAAATTACTGTATTTTTGTCTTTTACAGTCTTAAAACGCCGGTTTAAGACAAGATAATTGCATTTCGTTACCAGTGATCTGAAAACATTTTTTTTGGTCAAAATGACTCTATTTTGGTCTCCAAGTGTCTAATAAGCCCTTTAAAATCAATATAACTGCATTTGGTCCCCCAAAGATCTGACAATAAATTTAGTCAAAATGATTTTATTTTTGTCTATTAGAGTCTTAAAAAGCCGGTTTTGGACAAGATAATTGCATTTCGTTACCAGTGATCTGAAAAAATGTTTTTGGTCAAAATGACTCTATTTAGGTCTCCAAGTGTCTAAAAAATCTCTTTTTAGTTAAAATAACTACGTTTGGTCATCAAAGGTCTGAAAAACTATTTTAGCCAAAATGACTGTATTTTTGTCTTTTAGAGAATCAAACTCCTCATTTAGACAAGATAACTGCGTTTGGTAATCAAGGGCCTGAAAAAATGTTTTTGGTCAAAATGACTCTATTTAGGTCTCCAAGTGTCTAAAAAATCTCTTTTTAGTTAAAATAACTACGTTTGGTCATCAAAGGTCTGAAAAACTATTTTAGCCAAAATGACTGTATTTTCGCCTTTTAGAGTGCTCAAATGCCGCTTTTAGACAACATAACTGCATTAGGTAACCAATGGCCTGAAAACATGTTTTTGGTCAAAATGACTCTATTTTTGGTCTCCAAGTGTCTAAAAAGCCTTTTTAATCAAAATAAATGCATTTGGTCACCAAAGGTCTGAAAACCTTTTTTTTCCAAAATGACTGTATTTTTGTCTTTTAGAGTCTTAAAACACCGCTTTTAGACAAGATAAACTACATTTGGTAACCAATGGCCTTGAAAAAATGTTTTTGGTCAAAATGACTCTATTTAGGTCTCCAAAGCCTGTTTTAGTCAAAATAAATGCATTTGGTCACCAAAGGTCTGAAAAACTTTTTTTTAGCCAAAATGACTGTATTTTCGCCTTTTAGAGTCTCAAATGCCGCTTTTAGACAACATAACTACATTAGGTAACCAATGGCCTGAAAACATGTTTTTGGTCAAAATGACTATTTTTGGTCTCCAAGTGTCTAAAAAGCCTATTTTTGTCTAAATAAATACATTTGGTCACCAAAGGTCTGAAAACCTTTTTTAGCCAAAATGAGTTTTAGAGTCTTATAACACCGCTTTTAGACAAGATAAACTACATTTGGTACCCAATGGCCTGAAAAAATGTTTTTGGTCAAAATGACTCTATTTAGGTCTCCAAAGCCGGTTTTAGTCAAAATAACTGCATTTGGTCACCAAAGGTCTGAAAAACTTTTTTTAGCCAAAACGACTGTATTTTCGCCTTTTAGAGTCTCAAACACCGCTTTTAGACAAGATAAACTACATTTGGTAACCAATGGCCTGAAAAAATGTTTTTGGTCAAAATGACTCTATTTAGGTCTCCAAGTGTCTAAAAAATCTCTTTTTAGTTAAAATAACTACGTTTGGTCATCAAAGGTCTGAAAAACTATTTTAGCCAAAATGACTGTATTTTCGCCTTTTAGAGTGCTCAAATGCCGCTTTTAGACAACATAACTGCATTAGGTAACCAATGGCCTGAAAAAATGTTTTTGGTCAAAATGACTCTATTTTTGGTCTCCAAAACCTGTTTTAGTCAAAATAACTGCATTTGGTCACCAAAGGTCTGAAATAGTTTTTTTTAGCTAAAATTACTGTATTTTTGTCTTTTACAGTCTTAAAACGCCGGTTTTAGACAAGATAATTGCATTTCGTAACAAAAGGCCTGAAAAAAATGTTTTTGGTCAAAATGACTATATTTTGGTCTCCAGGTGTCTAAAAAGCATTTTTTTAGTCAAAATAACTGCATTTGGTCACCAAAGGTCTGAAACACTTTTTTTAGCCAAGATGCCGGTATTTTTGTCTTTTAGAGTCTTAAAACACCGCTTTTAGACAAGATAAACTACATTTGGTAACCAATTGCCTGAGAACATGTTTTTGGTCAAAATTACTCTATATTTGGTCTCCAAGTGTCTAAAAAGCCTATTTTAGTCAAAATAAATGCATTTGGTCACCAAAGGTCTGAAATACTTTTTTAGCTAAAATTACTGTATTTTTGTCTTTTACAGTCTTAAAACGCCGGTTTTTGACAAGATAATTGCATTTCGTTACCAGTGATCTGAAAACATTTTTTTGGTCAAAATGACTCTATTTTGGTCTCCAAGTGTCTAATAAGCCCTTTAAAATCAATATAACTGCATTTGGTCCCCCAAAGATCTGAAAATAAATTTAGTCAAAATGATTGTATTTTTGTCTATTAGAGTCTTAAAAAGCCGGTTTTGGACAAGATAATTGCATTTCGTTACCAGTGATCTGAAAAAATGTTTTTGGTCAAAATGACTCTATTTAGGTCTCCAAGTGTCTAAAAAATCTCTTTTTCGTTAAAATAACTACGTATGGTCATCAAAGGTCTGAAAAACTATTTTAGCCAAAATGACTGTATTTTTGTCTTTTAGAGTCTCAAACTCCTCATTTAGACAAGATAACTGCGTTTGGTAATCAAGGGCCTGAAAAAATGTTTTTGGTCAAAATGACTCTATTTTGGTCTCCCAAGTGTCTAAAAAGCCTTTTTAATCAAAATAAATGCATTTGGTCACCAAAGGTCTGAAAACCTTTTTTTTTCCAAAATGACTGTATTTTTGTCTTTTAGAGTCTTAAAACACCGCTTTTAGACAAGATAAACTACATTTGGTAACCAATGGCCTGAAAAAATGTTTTTGGTCAAAATGACTCTATTTAGGTCTCCAAAACCTGTTTTAGTCAAAATAACTGCATTTGGTCACCAAAGGTCTGAAATAGTTTTTTTAGCTAAAATTACTGTATTTTTGTCTTTTACAGTCTTAAAACGCTGGTTTTAGACAAGATAATTGGATTTCGTAACAAAAGGCCTGAAAAAATGTTTTTTGGTCAAAATGACTATATTTTGGTCTCCAAGTGTCTAAAAAGCATTTTTTAGTCAAAATAACTGCATTTGGTCACCAAAGGTCTGAAACACTTTTTTTTAGCCAAGATGCCGGTATTTTTGTCTTTTAGAGTCTTAAAACACCGCTTTTAGACAAGATAAACTACATTTGGTAACCAATTGCCTGAGAACATGTTTTTGGTCAAAATTACTCTATATTTGGTCTCCAAGTGTCTAAAAAGCCTATTTTAGTCAAAATAAATGCATTTGGTCACCAAAGGTCTGAAATACTTTTTTAGCTAAAATTACTGTATTTTTGTCTTTTACAGTCTTAAAACGCCGGTTTAAGACAAGATAATTGCATTTCGTTACCAGTGATCTGAAAACATTTTTTTGGTCAAAATGACTCTATTTTGGTCTCTAAGTGTCTAATAAGCCCTTTAAAATCAATATAACTGCATTTGGTCCCCCAAAGATCTGACAATAAATTTAGTCAAAATGATTGTATTTTTGTCTATTAGAGTCTTAAAAAGCCGGTTTTGGACAAGATAATTGCATTTCGTTACCAGTGATCTGAAAAAATGTTTTTGGTCAAAATGACTCTATTTAGGTCTCCAAGTGTCTAAAAAATCTCTTTTTAGTTAAAATAACTACGTTTGGTCATCAAAGGTCTGAAAAACTATTTTAGCCAAAATGACTGTATTTTTGTCTTTTAGAGTCTCAAACTCCTCATTTAGACAAGATAACTGCGTTTGGTAATCAAGGGCCTGAAAAAATGTTTTTGGTCAAAATGACTCTATTTTGGTCTCCCAAGTGTCTAAAAAGCCTTTTTAATCAAAATGCATTTGGTCACCAAAGGTCTGAAAACCTTTTTTTTCCAAAATGACTGTATTTTTGTCTTTTAGAGTCTTAAAACACCGCTTTTAGACAAGATAAACTACATTTGGTAACCAATGGCCTGAAAAAATGTTTTTGGTCAAAATGACTCTATTTAGGTCTCCAAAGCCTGTTTTAGTCAAAATAAATGCATTTGGTCACCAAAGGTCTGAAAAACTTTTTTTAGCCAAAATGACTGTATTTTCGCCTTTTAGAGTCTCAAATGCCGCTTTTAGACAACATAACTACATTAGGTAACCAATGGCCTGAAAACATGTTTTTGGTCAAAATGACTATTTTTGGTCTCCAAGTGTCTAAAAAGCCTATTTTTGTCTAAATAAATACATTGGTCACCAAAGGTCTGAAACCTTTTTTAGCCAAAATGAGTTTTAGAGTCTTATAACACCGCTTTTAGACAAGATAAACTACATTTGGTAACCAATGGCCTGAAAAAATGTTTTTGGTCAAAATGACTCTATTTAGGTCTCCAAAGCCTGTTTTAGTCAAAATAACTGCATTTGGTCACCAAAGGTCTGAAAAACTTTTTTTAGCCAAAACGACTGTATTTTCGCCTTTTAGAGTCTCAAACACCGCTTTTAGACAAGATAAACTACATTTGGTAACCAATGGCCTGAAAAAATGTTTTTGGTCAAAATGACTCTATTTTAGGTCTCCAAGTGTCTAAAAAATCTCTTTTTAGTTAAAATAACTACGTTTGGTCATCAAAGGTCTGAAAAACTATTTTAGCCAAAATGACTGTATTTTCGCCTTTTAGAGTGCTCAAATGCCGCTTTTAGACAACATAACTGCATTAGGTAACCAATGGCCTGAAAACATGTTTTTGGTCAAAATGACTCTATTTTTGGTCTCCAAGTGTCTAAAAGCCTATTTTTGTCTAAATAAATACATTTGGTCACCAAAGGTCTGAAAACCTTTTTTAGCCAAAATGAGTTTTAGAGTCTTATAACACCGCTTTTAGACAAGATAAACTACATTTGGTAACCAATGGCCTGAAAAAATGTTTTTGGTCAAAATGACTCTATTTAGGTCTCCAAAACCTGTTTTAGTCAAAATAACTGCATTTGTTCACCAAAGGTCTGAAATAGTTTTTTTTTAGCTAAAATTACTGTATTTTTGTCTTTTACAGTCTTAAAACGCCGGTTTTAGACAAGATAATTGCATTTCGTAACAAAAGGCCTGAAAAAAAATGTTTTTGGTCAAAATGACTATATTTTGGTCTCCAAGTGTCTAAAAAGCATTTTTTAGTCAAAATAACTGCATTTGGTCACCAAAGGTCTGAAACACTTTTTTTTAGCCAAGATGCCGGTATTTTTGTCTTTTAGAGTCTTAAAACACAGCTTTTAGACAAGATAAACTACATTTGGTAACCAATTGCCTGAGAACATGTTTTTGGTCAAAATTACTCTATATTTGGTCTCCAAGTGTCTAAAAAGCCTGTTTTAGTCAAAATAAATGCATTTGGTCACCAAAGGTCTGAAATACTTTTTTTAGCTAAAATTACTCTATTTTTGTCTTTTACAGTCTTAAAACGCCGGTTAAGACAAGATAATTGCATTTCGTTACCAGTGATCTGAAAACATTTTTTTGGTCAAAATGACTCTATTTTGGTCTCCAAGTGTCTAATAAGCCCTTTAAAATCAATATAACTGCATTTGGTCCCCCAAAGATCTGAAAATAAATTTAGTCAAAATGATTGTATTTTTGTCTATTAGAGTCTTAAAAAGCCGGTTTTGGACAAGATAATTGCATTTCGTTACCAGTGATCTGAAAAAATGTTTTTGGTCAAAATGACTCTATTTAGGTCTCCAAGTGTCTAAAAAATCTCTTTTTAGTTAAAATAACTACGTATGGTCATCAAAGGTCTGAAAAACTATTTTAGCCAAAATGACTGTATTTTTGTCTTTTAGAGTCTCAAACTCCTCATTTAGACAAGATAACTGCGTTTGGTAATCAAGGGCCTGAAAAAATGTTTTTGGTCAAAATGACTCTATTTTGGTCTCCCAAGTGTCTAAAAAGCCTTTTTAATCAAAATAAATGCATTTGGTCACCAAAGGTCTGAAAACCTTTTTTTTTTCCAAAATGACTGTATTTTTGTCTTTTAGAGTCTTAAAACACCGCTTTTAGACAAGATAAACTACATTTGGTAACCAATGGCCTGAAAAAATGTTTTTGGTCAAAATGACTCTATTTAGGTCTCCAAAACCTGTTTTAGTCAAAATAACTGCATTTGGTCACCAAAGGTCTGAAATAGTTTTTTTAGCTAAAATTACTGTATTTTTGTCTTTTACAGTCTTAAAACGCTGGTTTTAGACAAGATAATTGGATTTCGTAACAAAAGGCCTGAAAAAATGTTTTTGGTCAAAATGACTATATTTTGGTCTCCAAGTGTCTAAAAAGCATTTTTTAGTCAAAATAACTGCATTTGGTCACCAAAGGTCTGAAACACTTTTTTTTAGCCAAGATGCCGGTATTTTTGTCTTTTAGAGTCTTAAAACACAGCTTTTAGACAAGATAAACTACATTTGGTAACCAATTGCCTGAGAACATGTTTTTGGTCAAAATTACTCTATATTTGGTCTCCAAGTGTCTAAAAATTCTGTTTTAGTCAAAATAAATGCATTTGGTCACCAAAGGTCTGAAATACTTTTTTTAGCTAAAATTACTCTATTTTTGTCTTTTACAGTCTTAAAACGCCGGTTTAAGACAAGATAATTGCATTTCGTTACCAGTGATCTGAAAACATTTTTTTGGTCAAAATGACTCTATTTTGGTCTCCAAGTGTCTAATAAGCCCTTTAAAATCAATATAACTGCATTTGGTCCCCCAAAGATCTGAAAATAAATTTAGTCAAAATGATTGTATTTTTGTCTATTAGAGTCTTAAAAAGCCGGTTTTGGACAAGATAATTGCATTTCGTTACCAGTGATCTGAAAAAATGTTTTTGGTCAAAATGACTCTATTTAGGTCTCCAAGTGTCTAAAAAATCTCTTTTTAGTTAAAATAACTACGTTTGGTCATCAAAGGTCTGAAAAAACTATTTTAGCCAAAATTACTGTATTTTTGTCTTTTAGAGTCTCAAACTCCTCATTTAGACAAGATAACTGCGTTTGGTAATAAAGGGCCTGAAAAAATGTTTTTGGTCAAAATGACTCTATTTTGGTCTCCCAAGTGTCTAAAAAGCCTTTTTAATCAAAATAAATGCATTTGGTCACCAAAGGTCTGAAAACCTTTTTTTTCCAAAATGACTGTATTTTTGTCTTTTAGAGTCTTAAAACACCGCTTTTAGACAAGATAAACTACATTTGGTAACCAATGGCCTGAAAAAATGTTTTTGGTGAAAATGACTCTATTTAGGTCTCCAAAGCCTGTTTTAGTCAAAATAAATGCATTTGGTCACCAAAGGTCTGAAAAACTTTTTTTTAGCCAAAATGACTGTATTTTCGCCTTTTAGAGTCTCAAATGCCGCTTTTAGACAACATAACTACATAAGGTAACCAATGGCCTGAAAACATGTTTTTGGTCAAAATGACTATTTTTGGTCTCCAAGTGTCTAAAAAGCCTATTTTTGTCTAAATAAATACATTTGGTCACCAAAGGTCTGAAAACCTTTTTTAGCCAAAATGAGTTTTAGAGTCTTATAACACCGCTTTTAGACAAGATAAACTACATTTGGTAACCAATGGCCTGAAAAAATGTTTTTGGTCAAAATGACTCTATTTAGGTCTCCAAAGCCTGTTTTAGTCAAAATAACTGCATTTGGTCACCAAAGGTCTGAAAAACTTTTTTTTAGCCAAAACGACTGTATTTTCGCCTTTTAGGAGTCTCAAACACCGCTTTTAGACAAGATAAACTACATTTGGTAACCAATGGCCTGAAAAAATGTTTTTGGTCAAAATGACTCTATTTAGGTCTCCAAGTGTCTAAAAAATCTCTTTTTAGTTAAAATAACTACGTTTGGTCATCAAAGGACTGAAAAACTTTTTTAGCCAAAATGACTGTATTTTCGCCTTTTAGAGTGCTCAAATGCCGCTTTTAGACAACATTACTGCATTAGGTAACCATTGGCCTGAAAACATGTTTTTGGTCAAAATGACTCTATTTTTGGTCTCCAAGTGTCTAAAAAGCCTATTTTTGTCTAAATAAATACATTTGGTCACCAAAGGTCTGAAAACCTTTTTTAGCCAAAATGAGTTTTAGAGTCTTATAACACCGCTTTTAGACAAGATAAACTACATTTGGTAACCAATGGCCTGAAAAAATGTTTTTGGTCAAAATGACTCTATTTAGGTCTCCAAAACCTGTTTTAGTCAAAATAACTGCATTTGGTCACCAAAGGTCTGAAATAGTTTTTTTAGCTAAAATTACTGTATTTTTGTCTTTTACAGTCTTAAAACGCTGGTTTTAGACAAGATAATTGGATTTCGTAACAAAAGGCCTGAAAAAATGTTTTTGGTCAAAATGACTATATTTTGGTCTCCAAGTGTCTAAAAAGCATTTTTTAGTCAAAATAACTGCATTTGGTCACCAAAGGTCTGAAACACTTTTTTTTAGCCAAGATGCCGGTATTTTTGTCTTTTAGAGTCTTAAAACACCGCTTTTAGACAAGATAAACTACATTTGGTAACCAATTGCCTGAGAACATGTTTTTGGTCAAAATTACTCTATATTTGGTCTCCAAGTGTCTAAAAAGCCTATTTTAGTCAAAATAAATGCATTTGGTCACCAAAGGTCTGAAATACTTTTTTAGCTAAAATTACTGTATTTTTGTCTTTTACAGTCTTAAAACGCCGGTTTAAGACAAGATAATTGCATTTCGTTACCAGTGATCTGAAAACATTTTTTTGGTCAAAATGACTCTATTTTGGTCTCCAAGTGTCTAATAAGCCCTTTAAAATCAATATAACTGCATTTGGTCCCCCAAAGATCTGACAATAAATTTAGTCAAAATGATTTTATTTTTGTCTATTAGAGTCTTAAAAAGCCGGTTTTGGACAAGATAATTGCATTTCGTTACCAGTGATCTGAAAAAATGTTTTTGGTCAAAATGACTCTATTTAGGTCTCCAAGTGTCTAAAAAATCTCTTTTTAGTTAAAATAACTACGTTTGGTCATCAAAGGTCTGAAAAACTATTTTAGCCAAAATGACTGTATTTTTGTCTTTTAGAGAATCAAACTCCTCATTTAGACAAGATAACTGCGTTTGGTAATCAAGGGCCTGAAAAAATGTTTTTGGTCAAAATGACTCTATTTTGGTCTCCCAAGTGTCTAAAAAGCCTTTTTAATCAAAATAAATGCATTTGGTCACCAAAGGTCTGAAAACCTTTTTTTTCCAAAATGACTGTATTTTTGTCTTTTAGAGTCTTAAAACACCGCTTTTAGACAAGATAAACTACATTTGGTAACCAATGGCCTGAAAAAATGTTTTTGGTCAAAATGACTCTATTTAGGTCTCCAAAGCCTGTTTTAGTCAAAATAAATGCATTTGGTCACCAAAGGTCTGAAAAACTTTTTTTAGCCAAAATGACTGTATTTTCGCCTTTTAGAGTCTCAAATGCCGCTTTTAGACAACATAACTACATTAGGTAACCAATGGCCTGAAAACATGTTTTTGGTCAAAATGACTATTTTTGGTCTCCAAGTGTCTAAAAAGCCTATTTTGTCTAAATAAATACATTTGGTCACCAAAGGTCTGAAAACCTTTTTTAGCCAAAATGAGTTTTAGAGTCTTATAACACCGCTTTTAGACAAGATAAACTACATTTGGTAACCAATGGCCTGAAAAAATGTTTTTGGTCAAAATGACTCTATTTAGGTCTCCAAAGCCTGTTTTAGTCAAAATAACTGCATTTGGTCACCAAAGGTCTGAAAAACTTTTTTTAGCCAAAACGACTGTATTTTCGCCTTTTAGAGTCTCAAACACCGCTTTTAGACAAGATAAACTACATTTGGTAACCAATGGCCTGAAAAAATGTTTTTGGTCAAAATGACTCTATTTAGGTCTCCAAGTGTCTAAAAAATCTCTTTTTAGTTAAAATAACTACGTTTGGTCATCAAAGGTCTGAAAAACTATTTTAGCCAAAATGACTGTATTTTCGCCTTTTAGAGTGCTCAAATGCCGCTTTTAGACAACATAACTGCATTAGGTAACCAATGGCCTGAAAACATGTTTTTGGTCAAAATGACTCTATTTTTGGTCTCCAAGTGTCTAAAAAGCCTATTTTTGTCTAAATAAATACATTTGGTCACCAAAGGTCTGAAAACCTTTTTTAGCCAAAATGAGTTTTAGAGTCTTATAACACCGCTTTTAGACAAGATAAACTACATTTGGTAACCAATGGCCTGAAAAAATGTTTTTGGTCAAAATTACTCTATTTAGGTCTCCAAAACCTGTTTTAGTCAAAATAACTGCATTTGGTCACCAAAGGTCTGAAATAGTTTTTTTTAGCTAAAATTACTGTATTTTTGTCTTTTACAGTCTAAAAAAACGGTTTTAGACAAGATAATTGCATTTCGTAACAAAAGGCCTGAAAAAATGTTTTTGGTCAAAATGACTATATTTTGGTCTCCAAGTGTCTAAAAAGCATTTTTTAGTCAAAATAACTGCATTTGGTCACCAAAGGTCTGAAACACTTTTTTTTAGCCAAGATGCCGGTATTTTTGTCTTTTAGAGTCTTAAAACACAGCTTTTAGACAAGATAAACTACATTTGGTAACCAATTGCCTGAGAACATGTTTTTGGTCAAAATTACTCTATATTTGGTCTCCAAGTGTCTAAAAATTCTGTTTTAGTCAAAATAAATGCATTTGGTCACCAAAGGTCTGAAATACTTTTTTTAGCTAAAATTACTCTATTTTTGTCTTTTACAGTCTTAAAACGCCGGTTTAAGACAAGATAATTGCATTTCGTTACCAGTGATCTGAAAACATTTTTTTGGTCAAAATGACTCTATTTTGGTCTCCAAGTGTCTAATAAGCCCTTTAAAATCAATATAACTGCATTTGGTCCCCCAAAGATCTGAAAATAAATTTAGTCAAAATGATTGTATTTTTGTCTATTAGAGTCTTAAAAAGCCGGTTTTGGACAAGATAATTGCATTTCGTTACCAGTGATCTGAAAAAATGTTTTTGGTCAAAATGACTCTATTTAGGTCTCCAAGTGTCTAAAAAATCTCTTTTTAGTTAAAATAACTACGTTTGGTCATCAAAGGTCTGAAAAAACTATTTTAGCCAAAATTACTGTATTTTTGTCTTTTAGAGTCTCAAACTCCTCATTTAGACAAGATAACTGCGTTTGGTAATAAAGGGCCTGAAAAAATGTTTTTGGTCAAAATGACTCTATTTTGGTCTCCCAAGTGTCTAAAAAGCCTTTTTAATCAAAATAAATGCATTTGGTCACCAAAGGTCTGAAAACCTTTTTTTTCCAAAATGACTGTATTTTTGTCTTTTAGAGTCTTAAAACACCGCTTTTAGACAAGATAAACTACATTTGGTAACCAATGGCCTGAAAAAATGTTTTTGGTCAAAATGACTCTATTTAGGTCTCCAAAGCCTGTTTTAGTCAAAATAAATGCATTTGGTCACCAAAGGTCTGAAAAACTTTTTTTTAGCCAAAATGACTGTATTTTCGCCTTTTAGAGTCTCAAATGCCGCTTTTAGACAACATAACTACATTAGGTAACCAATGGCCTGAAAACATGTTTTTGGTCAAAATGACTATTTTTGGTCTCCAAGTGTCTAAAAAGCCTATTTTTGTCTAAATAAATACATTTGGTCACCAAAGGTCTGAAAACCTTTTTTTAGCCAAAACGACTGTATTTTCGCCTTTTAGAGTCTCAAACACCGCTTTTAGACAAGATAAACTACATTTGGTAACCAATGGCCTGAAAAAATGTTTTTGGTCAAAATGACTCTATTTAGGTCTCCAAGTGTCTAAAAAATCTCTTTTTAGTTAAAATAACTACGTTTGGTCATCAAAGGTCTGAAAAACTATTTTAGCCAAAATGACTGTATTTTCGCCTTTTAGAGTGCTCAAATGCCGCTTTTAGACAACATAACTGCATTAGGTAACCAATGGCCTGAAAACATGTTTTTGGTCAAAATGACTCTATTTTTGGTCTCCAAGTGTCTAAAAAGCCTATTTTTGTCTAAATAAATACATTTGGTCACCAAATGTCTGAAAACCTTTTTTAGCCAAAATGAGTTTTAGAGTCTTATAACACCGCTTTTAGACAAGATAAACTACATTTGGTAACCAATGGCCTGAAAAAATGTTTTTGGTCAAAATGACTCTATTTAGGTCTCCAAAACCTGTTTTAGTCAAAATAACTGCATTTGGTCACCAAAGGTCTGAAATAGTTTTTTTTAGCTAAAATTACTGTATTTTTGTCTTTTACAGTCTTAAAACGCCGGTTTTAGACAAGATAATTGCATTTCGTAACAAAAGGCCTGAAAAAAATGTTTTTGGTCAAAATGACTATATTTTGGTCTCCAAGTGTCTAAAAAGCATTTTTTAGTCAAAATAACTGCATTTGGTCACCAAAGGTCTGAAACACTTTTTTTTAGCCAAGATGCCGGTATTTTTGTCTTTTAGAGTCTTAAAACACAGCTTTTAGACAAGATAAACTACATTTGGTAACCAATTGCCTGAGAACATGTTTTTGGTCAAAATTACTCTATATTTGGTCTCCAAGTGTCTAAAAAGCCTGTTTTAGTCAAAATAAATGCATTTGGTCACCAAAGGTCTGAAATACTTTTTTTAGCTAAAATTACTCTATTTTTGTCTTTTACAGTCTTAAAACGCCGGTTTAAGACAAGATAATTGCATTTCGTTACCAGTGATCTGAAAACATTTTTTTGGTCAAAATGACTCTATTTTGGTCTCCAAGTGTCTAATAAGCCCTTTAAAATCAATATAACTGCATTTGGTCCCCCAAAGATCTGAAAATAAATTTAGTCAAAATGATTGTATTTTTGTCTATTAGAGTCTTAAAAAGCCGGTTTTGGACAAGATAATTGCATTTCGTTACCAGTGATCTGAAAAAATGTTTTTGGTCAAAATGACTCTATTTAGGTCTCCAAGTGTCTAAAAAATCTCTTTTTAGTTAAAATAACTACGTTTGGTCATCAAAGGTCTGAAAAAACTATTTTAGCCAAAATGACTGTATTTTTGTCTTTTAGAGTCTCAAACTCCTCATTTAGACAAGATAACTGCGTTTGGTAATAAAGGGCCTGAAAAAATGTTTTTGGTCAAAATGACTCTATTTTGGTCTCCCAAGTGTCTAAAAAGCCTTTTTAATCAAAATAAATGCATTTGGTCACCAAAGGTCTGAAAACCTTTTTTTTTCCAAAATGACTGTATTTTTGTCTTTTAGAGTCTTAAAACACCGCTTTTAGACAAGATAAACTACATTTGGTAACCAATGGCCTGAAAAAATGTTTTTGGTCAAAATGACTCTATTTAGGTCTCCAAAGCCTGTTTTAGTCAAAATAAATGCATTTGGTCACCAAAGGTCTGAAAAACTTTTTTTAGCCAAAATGACTGTATTTTCGCCTTTTAGAGTCTCAAATGCCGCTTTTAGACAACATAACTACATTAGGTAACCAATGGCCTGAAAACATGTTTTTGGTCAAAATGACTATTTTTGGTCTCCAAGTGTCTAAAAAGCCTATTTTTGTCTAAATAAATACATTTGGTCACCAAAGGTCTGAAAAACCTTTTTTAGCCAAAATGAGTTTTAGAGTCTTATAACACCGCTTTTAGACAAGATAAACTACATTTGGTAACCAATGGCCTGAAAAAATGTTTTTGGTCAAAATGACTCTATTTAGGTCTCCAAAGCCTGTTTTAGTCAAAATAACTGCATTTGGTCACCAAAGGTCTGAAAAACTTTTTTTTAGCCAAAACGACTGTATTTTCGCCTTTTAGGAGTCTCAAACACCGCTTTTAGACAAGATAAACTACATTTGGTAACCAATGGCCTGAAAAAATGTTTTTGGTCAAAATGACTCTATTTAGGTCTCCAAGTGTCTAAAAAATCTCTTTTTAGTTAAAATAACTACGTTTGGTCATCAAAGGACTGAAAAACTATTTTAGCCAAAATGACTGTATTTTCGCCTTTTAGAGTGCTCAAATGCCGCTTTTAGACAACATTACTGCATTAGGTAACCATTGGCCTGAAAACATGTTTTTGGTCAAAATGACTCTATTTTTGGTCTCCAAGTGTCTAAAAAGCCTATTTTTGTCTAAATAAATACATTTGGTCACCAAAGGTCTGAAAACCTTTTTTAGCCAAAATGAGTTTTAGAGTCTTATAACACCGCTTTTAGACAAGATAAACTACATTTGGTAACCAATGGCCTGAAAAAATGTTTTTGGTCAAAATGACTCTATTTAGGTCTCCAAAACCTGTTTTAGTCAAAATAACTGCATTTGGTCACCAAAGGTCTGAAATAGTTTTTTTAGCTAAAATTACTGTATTTTTGTCTTTTACAGTCTTAAAACGCCGGTTTTAGACAAGATAATTGCATTTCGTAACAAAAGGCCTGAAAAAAATGTTTTTGGTCAAAATGACTATATTTTGGTCTCCAAGTGTCTAAAAAGCATTTTTTTAGTCAAAATAACTGCATTTGGTCACCAAAGGTCTGAAACACTTTTTTTTAGCCAAGATGCCCGTATTTTTGTCTTTTAGAGTCTTAAAACACCGCTTTTAGACAAGATAAACTACATTTGGTAACCAATTGCCTGAGAACATGTTTTTGGTCAAAATTACTCTATATTTGGTCTCCAAGTGTCTAAAAAGCCTATTTTAGTCAAAATAAATGCATTTG
Source organism: Pelophylax lessonae (assembly GCF_965119305.1). Lineage (NCBI taxonomy): Eukaryota > Metazoa > Chordata > Amphibia > Anura > Ranidae > Pelophylax > Pelophylax lessonae. Next base: position 162,997,401 of record NC_138779.1, read on the forward strand.
GTCACCAAAGGTCTGAAATACTTTTTTAGCTAAAATTACTGTATTTTTGTCTTTTACAGTCTTAAAACGCCGGTTTTAGACAAGATAATTGCATTTCGTTACCAGTGATCTGAAAACATTTTTTTGGTCAAAATGACTCTATTTTGGTCTCCAAGTGTCTAATAAGCCCTTTAAAATCAATATAACTGCATTTGGTCCCCCAAAGATCTGAAAATAAATTTAGTCAAAATGATTGTATTTTTGTCTATTAGAGTCTTAAAAAGCCGGTTTTGGACAAGATAATTGCATTTCGTTACCAGTGATCTAAAAAAATGTTTTTGGTCAAAATGACTCTATTTAGGTCTCCAAGTGTCTAAAAAATCTCTTTTTAGTTAACATAACTACGTTTGGTCATCAAAGGTCTGAAAAACTATTTTAGCCAAAATGACTGTATTTTTGTCTTTTAGAGTCTCAAACTCCTCATTTAGACAAGATAACTGCGTTTGGTAATCAAGGGCCTGAAAAAATGTTTTTGGTCAAAATGACTCTATTTTGGTCTCCCAAGTGTCTAAAAAGCCTTTTTAATCAAAATAACTGCATTTGGTCACCGAAGGTCTGAAAACCTTTTTTTTCCAAAATGACTGTATTTTTGTCTTTTAGAGTCTTAAAACACCGCTTTTAGACAAGATAAACTACATTTGGTAACCAATGGCCTGAAAAAATGTTTTTGGTCAAAATGACTCTATTTAGGTCTCCAAAGCCTGTTTTAGTCAAAATAAATGCATTTGGTCACCAAAGGTCTGAAAAACTTTTTTTAGCCAAAATGACTGTATTTTCGCCTTTTAGAGTCTCAAATGCCGCTTTTAGACAACATAACTACATTAGGTAACCAATGGCCTGAAAACATGTTTTTGGTCAAAATGACTATTTTTGGTCTCCAAGTGTCTAAAAAGCCTATTTTTGTCTAAATAAATACATTTGGTCACCAAAGGTCTGAAAACCTTTTTTAGCCAAAATGAGTTTTAGAGTCTTATAACACCGCTTTTAGACAAGATAAACTACATTTGGTAACCAATGGCCTGAAAAAATGTTTTTGGTCAAAATGACTCTATTTAGGTCTCCAAAGCCTGTTTTAGTCAAAATAACTGCATTTGGTCACCAAAGGTCTGAAAAACTTTTTTTAGCCAAAGCGACTGTATTTTCGCCTTTTAGAGTTTTAAACACCGCTTTTAGACAAGATAAACTACATTTGGTAACCAATGGCCTGAAAAAATGTTTTTGGTCAAAATGACTCTATTTAGGTCTCCAAGTGTCTAAAAAATCTCTTTTTAGTTAAAATAACTACGTTTGGTCATCAAAGGTCTGAAAAACTATTTTAGCCAAAATGACTGTATTTTCGCCTTTTAGAGTGCTCAAATGCCGCTTTTAGACAACATAACTGCATTAGGTAACCAATGGTCTGAAAACCTTTTTTTTCCAAAATGACTGTATTTTTGTCTTTTAGAGTCTTAAAACACCGCTTTTAGACAAGATAAACTACATTTGGTAACCAATGGCCTGAAAAAATGTTTTTGGTCAAAATGACTCTATTTAGGTCTCCAAAGCCTGTTTTAGTCAAAATAAATGCATTTGGTCACCAAAGGTCTGAAAAACTTTTTTTAGCCAAAATGACTGTATTTTCGCCTTTTAGAGTCTCAAATGCCGCTTTTAGACAACATAACTACATTAGGTAACCAATGGCCTGAAAACATGTTTTTGGTCAAAATGACTATTTTTGGTCTCCAAGTGTCTAAAAAGCCTATTTTTGTCTAAATAAATACATTTGGTCACCAAAGGTCTGAAAACCTTTTTTAGCCAAAATGAGTTTTAGAGTCTTATAACACCGCTTTTAGACAAGATAAACTACATTTGGTAACCAATGGCCTGAAAAAATGTTTTTGGTCAAAATGACTCTATTTAGGTCTCCAAAGCCTGTTTCAGTCAAAATAACTGCATTTGGTCACCAAAGGTCTGAAAAACCTTTTTTAGCCAAAACGACTGTATTTTCGCCTTTTAGAGTCTCAAACACCGCTTTTAGACAAGATAAACTACATTTGGTAACCAATGGCCTGAAAAAATGTTTTTGGTCAAAATGACTCTATTTAGGTCTCCAAGTGTCTAAAAAATCTCTTTTTAGTTAAAATAACTACGTTTGGTCATCAAAGGTCTGAAAAACTATTTTAGCCAAAATGACTGTATTTTCGCCTTTTAGAGTGCTCAAATGCCGCTTTTAGACAACATAACTGCATTAGGTAACCAATGGCCTGAAAACATGTTTTTGGTCAAAATGACTCTATTTTTGGTCTCCAAGTGTCTAAAAAGCCTATTTTTGTCTAAATAAATACATTTGGTCACCATAGGTCTGAAAACCTTTTTTAGCCAAAATGAGTTTTAGAGTTTTATAACACCGCTTTTCGACAAGATAAACTACATTTGGTAACCAATGGCCTGAAAAAATGTTTTTGGTCAAAATGACTCTATTTAGGTCTCCAAAACCTGTTTTAGTCAAAATAACTGCATTTGGTCACCAAAGGTCTGAAATAGTTTTTTTAGCTAAAATTACTGTATCTTTGTCATTTACAGTCTTAAAACGCCGGTTTTAGACAAGATAATTGCATTTCGTAACAAAAGGCCTGAAAAAAATGTTTTTGGTCAAAATGACTATATTTTGGTCTCCAAGTGTCTAAAAAGCATTTTTTAGTCAAAATAACTGCATTTGGTCACCAAAGGTCTGAAACACTTTTATTAGCCAAGATGCCGGTATTTTTGTCTTTTAGAGTCTTAAAACACCGCTTTTAAACAAGATAAACTACATTTGGTAACCAATTGCCTGAGAACATGTTTTTGGTCAAAATTACTCTATATTTGGTCTCCAAGTGTCTAAAAAGCCTATTTTAGTCAAAATAAATGCATTTGGTCACCAAAGGTCTGAAAATAAATTTAGTCAAAATGATTGTATTTTTGTCTATTAGAGTCTTAAAAAGCCGGTTTTAGACAAGATAATTGCATTTCGTTACCAGTGATCTGAAAACATTTTTTTGGTCAAAATGACTCTATTTTGGTCTCCAAGTGTCTAATAAGCCCTTTAAAATCAATATAACTGCATTTGGTCCCCCAAAGATCTGAAAATAAATTTAGTCAAAATGATTGTATTTTTGTCTATTAGAGTCTTAAAAAGCCGGTTTTGGACAAGATAATTGCATTTCGTTACCAGTGATCTGAAAAAATGTTTTTGGTCAAAATGACTCTATTTAGGTCTCCAAGTGTCTAAAAAATCTCTTTTTAGTTAAAATAACTACGTTTGGTCATCAAAGGTCTGAAAAACTATTTTAGCCAAAATGACTGTATTTTTGTCTTTTAGAGTCTCAAACTTAGACAAGATAACTGCGTTTGGTAATCAAGGGCCTGAAAAAATGTTTTTGGTCAAAATGACTCTATTTTGGTCTCCCAAGTGTCTAAAAAGTCTTTTTAATCAAAATAAATGCATTTGGTCACCAAAGGTCTGAAAACCTTTTTTTCCAAAATGACTGTATTTTTGTCTTTTAGAGTCTTAAAACACCGCTTTTAGACAAGATAAACTACATTTGGTAACCAATGGCCTGAAAAAATGTTTTTGGTCAAAATGACTCTATTTAGGTCTCCAAAGCCTGTTTTAGTCAAAATAAATGCATTTGGTCACCAAAGGTCTGAAATACCTTTTTAGCTAAAATTACTGTATTTTTGTCTTTTACAGTCTTAAAACGCCGGTTTTAGACAAGATAATTGCATTTCGTTACCAGTGATCTGAAAACATTTTTTTGGTCAAAATGACTCTATTTAGGTCTCCAAGTGTCTAAAAAATCTCTTTTTAGTTAAAATAAATGCATTTGGTCACCAAAGGTCTGAAATACTTTTTTAGCTAAAATTACTGTATTTTTGTCTTTTACAGTCTTAAAACGGCGGATTTAGACAAGATAATTGCATTTCGTTACCTGAAAACATTTTTTTGGTCTCCAAGTGTCTAAAAAGCCCTTTTTAGTCAATATAAGTGCATTTAGTCCCCAAAAGTCTGAAAAAAAATTTAGTCAAAATGATTGTATTGAGTCTATTAGTCTTAAAAAGCCGGTTTTGGATAAGATAATTGCATTTGGTAACCAATCGCCTGAAACATTTGTTTGGGTCAAAATGACTCGATTTTGTTCTTCAAGTGTCTAAAAAGCCATTCTTAGTCAAAATAACTGCATTTGGTCACCAAAGGTCTGAAAACCTTTTTTTAGCCAAAATGACTGTATTTTTGTCTTGTAGAGTCTTAAAACACCGCTTTTAGACAAGATAAACTACATTTGGTAACCAATGGCCTGAAAAAATGTTTTTGGTCAAAATGACTCTATTTAGGTCTCCAAGTGTCTAAAAAATCTCTTTTTAGTTAAAATAACTACGTTTGGTCATCAAAGGTCTGAAAAACTATTTTAGCCAAAATGACTGTATTTTTGTCTTTTAGAGTCTCAAACTCCTCATTTAGACAAGATAACTGCGTTTGGTAATCAAGGGCCTGAAAAAATGTTTTTGGTCAAAATGACTCTATTTTGGTCTCCCAAGTGTCTAAAAAGCCTTTTTAATCAAAATAAATGCATTTGGTCACCAAAGGTCTGAAAACCTTTTTTTTCCAAAATGACTGTATTTTTGTCTTTTAGAGTCTTAAAACACCGCTTTTAGACAAGATAAACTGCATTTGGTAACCAATGGCCTGAAAAAATGTTTTTGGTCAAAATGACTCTATTTTGGTCTCCCAAGTGTCTAAAAAGCCTTTTTAATCAAAATAAATGCATTTGGTCACCAAAGGTCTGAAAACCTTTTTTTTCCAAAATGACTGTATTTTTGTCTTTTAGAGTCTTAAAACACCGCTTTTAGACAAGATAAACTACATTTGGTAACCAATGGCCTGAAAAAATGTTTTTGGTCAAAATGACTCTATTTTGGTCTCCCAAGTGTCTAAAAAGCCTTTTTAATCAAAATAAATGCATTTGGTCACCAAAGGTCTGAAAACCTTTTTTTTCCAAAATGACTGTATTTTTGTCTTTTAGAGTCTTAAAACACCGCTTTTAGACAAGATAAACTACATTTGGTAACCAATGGCCTGAAAAAATGTTTTTGGTCAAAATGACTCTATTTAGGTCTCCAAAGCCTGTTTTAGTCAAAATAAATGCATTTGGTCACCAAAGGTCTGAAAAACTTTTTTTTAGCCAAAATGACTGTATTTTCGCCTTTTAGAGTCTCAAATGCCGCTTTTAGACAACATAACTGCATTAGGTAACCAATGGCCTGAAAACATGTTTTTGGTCAAAATGACTCTATTTTTGGTTTTCAAGTGTCTAAAAAGCCTATTTTTGTCTAAATAAATACATTTGGTCACCAAAGGACTGAAAACCTTTTTTAGCCAAAATGAGTTTTAGAGTCTTATAACACCGCTTTTAGACAAGATAAACTACATTTGATAACCAATGGCCTGAAAAAATGTTTTTGGTCAAAATGACTCTATTTAGGTCTCCAAGTGTCTTAAAAGCCCTTTTTAGTCAAAATAACTACGGTTGGTCACCAAAGGTCTGAAAACCTTTTTTTTCCAAAATGACTGTATTTTTGTCTTTTAGAGTCTTAAAACACCGCTTTTAGACAAGATAAACTACATTTGGTAACCAATGGCCTGAAAAAATGTTTTTGGTCAAAATGACTCTATTTAGGTCTCCAAAGCCTGTTTTAGTCAAAATAACTGCATTTGGTCACCAAAGTTCTGAAAAACTTTTTTTTAGCCAAAACGACTGTATTTTCGCCTTTTAGAGTCTCAAATGCCGCTTTTAGACAACATAACTGCATTAGGTAACCAATGGCGTGAAAACATGTTTTTGGTCAAAATGACTCTATTTTTGGTCTCCAAGTGTCTAAAAAGCCTATTTTAGTCAAAATAAATGCATTTGGTCACCAAAGGTCTGAAATACTTTTTTAGCTAAAATTACTGTATTTTTGTCTTTTACAGTCTTAAAACGCCGGTTTTAGACAAGATAATTGCATTTCGTTACCAGTGATCTGAAAACATTTTTTTGGTCAAAATGACTCTATTTTGGTCTCCAAGTGTCTAATAAGCCCTTTTAAATCAATATAACTGCATTTGGTCCCCAACGATCTGAAAAGAAATTTAGTCAAAATGATTGTATTTTTGTCTATTAGAGTCTTAAAAAGCCGGTTTTGGACAAGATAATTGCATTTCGTTACCAGTGATCTGAAAACATTTTTTTGGTCAAAATGACTCTATTTTGGTCTCCAAGTGTCTAAAAAGCCCTTTTTTGTCAAAATAACTACGTTTGGTCACCAAAGGTCTGAAAAACTGTTTTTTAGCCAAAATGACTGTATTTTTGTCTTTTAGAGTCTCAAAAGACCGCTTTTAGACAACATAACTGCATTAGGTAACCAATGGCCTGAAAAAATGTTTTTGGTCAAAATGACTCTATTTCGGTCTCCAAAGCCTGTTTTAGTCAAAATAACTGCATTTGGTCACCAAAGGTCTGAAAATTGTTTTTAGTCAAAATGACTGTATTTTCGCCTTTTAGAGTCTCAAAACGCCGCTTTTAGACAACATAACTGCATTAGGTAACCAATGGCCTGAAAACATGTTTTTGGTCAAAATTACTCTATTTTAGGTCTCCAAGTGTCTACAAAGCCTATTTATTCAAAATAAATGCATTTGGTCACCAAAAGTTTGAAAACCTTTTTAAGCCAAAATGACTGTATTTTTGACTTTTAGAGTCTCAAAACGCCGCTTTTAGACAACATAACTGCATTAGGTAACCAATGGCCTGAAAACATGTTTTTGCTCAAAATGACTCTATTTAGGTCTCCAAAGCCTGTTTTAGTCAAAATTACTGCATTTGGTCACCAAAGGTCTGAAAATTGTTTTTAGTCAAAATGACTGTATTTTCGCCTTTTAGAGTCTCAAAACGCCGCTTTTAGACAACATAACTGCATTAGGTAACCAATGGCCTGAAAACATGTTTTTGGTCAAAATTACTCTATTTTTGGTCTCCAAGTGTCTAAAAAGCCTATTTTAGTCAAAATAAATGCATTTGGTCACCAAAAGTCTGAAAACCTTTTTAAGCCAAAATGACTGTATTTTTGACTTTTAGAGTCTTATAACACCGCTTTTCGACAAGATAAACTACATTTGGTAACCAATGGCCTGAAAACATGTTTTTGGTCAAAATGGCTCTATTTAGGTCTCCAAAGCCTATTTTAGTCAAAATAAATGCATTTGGTCACCAAAAGTCTGAAAACCTTTTTAAGCCAAAATGACTGTATTTTTGACTTTTAGAGTCTTATAACACCGCTTTTCGACAAGATAAACTACATTTGGTAACCAATTGCCTGAGAACATGTTTTTGGTCAAAATTACTCTATATTTGGTCTCCAAGTGTCTAAAAAGCCTATTTTAGTCAAAATAAATGCATTTGGTCACCAAAGGTCTGAAAATAAATTTAGTCAAAATGATTGTATTTTTGTCTATTAGAGTCTTAAAAAGCCGGTTTTAGACAAGATAATTGCATTTCGTTACCAGTGATCTGAAAACATTTTTTTGGTCAAAATGACTCTATTTTGGTCTCCAAGTGTCTAATAAGCCCTTTAAAATCAATATAACTGCATTTGGTCCCCCAAAGATCTGAAAATAAATTTAGTCAAAATGATTGTATTTTTGTCTATTAGAGTCTTAAAAAGCCGGTTTTGGACAAGATAATTGCATTTCGTTACCAGTGATCTGAAAAAATGTTTTTGGTCAAAATGACTCTATTAAGGTCTCCAAGTGTCTAAAAAATCTCTTTTTAGTTAAAATAACTACGTTTGGTCATCAAAGGTCTGAAAAACTATTTTAGCCAAAATGACTGTATTTTTGTCTTTTAGAGTCTCAAACTCCTCATTTAGACAAGATAACTGCGTTTGGTAATCAAGGGCCTGAAAAAATGTTTTTGGTCAAAATGACTCTATTTTGGTCTCCCAAGTGTCTAAAAAGTCTTTTTAATCAAAATAAATGCATTTGGTCACCAAAGGTCTGAAAACCTTTTTTTTCCAAAATGACTGTATTTTTGTCTTTTAGAGTCTTAAAACACCGCTTTTAGACAAGATAAACTACATTTGGTAACCAATGGCCTGTAAAAATGTTTTTGGTCAAAATGACTCTATTTAGGTCTCCAAAGCCTGTTTTAGTCAAAATAAATGCATTTGGTCACCAAAGGTCTGAAAAACTTTTTTTAGCCAAAATGACTGTATTTTCGCCTTTTAGAGTCTCAAATGCCGCTTTTAGACAACATAACTACATTAGGTAACCAATGGCCTGAAAACATGTTTTTGGTCAAAATGACTATTTTTGGTCTCCAAGTGTCTAAAAAGCCTATTTTTGTCTAAATAAATACATTTGGTCACCAAAGGTCTGAAAACCTTTTTTAGCCAAAATGAGTTTTAGAGTCTTATAACACCGCTTTTAGACAAGATAAACTACATTTGGTAACCAATGGCCTGAAAAAATGTTTTTGGTCAAAATGACTCTATTTAGGTCTCCAAAGCCTGTTTTAGTCAAAATAACTGCATTTGGTCACCAAAGGTCTGAAAAACTTTTTTTAGCCAAAACGACTGTATTTTCGCCTTTTAGAGTCTCAAACACCGCTTTTAGACAAGATAAACTACATTTGGTAACCAATGGCCTGAAAAAATGTTTTTGGTCAAAATGACTCTATTTAGGTCTCCAAGTGTCTAAAAAATCTCTTTTTAGTTAAAATAACTACGTTTGGTCATCAAAGGTCTGAAAAACTATTTTAGCCAAAATGACTGTATTTTCGCCTTTTAATGCCGCTTTTAGACAACATAACTGCATTAGGTAACCAATGGCCTGAAAACATGTTTTTGGTCAAAATGACTCTATTTTTGGTCTCCAAGTGTCTAAAAAGCCTATTTTTGTCTAAATAAATACATTTGGTCACCAAAGGTCTGAAAACCTTTTTTAGCCAAAATGAGTTTTAGAGTCTTATAACACCGCTTTTAGACAAGATAAACTACATTTGGTAACCAATGGCCTGAAAAAATGTTTTTGGTCAAAATGACTCTATTTAGGTCTCCAAAACCTGTTTTAGTCAAAATAACTGCATTAGGTCACCAAAGGTCTGAAATAGTTTTTTTAGCTAAAATTACTGTATTTTTGTCTTTTACAGTCTTGAAACGCCGGTTTTAGACAAGATAATTGCATTTCGTAACAAAAGGCCTGAAAAAAATGTTTTTGGTCAAAATGACTATATTTGGTCTCCAAGTGTCTAAAAAGCATTTTTTAGTCAAAATAACTGCATTTGGTCACCAAAGGTCTGAAACACTTTTTTTAGCCAAGATGCCGGTATTTTTGTCATTTAGAGTCTTAAAACACCGCTTTTAGACAAGATAAACTACATTTGGTAACCAATTGCCTGAGAACATGTTTTTGGTCTAAATTACTCTATATTTGGTCTCCAAGTGTCTAAAAAGCCTATTTTAGTCAAAATAAATGCATTTGGTCACCAAAGGTCTGAAATACTTTTTTTGCTAAAATTACTGTATTTTTGTCTTTTACAGTCTTAAAACGCCGGTTTTAGACAAGATAATTGCATTTCGTTACCTGAAAACATTTTTTTGGTCTCCAAGTGTCTAAAAAGCCCTTTTTAGTCAATATAAGTGCATTTAGTCCCCAAAAGTCTGAAAAAAAATTTAGTCAAAATGATTGTATTGAGTCTATTAGTCTTAAAAAGCCGGTTTTGGATAAGATAATTGCATTTGGTAACCAATCGCCTGAAACATTTGTTTGGGTCAAAAGAACTCGATTTTGTTCTTCAAGTGTCTAAAAAGCCATCCTTAGTCAAAATAACTGCATTTGGTCACCAAAGGTCTGAAAACCTTTTTTAGCCAAAATGACTGTATTTTTGTCTTGTAGAGTCTTAAAACACCGCTTTTAGACAAGATAAACTACATTTGGTAACCAATGGCCTGAAAAAATGTTTTTGGTCAAAATGACTCTATTTAGGTCTCCAAGTGTCTAAAAAATCTCTTTTTAGTTAAAAACACTACGTTTGGTCATCAAAGGTCTGAAAAACTATTTTAGCCAAAATGACTGTATTTTTGTCTTTTAGAGTCTCAAACTCCTCATTTAGACAAGATAACTGCGTTTGGTAAACAAGGGCCTGAAAAAATGTTTTTGGTCAAAATGACTCTATTTTGGTCTCCCAAGTGTCTAAAAAGCCTTTTTAATCAAAATAAATGCATTTGGTCACCAAAGGTCTGAAAACCTTTTTTTTCCAAAATGACTGTATTTTTGTCTTTTAGAGTCTTAAAACACCGCTTTTAGACAAGATAAACTGCATTTGGTAACCAATGGCCTGAAAAAATGTTTTTGGTCAAAATGACTCTATTCTGGTCTCCCAAAAGCCTTTTTTATCAAAATAAATGCATTTGGTCACCAAAGGTCTGAAAACCTTTTTTTTCCAAAATGACTGTATTTTTGTCTTTTAGAGTCTTAAAACACCGCTTTTAGACAAGATAAACTACATTTGGTAACCAATGGCCTGAAAAAATGTTTTTGGTCAAAATGACTCTATTTAGGTCTCCAAAGCCTGTTTTAGTCAAAATAAATGCATTTGGTCATCAAAGGTCTGAAAAACTTTTTTTTAGCCAAAATGACTGTATTTTCGCCTTTTAGAGTCTCAAATGCCGCTTTTAGACAACATAACTGCATTAGGTAACCAATGGCCTGAAAACATGTTTTTGGTCAAAATGACTCTATTTTTGGTCTCCAAGTGTCTAAAAAGCCTATTTTTGTCTAAATAAATACATTTGGTCACCAAAGGTCTGAAAACCTTTTTTAGCCAAAATGAGTTTTAGAGTCTTATAACACCGCTTTTAGACAAGATAAACTACATTTGATAACCAATGGCCTGAAAAAATGTTTTTGGTCAAAATGTCTCTATTTAGGTCTCCAAGTGTCTTAAAAGCCCTTTTTAGTCAAAATAACTACGGTTGGTCACCAAAGGTCTGAAAACCTTTTTTTTCCAAAATGACTGTATTTTTGTCTTTTAGAGTCTTAAAACACCGCTTTTAGACAAGATAAACTACATTTGGTAACCAATGGCCTGAAAAAATGTTTTTGGTCAAAATGACTCTATTTAGGTCTCCAAAGCCTGTTTTAGTCAAAATAACTGCATTTGGTCACCAAAGTTCTGAAAAACTTTTTTTTAGCCAAAACGACTGTATTTTCGCCTTTTAGAGTCTCAAATGCCGCTTTTAGACAACATTCCTGCATTAGGTAACCAATGGCCTGAAAAAATGTTTTTGGTCAAAATGACTCTATTTCGGTCTCCAAAGCCTGTTTTAGTCAAAATAACTGCATTTGGTCACCAAAGGTCTGAAAATTGTTTTTAGTCAAAATGACTGTATTTTCGCCTTTTAGAGTCTCAAAACGCCGCTTTTAGACAACATAACTGCATTAGGTAACCAATGGCCTGAAAACATGTTTTTGGTCAAAATTACTCTATTTTTGGTCTCCAAGTGTCTACAAAGCCTATTTTAGTCAAAATAAATGCATTTGGTCACCAAAAGTTTGAAAACCTTTTAAAGCCAAAATGACTGTATTTTTGACTTTTAGAGTCTTATAACACCGCTTTTAGACAAGATAAACTACATTTGGTAACCAATGGCCTGAAAAAATGATTTTGGTCAAAATGACTCTATTTAGGTCTCCAAAGCCCTTTTTAATCAAAATAACTGCATTTGGTCGCCAAAGGTCTGAAAAACTTTTTTTTAGCCAAAATGACTATATTTTTGTCTTTTAGAGTCTCAAAACGCCGCTTTTAGACAACATAACTGCATTAGGTAACCAATGGGCTGAAAACATGTTTTTGGTCAAAATGACACTATTTTTGGTCTCCAAGTGTCTAAAAAGCATATTTTAGTCAAAATAAATGCATTTGGTCACCAAAAGTCTGAAAACCTTTTTAAGCCAAAATGACTGTATTTTTTACTTTTAGAGTCTTATAACACCGCTTTTCGACAAGATAAACTACATTTGGTAACCAATGGCCTGAAAACATGTTTTGACTAGTGTCCAAAAAGCCTATTTTAGTCAAAATGAATGCATTTGGTCACCAAAGGTCTGAAAATCTTTTTTAGCTAAAATTACTGTATTTTTGTCTTTTACAGTCTTAAAACACTGGTTTTAGACAAGATAATTGCATTTCGTTATCAGTGATCTGAAAACATTTTATTGGACAAAATGACTCTATTTTGGTCTCCATGTGTCTAAAAAGCCCTTTTTACTCAAAATAACTGCATTTGGTCACCAAAGGTCTGAAAACCTTTTTTTGCCAAAATGACTGTATTTTTGTCTTTTAGAGTCTCAAAACGCCGCTTTTAGACAACATAACTGCATTAGGTAACCAATGGCCTGAAAACATGTTTTTGCTCAAAATGACTCTATTTAGGTCTCCAAAGCCTGTTTTAGTCAAAATTACTGCATTTGGTCACCAAAGGTCTGAAAATTGTTTTTAGTCAAAATGACTGTATTTTCGCCTTTTAGAGTCTCAAAACGCCGCTTTTAGACAACATAACTGCATTAGGTAACCAATGGCCTGAAAACATGTTTTTGGTCAAAATTACTCTATTTTTGGTCTCCAAGTGTCTAAAAAGCCTATTTTAGTCAAAATAAATGCATTTGGTCACCAAAAGTCTGAAAACCTTTTTAAGCCAAAATGACTGTATTTTTGACTTTTAGAGTCTTATAACACCGCTTTTCGACAAGATAAACTACATTTGGTAACCAATTGCCTGAGAACATGTTTTTGGTCAAAATTACTCTATATTTGGTCTCCAAGTGTCTAAAAAGCCTATTTTAGTCAAAATAAATGCATTTGGTCACCAAAGGTCTGAAAATAAATTTAGTCAAAATGTTTGTATTTTTGTCTATTAGAGTCTTAAAAAGCCGGTTTTAGACAAGATAATTGCATTTCGTTACCAGTAATCTGAAAACATTTTTTTGGTCAAAATGACTCTATTTTGGTCTCCAAGTGTCTAATAAGCCCTTTAAAATCAATATAACTGCATTTGGTCCCCCAAAGATCAGAAAATAAATTTAGTCAAAATGATTGTATTTTTGTCTATTAGAGTCTTAAAACACCGCTTTTAGACAAGATAAACTACATTTGGTAACCAATGGCCTGAAAAAATGTTTTTGGTCAAAATGACTCTATTTAGGTCTCCAAAGCCTGTTTTAGTCAAAATAAATGCATTTGGTCACCAAAGGTCTGAAAAACTTTTTTTAGCCAAAATGACTGTATTTTCGCCTTTTAGAGTCTTAAAACACCGCTTTTAGACAAGATAAACTGCATTTGGTAACCAATGGCCTGAAAAAATGTTTTTGGTCAAAATGACTCTATTTTGGTCTCCAAGTGTCTAATAAGCCCTTTAAAATCAATATAACTGCATTTGGTCCCCCAAAGATCTGAAAATAAATTTAGTCAAAATGATTGTATTTTTGTCTATTAGAGTCTTAAAAAGCCGGTTTTGGACAAGATAATTGCATTTCGTTACCAGTGATCTGAAAAAATGTTTTTGGTCAAAATGACTCTATTTAGGTCTCCAAGTGTCTAAAAAATCTCTTTTTAGTTAAAATAACTACGTTTGGTCATCAAAGGTCTGAAAAACTATTTTAGCCAAAATGACTGTATTTTTGTATTTTAGAGTCTCAAACTCCTCATTTAGACAAGATAACTGCGATTGGTAATCAAGGGCCTGAAAAAATGTTTTTGGTCAAAATGACTCTATTTTGGTCTCCCAAGTGTCTAAAAAGTCTTTTTAATCAAAATAAATGCATTTGGTCACCAAAGGTCTGAAAACCTTTTTTTTCCAAAATGACTGTATTTTTGTCTTTTAGAGTCTTAAAACACCGCTTTTAGACGAGATAAACTACATTTGGTAACCAATGGCCTGAAAAAATGTTTTTGGTCAAAATGACTCTACTTAGGTCTCCAAAGCCTGTTTTAGTCAAAATAAATGCATTTGGTCACCAAAGGTCTGAAAAACTTTTTTTAGCCAAAATGACTGTATTTTCGCCTTTTAGAGTCTTAAAACACCGCTTTTAGACAAGATAAACTGCATTTGGTAACCAATGGCCTGAAAAAATGTTTTTGGTCAAAATGACTCTATTTTGGTCTCCCAAGTGTCTAAAAAGCCTTTTTAATCAAAATAAATGCATTTGGTCACCAAAGGTCTGAAAACCTTTTTTTTCCAAAATGACTGTATTTTTGTCTTTTAGAGTCTTAAAACACCGCTTTTAGACAAGATAAACTACATTTGGTAATCAAGGGCCTGAAAAAATGTTTTTGGTCAAAATGACTCTATTTTGGTCTCCCAAGTGTCTAAAAAGCCTTTTTAATCAAAATAAATGCATTTGGTCACCAAAGGTCTGAAAACCTTTTTTTTCCAAAATGACTGTATTTTTTACTTTTAGAGTCTTATAACACCGCTTTTCGACAAGATAAACAACATTTGGTAACCAATGGCCTGAAAACATGTTTTGACTAGTGTCCAAAAAGCCTATTTTAGTCAAAATTAATGCATTTGGTCACCAAAGGTCTGAAAATCTTTTTTAGCTAAAATTACTGTATTTTTGTCTTTTACAGTCTTAAAACACTGGTTTTAGACAAGATAATTGCATTTCGTTATCAGTGATCTGAAAACATTTTTTTGGTCAAAATGACTCTATTTTGGTCTCCATGTGTCTAAAAAGCCCTTTTTACTCAAAATAACTGCATTTGGTCACCAAAGGTCTGAAAACCTTTTTTTAGCCAAAATGACTGTATTTTTGTCTTTTAGAGTCTCAAAACGCCGCTTTTAGACAACATAACTGCATTAGGTAACCAATGGCCTGAAAACATGTTTTTGCTCAAAATGACTCTATTTAGGTCTCCAAAGCCTGTTTTAGTCAAAATTACTGCATTTGGTCACCAAAGGTCTGAAAATTGTTTTTAGTCAAAATGACTGTATTTTCGCCTTTTAGAGTCTCAAAACGCCGCTTTTAGACAACATAACTGCATTAGGTAACCAATGGCCTGAAAACATGTTTTTGGTCAAAATTACTCTATTTTTGGTCTCCAAGTGTCTAAAAAGCCTATTTTAGTCAAAATAAATGCATTTGGTCACCAAAAGTCTGAAAACCTTTTTAAGCCAAAATGACTGTATTTTTGACTTTTAGAGTCTTATAACACCGCTTTTCGACAAGATAAACTACATTTGGTAACCAATGGCCTGAAAACATGTTTTTGGTCAAAATGGCTCTATTTAGGTCTCCAAAGCCTATTTTAGTCAAAATAAATGCATTTGGTCACCAAAAGTCTGAAAACATGTTTTTGGTCAAAATGACTCTATTTAGGTCTCCAAAGCCTGTTTTAGTCAAAATAACTGCATTTGGTCACCAAAGGTCTGAAATACTTTTTTAGCCAAAATGACTGTAATTTTGTCTTTAAGAGTCTTAAAACACCGCTTTTAGACAAGATAAACTACATTTGGTAACCAATGGCCTGAAAAAATGTTTTTGGTCAAAAAAGCCCTTTTTAGTCAAAATAACTACGGTTGGTCACCAAAGGTCTGAACAACTTTTTTAGCCAAAATGGCTGTATTTTTGTCTTTTAGAATCTCAAAACTCCGCATTTAGACAAAATAACTGCATTTGGTCACCAAAGATCTGAAATAAAAATTTAGTCAAAATGACTGTATTTTCGTCTATTAGAATCTTAAAAAGCCGGTTTTGGACAAGATAATTGCATTTGGTAACCAACCGCCTGAAACATTTGTTTGGGTCAAAATGACTCTATTTTGGTCTCCAAGTGTCTAAAAAGCATTTTTTTTGCATTTGATCACCAAAGGTCTAAATTTTTTTTAAATATTTATTGAGTATAAACAGTGCATTGAATAAATAACATGAACGGTAGACATAATCAGTTACAGAACCAGTGTTCGGAAAAATATAAAAATATATAAAATATATAAACTATATAAAGGATATAACAGCAACAGTACAGGAAAACGTCATCCATAAACCATCACAATTCAGGTGAAAATTACAGCCAAGTTAACAAACCTGGGCATGTGCCCATGTGCATAAGAGGATAAATAAAAACATTCAGTTAATCCCTCCCAATAGTAATAGGACCATGAACATTTAGCACACACCTCCGTAAAGTAGCAAAAACCCACCTGAAGTACTAAGTGCAAAGGAGAAGGGAAGGGAAGGGAAAAAAGGAAAACAGTGGCAGAAAACTTAAAGGGAGGGGGGGAGTGGGGAAAGGAAGGGAAAGGATGGGAGGACTCTGCACGCTAGACCTTCTCAAGAAATGCTACCCTATCCAATGAGCAGCCGATCCATAACCAACTGGGGGGAGCCAAGGCCGGGTCATCCAACCAAGGTTGCCATAACGAGGCAAATTTTTTTGTGAGCATTTTGATGCTGGTATGTCAGCTTTTTCCTGATTAAAGAGGCATTGACCTGTGTTATCCACTGGCCCCTGCTCGGCACCCTGGAGGCGATCCAAAATCTAGCAATTAATTTGCAAGCAATATACAACAATCGCAACACGGCAACGTGAGCATTTGGGGTCAGAGTGTCCACCTCCAGAGCACCAAGCAGACAGACCACAGGCTCCTATAGTAGCTGAAAATTATACACTTTAGAGATCGTGTCAATTACCTTCACCCAGTAGCGAAACAGCTTGGGACATCTCCATATCATGTGTATAAGTGTACCCTGGTCACTCTCACATTTGGGGCACAAGGGAGTAGATCCCCAACGGTACAGCTGCATCGGTGTTCTGTATGCTCTGTGAAACAGAAATAAGTGACACCAAAGGGATCAATGAGAGCCGACACCAAAGGGATCGATGAGAGGCAAAGATCCCACGTCTCCCCATCTATGGGTCCAAGATCCCCCCTCCCACCCCGCACGAGCAGGGAGGGAAGAGGGGTCCTGCACGGATCCCAACAGAAGGACATAAACCTGTGAGATCATACCCTTCTTGTCCGAGACCCGAAACACCTCACCCAACAGGCAGCGAGTGTCGGGTGTCAAAGAAGCCAAGCCTAACGTCCTGAAGAAGCGTGCTGCGTCACGCGAAACGCGTTGACGTCACACGCACCAAAGGCCTCACGACGATAGCTCCACCCACCATACCCGGAAGGCACGCCGCTACTATCCACGAGCGAGGGAGACCAAACCAGCCTTACAGCCTCATAGCTGACAAATGCTACATCCAACCACGGGGAGTTCTCCCGCCTCTCTGGCGAAGACATGTATCTAATTATTGAGCACACATACTAAGGATTATCGGACAATCTGGCACAAGAGACAGAGACATATGGAAGGACTCACCATGTACACATCCATCTAGACACGTGAGTTAAGGATACTTATATCCAACTAACCAGTCCTGTCAGCCGCTTGCAAAGTTTGTCTGCTATATTAGACTGCTTCTGATATATCCATCAAACATATGTGCAGCCTCCTCTCCATGGCTCTAAACTAAACTGAGGGTCCTCATATCTTCAAAATGTCCGTGGAATAATACCTCTCTACAGACTATCTTCAAACCGGGAGAGTAGTAAGGCAACACAGAGTTTGAATAGCTACTCGCTTATTATATGTGCTTCATGTGCTGCTGCATTCATGTTGTCAGTTTGTCCTGCAAATCACCTGTTAATTGCTGCATTTCAACTTTGGTGAACTTCCTATGAATGGTCCATATACGGAGGGTCCACACTCATATATGTCTCTATAGTTTGGTGGAATAATTCCTCCCAATGAACTACTTGGGAACACCAAGTTTACTCTCAAACTGCATACTAATATAAAATATGTGATATCAACGCTGCTACAAACATGCCATGAGTCAGCTTAATATATGGAAAAATTCCCTGACATAATCTGCTGCATATATCTTCCATACTTCTCTTTGAACTTTTATACCCGGAATGTATTATGATACTATGCTATAGCCAGCTGGTGATACGGTTGAGGAATACAGCCAATTATATCAATCCTATGGATGGAAGAATCTACTTCTAAAAATTAATCACTTCCCATTGTCTTCTCTTGATTCCCCCTCCCCATCCTGTCTTATGCCAATTGATGCTTTCAAGTATCACCATAATATATCAAGATTCCAAGTTAATCATATGTGATTTAACTTATGAATATACCCAAGCATTAGGCGGTCATCACATGTAAGGATGGGCATTATTAGTATTCAATAACACCAAGGGAATTCTGGTAGGTGAGTGGAGTTTCAGTGAGGTACTTTGTTGTCATCAAGGCGGACCTCTTACATACATGTATGTGTTTTATCTCATGTCACATGTCCTTTTGAAAGTGTTTTTGTATTGTGTTGAATTTTATCTTTATCTTCTTCAATAAAGTAATTCCTTTTAACCATTTACCAGTGTTTGAGCCATACATGCAACTCCTTTTTTTCTATTTTTCTTCACATGTTCAACAGTTGCTTGGCTCACCGGCAACACGCCGTTTGGTAATTCTGGTATTGTTTGGAATCAATGTCACATCCCACCATACCCTCGATATATTGAGGAATTATAGGGGATTTTCTATGGTCCTTTCTTATTCCCCCCCCTCTTTCCCCTCCATTTTGATTTTCAAAGAAGCCAAGCCTGCCTGGGCCATCATCGCGTGTCTCAATTGTAGGTAGCAAAAGAAACAGTGCCTAGGTACATCAAACTCCCTCTGTAAGTCTTGAAAATATTTCAGTACCCCAGCTCTGAACAATTGTGCTATAAAATATACACATCTCCGCGCCCTCTAGACGAAACAGTTCCGAAAAGTTGCGATTATGCCAAATCGGAGTCTGAGGAAGGTAACCCGTGATCTGCAACATCCCCTTGACACAGTGCCACACCATGCGAATCAAGGCGAGTGTGGATAACCGAGTCCCCATATTGGAGAACCCCGCTTCAAGGTGTACAAGGACAGGGTGAGGCAAGTCAGGAGGGACCAATAAGGACCCAATAGGATCGAATGGATCCAAAAGACCCCAGCCCCCCATATGCTGAACCTGGAAGGCTAGAAAATATACTCTGGGGTTGGGGACTGCCAAGCCACCACTATCCTTGCCCATCTGAAGGGTAGCCAATTTAATCCTAGCCACTTTTTTGCACCAGATCAGTTCTCGGAACTGGGAGTCAATCCTATAGAACCATTTCCTGGGTATCCAGATTGGGGAGTTGTGCAAGACATAAAGAAGTTGAGGAGCCCACACCATCTTAATTAGATTGACTCTCCCAGCCACGACAAGGGAACTTTGCAGCAGAGGTACGAGGTTCAGTGTGATATACTGGGTAGGATCAGGAGACACCTGGATCCCCAAATATTTGAAGGAGTGAACCACTCGCACTGTGGATGCACAGTCCGGAAAAGGGCTGAGTTATCAAGGGGCATTAAAACTGATTTATCCCAACTTATGGAAAATCCAGACAGGGACCCAAAATAGTCAATAAGGGACATTACCGCCCGCAAGGATTCCCCTGTATCATCTAGGTAGAGCAGTGTGTCATCCGCATAGAGTGAGATAACGTCTGCATTGGAGCCCCTTCTGAACCCCACTATGTTATTGGAGGACCGAATTCGCGCCGCTAAGGTCTCCAGTGCCATGGCAAACAGCAATGGAGATAGCGGGCAGCCCTGTCTAGTCCCCCTGTGCAAACAGTAGGGTCCAGAAAGCTCCCCGTTCACCCCCAGTCTGGCCGCGGGGGCAGCGTACAGTACCCGCACCCAGTTCAGAAAGTTCTCTCCCACACCAAAGCACTTGAGAACTTCCCATAGGTACACCCATTCAACACTATTGAATGCCTTAGCGGCATCTAGCGAAAAGACTGCCCGGTTCCCAGGGTTGTCTACTGGGATCTGAAGGTTCAGAAATAGTCGGCGGAGATTAAGTGCCGTTGATCTGGTCAGGATAAACCCCGATTGATCCCTATGGACAACCCCCTGGACAACAGAGGACAGCCTAGTGGCCAGTATCTTAGCTAGAATTTTAACATCCGTTGTGAGTAGAGATATGGGCCTTTAGGAATCCGCCAAAAGCAGATCCTTGCCGGGCTTCAGCAGGAAAACAACTATAGCTTCGGACATAGAGGCAGGAAGGCGGCTGTTAGGGATACAAGTGTTAGCCTGATGGCAGAGGAAGGCCCCACGTGTGCTAGACGGCGGTACTTAGACGGGAACCCCCAAGGTAAGTGACACAGGCTAATCTGAGGTGCGGAATCTAAGTATCCACCGGTTTTCACCAGATACTCTAGTGGTGAGGATGGATTTTGATGCGTGTGGATACCAGGTCGCAGTCCTCAGGGTCACCCCACCAAGGGAGAAGCCAGTCAAGATCCGAAGGCAGATAAGCAGACAAGGGAGATCAGAGAGAATGGCCAAACAAGCCGGCGGTCAGGACGGGCAGCAGGTCAACAAGGTCAGGAACAAGCCAAAGGTCAAAACGGATATCAAACAGGTAACAGGAAGCAGGAAGACGTTCTTCTTAGTAATGTGAGTAATAGGGGCTATGATGTTCGAGAACCCCTTAATGAACCTCCTATAAAAATTGGCGAAGCCAACGAAGCGCTGTACTCCCTTTTTGTCTGATGGAGGTGGCCAGTTCAGAATGGCAGAGACCTTCTGAGGATCCATCTCTATTCCTTCTGTGGAAATTATTAACCCCAGAAACGGGATACTGTTCTGCTCAAAAACGCACTTCTCGGCCTTGGCGTAGAGACCATGCTGGCGAAGGCGACCGAGGACATTTCCAACGTGCTCACGATGCTGCTCTAGGGATGTTGAGAAGATTAGGATGTCATCCAAGTATACGATGATGAAGATATCCAACCATTCCCTGAAGATGTAGTTCACAAAGTGTTGGAATGTGGCAGGAGCATTACAAAGGCCAAATGGCATTACCAGGTATTCGAAATGTCCGAATCTAGTGCGGAAAGCAGTCTTCCATTCGTCGCCCTCTCGGATGCGCACCAAGTGGTACGCCCCACTAAGATCCAGCTTAGTAAACAGGATGGCAGATCTGAGTCTCTGAAAGAGTTCGGGGACTAGAGGAAGGGGATAACGGGATTTCGGCTCCTGGGAGCAAGTCGATGGGGCAGTCATATGGACAGTGGGGGGGCAAGGTCTCTGCTCCCCGTTTGCTGAATACGTCCAGGAAATCATGGTATGCTTTGGGCACCACAGAACACACATCAGGTTCGGATTCAAGACAGAACAGAGTCTTGGGGAATTCAGGAGAAGTGGGTAGACAGGAATTCTTGCAGTAAAGAGATGGGAACTGGATAGTGCCTGTGATCCAATTGACTTGCGGGTTATGTGCTTGCAACCACGGTAATCCCAGGATAATGGGAAATAAGGAGGATGTGATAACATCCAGGCTAATCAGTTCCTTATGGCCGGAGGAGGAGACCATAGGAAGGGGAAAAGTTTCTTGGGTCACGGGCCCGGATTTGATGTGGGAGCCATCAGCCAGGAAGATGGTGAGGTCCTGAGTCTTGAGACGGAGAGGTACGCCATGTTGCAGGGCGAACGAGCGATCAATGAAACAACTGCAGGCTCCCAAGTCAATGATTGCAGTAACTGGGACGAGTCCTTCCGGAAGCTGTAATGACACAGGAAAGGCTAGGTGGGAGTAACTGGCAACAGATGGTGAGGCCGGTATGAACTTATGGTATTTTGCCGGGCAGGAGCGCACATAGTGGCCAGCTTCACCTCAATACAGGCACAGGTTACCCAACTGGCGACGGCGTCTCTCCTTCGGGGACAAAGCAGGCCGTATGATCCCAGGTTGTATAGGTTCAGGCGTATCTGAGGTGAGGAGCGGGGTTGGTAAGAGCTGACCCAGCAGAAGAAAAGTATGCAGGATGAGCAACTCGTGGTAGCGTCCAGGCTGGTCTGAACTGCTGCGGAGATCGTTCTGCTCTGCGCTCCCGTAGCCACCGGTCGATTTGAATGGCCTGGGAAATCAAATCTTCCAAGGCGTTGGGGACACCTACCCGCACCAGCTCGTCCTTCAGTCCTTCTGACAAGCCGAGACGGAACTGATACCGGAGTGCTGCTTCGTTCCAGGATGTATCGGAACTGATGGGGCGGAAGTTAGTGACGTAGTGTTCTACGGGCCTGCGACCCTGCTGAAGAACATGAAGCGCAGCTTCTGCGGTGGAGGATCGCTGCGGGTCATCATAGAGCTGTGCCATGGCCTCAAAAAATGACTGTAAGGAGTTTAATGGGGGCTGCCCTCTTCAAGGAGCCGATGAACCCAGGACTGGGGTTCGCCTAGGAGCAGGGAGATAACAAACCCCACCTTGGTGGTCTCCAAAGAAAAGGTTCGAGGTTGCAGGGAGAAATACAGCTGCCAGGCGTTGCGAAAGGCGCAGAATTTACCGCGATCCCCGGAATATTTTTCGGGAGCAGGAACTCGAGGTTCTGGTGGCAGCATCACTACGGTAGGGCCAGAAGCAGGTGCAGAGAGTGCTGCAGCAGGAGAGGAAGCAGATAATACAGGAGGATCCCCCTGAAGTGTCGTAGAGCGCATCCGTTCCTCTAGCTGTGTGTAGCCGTCTTGAAGCGACTTTACAGTTTGAGACAGGGCTGCGAGGTGTTGGCAGATCTCTTCCAACGGTGAGGCTTCTCTTGCAGGCTCCGTCATGGCTGATTTGTACTGTTAGGGATACAAGTGGTAGCCTGATGGCAGAGGAAGGCCCCACGTGTGCCAGAGGGCGGAGCTTAGACGGGAACCCCCAAGGTAAGTGACACAGGCTAACCTGAGGTGCGGAATCTAAGTATCCACCGGTTTTCGCCAGAGCCTCTAGTGGGGAGGATGGATTTTGCTGCGTGTGGATACCAGGTCGCAGTCCTCAGGGTCGCCCCACCAAGAGAGAAGCCGGTCATGATCTGAAGGCAGATAAGCAGACAAGGGAGATCCGAGAGAATGGTCAAACAAGCCGGGGGTCAGGACGGGCAGCAGGTCAACAAGGTCAGGAACAAGCCAAAGGTCAAAACGGATATCAAACAGGTAACAGGAAGCAGGCTTCGGGAACACAGGAAGAGCTGCAGACAAGTCAGCAAAGACACAGTGCTTCTGAGCTGTTTAAATAAGGCAGCCTGTTTGCCAATTACTGCAATTAGTCTGCTCTAGGTTAACCCTTTAGATTGCAGATTCATGACAGCACATCAGTGTGCTCAGGAAGCATTCCTAACAGCGGCCAATACGGAAGGCTTCGTTATATACCCGCAGCAGCACGGGCACCAACTGTTCAGCGTATCGGCTGTAAACCTCCGACGGGATACCATCAGCCCCCGGAGATTTACCAGGCTTAGTAGATTTCAAGGCCGCATAAAGTTCGTTTTCCGTAAGGGGGGCCCCAAGCACAGCCAGTTCCCTGGCATACAGAGAAGGCAAATCGCAGGAAGCCAAAAAAATCGGCAATTTCTCGTGAGTCAGCCGAGATCTTAGAGGAGTAAAGATCAGCATAAAACTTCCCAAGTACTCTCCGTATGTCAGCCGTGGCGTGCCAGAGCACCCCCTGAGGTTCCTTAATCTATGGTATAAATGCCGCAGGCTGCTGCGAGCGAACCAGCATGGCCAACATATGACCCGTGTTTTCTCCCTTCTCAAAATACCTCTGCTGCAAGAAGAAGCGCTTGTTTTCAGCCTTTTGAATCGAGACCGACTTGGCCATAGATTGGGCAGCCAGCCACGACCTCTGAGTATCATCTGACGGGTCCCTAACATACGTTTCCTCCGCTCTAGTCACTGCGTCCAACGCAGTATTCTCCCATTGCCTGGTGTCCGTTTTAATGACATTAACCGTACGTATAAACTGACCTCCCATGAATGCCTTAGCCGCATCCCAGGCAGAGTCAAGTACAGCAGTAAAGTCCCCCAACATCAGCACATCAGGAAGTTGAGCAATATGTGGCACGATAAGTTTAAGTACCCCTGCAGAATACGGGGGGGGGGGGCTTGTACACACCTAAGGCTTGCTAGTTGGCAGGATAAAACAAACCGGCCCTCAGGGTCAATCACAGACTTTGAGCATAGAAACCGTACCCCCTTCTTAATCAAAATACACACCCCTCTCGAATAAGTGGAGTAAACAGAGTGGAACTGGTGACTAAATACGCTAGGAGCTAGACACGGGGAAGTGGAAGGAGACATATGGGTCTCCTGCAGGCAAACCACATCTGCCTGAAGGCGTTTGATATTCCGGAGCACTGCCGTCCTCTTTACCGGGTTGCAGAGGCCCTGCACATTCCAGGACATCACACAAATATTATCAGCCATAGTCAAAATGTAGCCATACCCGGAGCGTCAGGCAACCCGGCCAGGGAGGCGAAAGAGGGCACCCAGAAAGGGTGAACCCACTACACCCCATCAGCACAGCCCAGCTATATAGAGAGAGCAACAGGAGTAGTCGCCCAGCCCACACAGTACCGGTGCAGCCCCAGCATAGAGAACAGTCAATAGGAACATCCACAGCATAGGGTAAAATAATAGCAGTAGAGCGACAAAGTACATGCAGGAAAAGCAAAAATCGAACCAAAGTCCAGGACCAGAAAAAAGGCAAAAAGGGGGGAACAAAAAGGCAATACACGTCTGCCACGTGTGGGGGAAGGGACGAGTCAATAGGGCATGTCCAGTCACGACCAAGGGGGGGAAACCGGAGAGGGACCACCGATGCAAGTGTAGTCTCCTCAAAATTAGCAACCATGTGAGAGGTAGCAACCATTAGTGCAGCAGAAGAGCTCCCATCATAACAGGAAAAGTGTGTGTAACATCAAGTGCCAAGTATAGGCAGGAGAACCGAAAGGATCCATGACCGGCCGAAAAGAGTACAAAAGTTCCAAAAAGTAGAAACGATCCTCAAAGGTCTTCTCGCCTGGGGGAAGTGGCCGCCCGCAGGGCCCCACCATTAGCATCCAGCCATTGAACAGCAGCAGAAGGCTTGTCAAAGAACAGCACCTCATCCCGGACCACCACTCAGAGCCTGGAAGGGTACAGCATAGCGTATTGAACATTCAAGTCCTGCAATCTCCTCTTGACCTCTACGAATTTCGCACGCTGTTTCTGCACCACCGCAGAGTAATCGGGAAACAGGGAGATCCTTGAGTTGTCAATCTTGAGCCTCCCCTGCATTCCCCTGGCTTTAGTAATTGAGGAATTTGAAGATGAAAGTGCGCGGGGGGGGGGGGGCTCCAGGAGGAAGAGGTCGCATAGGCACCCTTTGAGCAAGTTCCACCGAAAACATGGAAGTAAAGGATTCTTGCCCAAAAGTAGAGAGCAGCCATTGTTCAATGAAAGCCACAGGATCTTTACCTTCCGCCCGCTCAGGGATCCCAATTGCTCTGATATTACTCCGTCTCATCCTATTCTCTAAGTCATCCAGACATGCAGCTTGCTGGGCTGAGAGCAGGGCAGTATGTTTCACTTCCCTTTGCAAAGGCGCCATGTCATCCTCCAGGGAGCTGACCCTGCCTTCCACTGCCACTGTCCTCTCCCTCAATTTCTGCATTTCATGTCTCATGAACGATATCTCAGCCTTGACCCCCTTTAACTCCACTGTCAGGGCTGTATTTGGGGTGGTACAGGTGGTAACCGCAGCCATAATGTCCCGCAACGTGGGTTCTGTGTCCGGGGTAGGAGATGATTGCCTCGGGGCCTGGTCTGCATCTGCTGCCTCCCAATCAGCAATCTGGCAGGAGAGATCACCTAAGGGAACAGTGTCATCCGTGTCTGAATGCGACCCCGGTGAGCCGGATCGATGGTCCTCAGAGTTTGGGGGTCCTGGGCAGCAGGCTTAGCAAAAAGCTTTTGAGCAGCCTCCAGATATGTGGCCTCCTGTGCTGCGCGCTGCGAGGCGCCGCCATCTTGGATCGGGCCGGCCTGTGCAGATTTCCCTCTTTACCCTTCTTAGACATCACGGAGAGAAGATGGAGGACTTCACCTGGTGATCACCGCACTCCAGGGAACACAGGGCACCGACTGACGGTAGAAATCGGAGCAGGATAAGGAGTTACACAGGATAACTAGCAGGATCAACAGCGGAGCTCACAGCATGCACGTCCGCTCACACCCGCAGCTCGGCCACGCCCCCTGAAAAAAAATTTAGTCAAAATGACTGTATTTTTGTATTTTAGAGTCTTAAAAGGCTTGTAGGCTTTTTAGACACTTGAACACCAAAATAGAGTCATTTTGACCAAAAAAATTTTTTTTCAGGCTATTGGTTACCACATGCAGTTATCTTGTCTAAAAAGCGGCTGTTTAAGACTCTAAAAGACGAAAAGACAAAAATTTTGACAAAAAAAATGTCAGACCTTTGGTGACCAAATGTAGTTATTTTGACTAAAAAAGGCTTTTTAGACACTTGGAGACCAAAATAATGTAATTTTGACCAAAAAATTTTTTCAGGCCATTGGTTTACCAAATGCAGTTATCTGGTCTAAAACCGGCGTTTTAAGACTCTAAAAGCCGAAAATACAGTCATTTTGACTAAAACATTTTTTCCAGATCTTTGGTGATCAAATGCAGTTATTCTGACTAAAAAAGGCTTTTTTGACATTTGGAGACCAAAACAGAGTCATTTTGATCAAAAAAATATTTTTCAGGCCATTGGAGACCAAATGCATTATCTTGTCTAAAACAAGCGTTTTAAGACTATAAAGACAAAAATAGTCATTTTGACTAAATTTTTTTCAGACCTTTGGTGATCAAATGCAGTTATTTTGACTAAAAACGGCTTTTTAGACACTTGGAGACAAAAATAGAGTAATTTTGACCAAAAATTTTTTCTTTCAGGCCATTGGTTTACCAAATGCAGTTTTCTTGTCTAAAACAAGCGTTTTCAGACTCTAAAAGACAAAAATACAGTCATTTTGACTAAATTATTTTTCAGACCTTTGGTTATCAAATGCAGTTATATTGACTAAAAAAGGCTTTTTAGACACTTGGAAACCAAAATAGAGTCATTTTGACCAAAAAGATTTTTCAGGCCATTGGTTACGAAATGCAATTATCTTGTCTAAAATCGACTTTTTAAGACTCTAAAAGGCGAAAATACAGTCATTTTGACTAAAAACAATTTTCAGACCTTTGGTGACCAAATGCAGTTATTTTGACGAATAAAGGCTTTTTAGACACTTGGAGACCAAATTAGAGTCATTTTGACCAAAAAATTTTTTCAGGCCATTGGAGACCAAATGCAGTTATCTTGTCTAAAACAAGCGTTTTAAGACTCTAAAAGACGAAAATAGTCATTTTGACCAAAAACATTTTTTTAGGCTATTGGTTACCACATGCAGTTATCTTGAAAGCCAACAAATAAAGGAAAAGCCAAAAGCCTACAGCACCTGGTATTCCCAGCTGGTCTCCCATCCAGGTACTAACCAGGCCCGACCCTGCTTAGCTTCCGAGATCAGACAGGATCGGGCGTGTTCAGGGTGATGTGGCCGTAGGCGATCACCACTGCCACCCTCGACCCCTTTGAACTTGGCCATGGCAAGATGGCACCTCAGGAGAAACAAAAAAAAAGCCAACGAATAAAGGAAAAGCCAAAAGCCTACAGCACCTGGTATTCCCAGGTGGTCTCCCATCCAGGTACTAACCCGTAGAGATGATCGAACGGTTCGGGTCGACCATCGGTTCGACCCGAACATTGGGTGTTCGAAATTCGGCCGAATTCCGAACTTTTTGCGGTAAAAGTTCGGAATTCAGCCACCAGAACCGCCCAAAATGCACTGGTACAGGAACTGGGCTTTAAAAGCCTGTGATTGGCCCAGAAACATCAGCAAAAGCCAATGAGGGGGCAGGAGTCTTCTGGGAACGTGATTGGAGTGACTACGGAGACCAGGTTCCAATCAGAAGTGAATACGCCCCACAGTATATAAGATAGCCCCGCCTAACCCCTAGCACAGTGATACAGAGTCTGTTGAAGAGAGTGGAAGCATTTCTCTTACTCCTGCTTTGCTACACTATGTTTTCTGCATAGGCGAGTGCTTCTAAAGCTCCATATAGCAGAATTGCATTCAGCTTACAGCCAGTCAGTGTAGTTAGAAATACAGCGATTGTGCTGGTTTTTTGAGTTAGAAAAAAAAAAAAATTAAAGGGACAGTGTCAGTCTTCTGCTGTATGGAGCTGTTCTTTTAGTGTGAGGAAAGGGATATCTAGTGTAGTTAGGGAACTTTGTACCACAGTAGTTAGATGTAATAATCTAGTTTCTGTAGGGAAAGTGAAAGTGAAAGTGTGAGGGTTCTGTGTAGTGAGCACGTTCCACAGTGCTGATATATCTACAGCAGGTATACGTGCTTGCTAGTCAGCAAAATACATTGCCTCAGTGACAACTTAACGCCTGTTCTTGAAAGCATTAGGTCCACTGTGCAAAAGGCTTTGCAACTGTGCGTGACACGCATCTGCTGTGCTGTATTCAGCGACAACTGTGGGTCGCATAGCAGTGTGCGTTTTTCACTGCACAGAGTTGCCAACGCCTCAGTGACAAATATGCCAGGTAGACCAAGAAAAGGCATACGTGGCCCTGCTGCGGAAAGGGGCACAGCTTCTAGGGTGTCTAGAGGCAGGGGTGGACGTGGTGGTCAGTCCTCAGCCAGGCCACCATTTGCATTGTTCTCTGGCAGTGGCCAAGCTATACGTCCACAGTACGTACAGGAGGTGGTGGACTATATTACCAAACCCTCATCATCGGCATCATCTGCAACTACAGTGACCCAGGCAGAGAAAAGTGGTCAGTCTTCTGCAGTTGGCAGAACAAATAGAGATGAGCCCATGTCCACCTCACGTCCTCCCTTAGACCCAACTTCAGACATGGCAGAGGAGTCAGCTGAGCTGTTTGACCACAGTGTCGGCCATCTACTCCAGCCTGATGCTCAGTCCTTTATGGAGTCTGATGTTGGGTCTGAGGTTGAGGAGGAGGCAGAACAAGCAAGAGGGGAGAGCAGACAGCCAGCTCCATCTAAGGCCGCACCTGTTGTCTCCCGGGCCACGCCTGATGCTCAGTCCTTTATAGAGTCTGATGTTGGGTCTGAGGTTGAGGAGGAGGCAGAGCAAGCAAGAGGGGAGAGCAGACGGCCCGCTCCATCTAAGGCCGCACCTGTTGTCTCCCGGGCCACTATACACACCTCTTCTTGATGGGCCTTTTTTGAGACATCCCATGCAGACCGAACAGTTGCGATCTGCAAGATTTGTCAGAAGGGTATAAAACGTGGCAAAAATGTCAACCACCTGGGTACAAGCTGCCTAAACAGGCATTTGACAACCCACCACTTGGCCTGTTGGCAGGAGCATTTGAAGAACCCACGAAAGGGCCAAAGATCGGTCAGTCGGCCTCCTAGTCCTCCTCGCGCTGCTCCTCGTGCTCCACCTGCACATCAGTCTATTCCTGGCCCTGCTATAGTCACTCGTCACCTGTTGGCAGCCTCCATTGACAGGGATGATGATATAGCAGGCAGTGTCGCATCTACCTCCAGAACACCACCAGCTGTAACATCTAGACGCCAAATTTCGATTCCACACATGCTGGAACGAAAAAAAAATGTATACTCCCCGCCACCCACATACCCAGCATCTAAACAGTAGTTTGGCAAAACTACTGGCTCTGCAACTGTTACCATTTAACCTGGTAGAGTCTGTTCCCTTCCGTGACTTTGCAAAATGTGCAGTTCCACAGTGGCAGGTGCCAAGTCGGCATTACTTTGCCCGTAAGGCCCTGCCATGCCACATCAGTCAGCCGTAAGATACACCTGACGGCTGACACTTGGTCAAGCAAACATGGGCAGGGACGGTACATTTCTGTCACTGCTCATTGGGTGACACTGCTTGCCAGCGGAAGGGATTGTAGCCAGAGCTCGGTGCTGCAGCCAGGTTGCCCCCACGTCTGCAAACAGCT
Organism: Pelophylax lessonae; assembly: GCF_965119305.1. Lineage (NCBI taxonomy): Eukaryota > Metazoa > Chordata > Amphibia > Anura > Ranidae > Pelophylax > Pelophylax lessonae. The sequence goes on from NC_138779.1 coordinate 163,027,443, forward strand.
GGTGGTGTCGCTGATCCGGGTAGATCGATCACTTCTACCCCCTTCTGCTCCTCCTCCTACTCATCCTCCTCCATGCCCTCCTCTGCAGAATGGTCCTTTGAATATGATGAGGTACTACGTAAGCGTTCAAAGGGCTATTCTATGTCCCAGGCCAAAAGGTGTCACGCAGTGCTGCAGCTTGTGTGTCTAGGGGACAGGCAGCATACTGCCCCTGAGATTCTTGGGGCTCTGCAGGCACAGGCCCAGAGGTGGTTGACACCACGCCAGCTGCAGCCAGGTGGTTACTGATAATGGGTCAAACCTCCTGGCCGCCCTTCGTCAGGGAAAGTTGACCCATGTGCTATGCCTGGCGCATGTCCTAAATCTCGTGGTACAGCGGTTTTTGAACTCATACCCGGGAATGCAGGATGTGCTAAGGATGGCAAGAAGGGTGTGCAATCACTTCAGGCGGTCGTACAGTGCCACTGCACGTTTGGCTGAAGTGCAGCACAAGTTTCACCTGCCGGTACACCGCCTTGTCTGTGACATGCCCACCCGCTGGAACTCCACCTTGGCTATGCTGCAGCGCCTGTACATGCAGCAGAGGGCCCTCAATGAATATCTCTGCGAGTACAGCACCAGCACTGGCTCAGCGCGCCTGGGCTTCTTTTCACCACGGCAGTGGCTTTTAAATAAGGATGCATGTGCTGTCCTCTCGGCATTTGAGGAGTCCACAAGGATGGTCAGCCGGGACAGCGCATGCATCAGTGACACCCTACCGGTACTGTTTTTGTTGGAGCACACTCTGCGTGGCATTATGGACAGGGCACTGGAGGCAGAGCAGCAGGAGGAAGAGGAGGACTTCCTTGCCTCTCAAGGCCCCCTTTATCCTGAGAATCCTGACCCCATTATGCCTAGCTCCCAGAGGCCCGAGCAGGATCCAGGGGTGGAAGAGGAGGAGGACGATTCTTCGGGAACTTTTGCAGGCTTTGAGGAGGAGGAGGAGGAAGACATGCGGCAATCTGCAAGGCCTAGTTTGACTCCCTCGATGGTGGAGATGGATTTTGCTGCGTGTTAGTACCAGGTCGCGGTCCTCAGGATCGCCCCACCAGGAGGTGAGCAAGCCAGGGTCCAGTAGCAGATACAGCAGGTCAGGATCAAGCAGAAGCGTAGTCTAGGAATAGCCAAAGGTCGGTAACAAGTAGTTGCAAGTCGGGATTAGGCAAAAGCATAGTCGAGGAACAAGCCAAGTGTCGATAATGGATGGTAGCAAAGATACGGATGGCAGCAGGAGAGACAAGCGAGATATCGGCTCTTGAAGGCACAATATTCTGCCAACCAGGAAGTGCAAAGACATGGCTTAAAACAGGAAGTTCATGGGAGGAGCAAAGGGTTCAAAGTTCAAGGCAATAAAGATTCACAGCAGGGTCATTCAAGGATTTGTCCAAGGAGCTGTCCAGCATTCCAGGTGGCTCAGCAAGTAGAGTCATTGGCAGACACACTGGAGGTCCCAGGTTCAAGTCTGGGCCCTGACATTGTGAAAATACACCTGTTAATTATATGCACATTTTAAGAGACAGCACCTTTTAAAAAAAAATCTCTAATCTTGTTCCCAGTGCACTGCATTATGTCCCCATCATACACATTGGCTGTACAGTTGATTAGGAGCAAAAAGAAAGGCATGGTGTAGGAGGAGGAGCAGAAGGGGGTAGAAGTGATCGATCTACCCGGATCAGCGACACCACCAGCTGTTTGCAGACGTGGGGGCAACCTGGCTGCAGCACCGAGCTCTGGCTACAATCCCTTCCGCTGGCAAGCAGTGTCACCCAATGAGCAGTGACAGAAATGTACCGTCCCTGCGCATGTTTGCTTGACCAAGTGTCAGCCGTCAGGTGTATCTTACGGCTGACTGACATGGCCAGGGACGACACTACATTGCCTTCCACATGTTGGTATAGGGATGGCAGGGCCTTACGGGCAAAGTAATGCCGACTTTGCACCTGCCACTGTGGAACTGCACATTTTGCAAAGTCACGGAAGGGAGCAGACTCTACCAGGTTAAATGGTAACAGTTGCAGAGCCAGTAGTTTTGCCAAACTACTGTTTAGATGCTGGGTATGTGGGTGGCGGGGAGTATACATTTTTTTTTCGTTCCAGCATGTGTGGAATCGAAATTTGGCGTCTAGATGTTACAGCTGGTGGTGTGCTGGAGGTAGATGCGACACTGCCTGCTATATCATCATACCTGTCAATGGAGGCTGCCAACAGGTGACGAGTGACTATAGCAGGGCCAGGAATAGACTGATGTGCAGGTGGAGCACGAGGAGCAGCGCGAGGAGGACTAGGAGGCCGACTGACCGATCTTTGGCCCTTTTGTGGGTTCTTCAAATGCTCCTGCCAACAGGCCAAGTGGTGGGTTGTCAAATGCCTGTTTAGGCAGCTTGTACCCAGGTGGTTGACATTTTTGCCACGTTTTATACCCTTCTGACAAATCTTGCAGATCGCAACTGTTCGGTCTGCATGGGATGTCTCAAAAAAGGCCCATCAAGAAGAGGTGCCATCTTGCCATGGCCAAGTTCAAAGGAGTCGAGGGTGGCAGTGGTGATCGCCTATGGCCACATCACCCTTAACACGTCTGATCTCATCTGATCTCAGAAGCTAAGCAGGGTCGGGCCTGGTTTGTACCTGGATGCGAGACCGCCTGGGAATACAGGGTGCTGTAGCATTTTGGCTTTTCCTTTATTCGTTGGCTTTCTTTTTGTTTCTCCTGAGGTGTCATCTTGCCATTGCCAAGTTCAAAGGGGTCGAGGGTGGCAGTGGTGATCGCCTATGGCCACATCACCCTGAACACGCCTGATCTCGGAAGCTAAGCAGGGTCGGGCCTGGTTAGTACCTGGACGGGAGACCACCTGGGAATACCACTTCGAGAGCGGCATTGATAGCCAAGAGTTCCCGGTCCCCGACATCATAGTTTTTCTCTGCGGGAGAGAGTTTCCGGGAAAAGAAGGCTATTGGGTGAGTTAAGCCTCTAGTTCCCTGTCTTTGGGAGATGACTGCCCCGACCGCAACGTCCGATGCGTCTACCTCCAGGAGATAGGGTAAGGCAGGATCCGGGTGACTTAGGAAAGGGGCAGAGGTAAAATGTTTTTTAAGAACCGAGAAGCGGACTGAGCTTCTGGGGTCCACTGGAAGCGGACGTTCTTCTTAGTAAGGTGAGTAATAAGGGCTATGATGTTAGAGAACCCCTTAATGAACCTCCTTTAAAAATTGGCGAAGCCAACGAAGCGCTGTACTCCCTTTTTGTCTGATGGAGGTGGCCAGTCCAGAATGGCAGAGACCTTCTGAGGATCCATCTCTATTCTTTCTGTGGAAATTATTAACCCCAGAAATGGGATACTGTTCTGCTCAAAAACGCACTTCTCGGCCTTGGCCATGCTGGCGAAGGCGACCGAGGACATTTCGAACATTCTCGCGATGCTGCTCTAGGGATGTTGAGAAGATTAGGATGTCATTTGGATGATGAAGATATCCAACCAATCCCTGAAGATGTCGTTCACAAAGTGTTGGAACGTGGCAGGAGCATTACAAAGGCCAAATGGCATTACCAGGTATTCGAAATGTCCGAATCTAGTGTGGAAAGCAATCTTCCATTCGTCGCCCTCTCGGATGCGCACCAAGTAGTACGCCCCACGAAGATCCAGCTTAGTAAACAGGATGGCAGATCTGAGTCTCTGAAAGAGTTCGGGGACTAGAGGAAGGGGATAACGGTTTTTAATAGTAACTTTATTTAAATCCCTATAATCTATGCAGGGTCGGAGGGTGTGATCCTTCTTCTCTACGAAGAAGATACCTGCCCCTGCTGGAGAGGTAGAGGGACGGATGAACCCCTTCTTCAGACTTTCGTCTACATAGTCCTTTAAGACGTCCAGCTCACGTTCAGAAAGTGGGTAAATCCGGCCGAACGGGATTTCGGCTCCTGGGAGCAAGTCGATGGGGCAGTCATATGGACGGTGGGGGGGCAAGGTCTCTGCTCCCCGTTTGCTGAATACGTCCAGGAAATCATGGTATGCTTTGGGCACCACAGAACACACATCAGGTTGGATTCAAGACAGAACAGAGTCTTGGGGAATTCAGGAGGAGCGGGTAGACAGGAATTCTTGCAGTAAAGAGATGGGAACTGGATGGTGCCTGTGATCCAATTGACTTGCGGGTTATGTGCTTGCAACCATGGTAATCCCAGGATAATGGGAAATAAGGAGGATGTGATAACATCCAGGCTAATCAGTTCCTTATGGCCGGAGGAGGAGACCATAGGAAGGGGAAAAGTTTCTTGGGTCACGGGCCCGGATTTGATGTGGGAACCATCAGCCAGGAAGATGGTGAGGTCCTGAGTCTTGAGCCGGAGAGATACGCCATGTTGCAGGGCGAACGAGCGATCAATGAAACAACGGCAGGCTCCCAAGTCAATGATTGCAGTAACTGGGACGAGTCCTTCCGGAAGCTGTAATGACACAGGAAAGGCTAGGTGGGAGGAACTGGCAACAGATGGTGAGGCCGGCATGAACTTATGGTATTTTGCCGGGCAGGAGCGCTTATAGTGGCCAGCTTCACCGCAATACAGGCACATGTTACCCAACTGGCGACAGCGTCTCTCCTCCGGGGACAAAGCAGGCCGTATGATCCCAAGTTCTATAGGTTCAGGCGTATCTGAGGCGACTCCAGCGGGAGCGGGGTTGGTAAGAGCTGACCCAGCAGAAGAAAAGTATGCAGGATGAGCAACTCGTGGTAGCGTCCAGGCTGGTCTGAACTGCTGCGGAGATCGTTCTGCTCTGCGCTCCCGTAGCCACCGGTCGATTTGAATGGCCTGGGAAATCAAATCTTCCAAGGCGTTGGGGACACCTACCCGCGCCAGCTCGTCCTTCAGTCCTTCTGACAAGCCGAGACGGAACTGATACCGGAGTGCTGCTTTTGTTCCAGGACGTATCGGAACTGATGCGGCGGAAGTTAGTGACGTAGTGTTCTACGGGCCTGCGACCCTGCTGAAGAACATGAAGCGCAGCTTCTGCGGTGGAGGATCGCTGCGGGTCATCATAGAGCTGTGCCATGGCCTCAAAAAATGACCGTAAGGAGTTTAATGGGGGCTGCCCTCTTCAAGGAGCCGATGAACCCAGGACTGGGGTTCGCCTAGGAGCAGGGAGATAACAAACCCCAGGCAGAGTCAAGTACAGCAGTAAAGTCCCCCAACATCAGCAGGGGCACATCAGGAAGTTGAGCAATATGTGGCACGATAAGTTTAAGTACCCCTGCAGAATACGGGGGGGGGCACAAGTACACACCTAAGGCTTGCTAGTTGGCAGGATAAAACAAACCGGCCCTCAGGGTCAATCACAGACTTTGAGCATAGAAACCGTACCCCCTTCTTAATCAAAATACACACCCTCTCGAATAAGTGGAGTAAACAGAGTGGAACTGGTGACTAAATACGCTAGGAGCTAGACACGGGGAAGTGGAAGGAGACATATGGGTCTCCTGCAGGCAAACCACATCTGCCTGCAGGCGTTTGATGGTGCGGAGCACCGCTGTCCTCTTTACTGGGTTGCCGAGGCCCCGCACATTCCAGGACATCACACAAATATTATCAGCCATAGTCAAAATGTAGCCATACACGGAGCATCAGGCAACCCGGCCAGGGAGGCGAAAGAGGGCACCCAGAAAGGGTGAACCCACTACACCCCATCGGCACAGCCCAGCTATATAGAGAGAGCAACAGGAGTAGTCGCCCAGCCCACACAGTACCGGTGCAGCCCCAGCATAGAGAACAGTCAATAGGAACATCCACAGCATAGGGTAAAATAATAGCAGTAGAGCGACAAAGTACATGCAGGAAAAGCAAAAATCGAACCAAAGTCCAGGACCAGAAAAAAGGCAAAAAGGGGGGAACAAAAAGGCAATACACGTCTGCCACGTGTGGGGGAAGGGACGAGTCAATAGGGCATGTCCAGTCACGACCAAGGGGGGGAAACCGGAGAGGGACCACCGATGCAAGTGTAGTCTCCTCAAAATTAGCAACCATGTGAGAGGTAGCAACCATTAGTGCAGCAGAAGAGCTCCCATCATAACAGGAAAAGTGTGTGTAACATCAAGTGCCAAGTATAGGCAGGAGAACCGAAAGGATCCATGACCGGCCGAAAAGAGTACAAAAGTTCCAAAAAGTAGAAACGATCCTCAAAGGTCTTCTCGCCTGGGGGAAGTGGCCGCCCGCAGGGCCCCACCATTAGCATCCAGCCATTGAAGAGCAGCAGAAGGCTTATCAAAGAACAACACCTCATCCCGGGCCACCACCCGGAGCCTGGAAGGGTACAGCATAGCGTATTGAACATTCAAGTCCCGCAATCTCCTCTTGACCTCTACGAATTTTGCACGCTGTTTCTGCACCACCGCAGAGTAATCGGGAAACAGGGAGATCCTTGAGTTGTCAATCTTGAGCCTCCCCTGCATTCCCCTGGCTTTAGTAATTGAGGAATTTGAAGATGAAAGTGCGTGGGGGGGGGGGGGGGCTCCAGGAGGAAGAGGTCGCATAGGCACCCTATGAGCACGTTCCACCGAAAACATGGAAGTAAAGGATTCTTGCCCAAAAGTAGAGAGCAGCCATTGTTCAATGAAAGCCACAGGATCTTTACCTTCCGCCCGCTCAGGGATCCCAATTGCTCTGATATTACTCCGTCTCTGTAAGATTCCGGTACCTCCGGTACCCTTAATCACCACTTTTCTCTGTAATGCGTCCCACCTTTCTCTTCAGGTGGTACGCATATACCTTTAAGAATGATGATGTCACTGCTGAGCGCCGCAGAGCGGCTATTTCAACCGCCGGCGGTCTCACTCACATTGTTCGTTCAACCTGCCTTGTTATCCACATGCTTTCAAGCCTGTCTCTCGATCGGAACCTCCAGCTATTCCCTTTACCTGGAGCAGACCGGAACCTCGCTACTGATCCCTGTATCTCGCTACCGGACCATTGCTTATCTACTGGACTTCTCTAAACTACTAACATTACAAGTGATAAGTACCCCGCAGGGGAACCCTCCATAACCTTATTGCACTATCTACCTATGCACATTAAGGACTGTTACCACCTATCCATACTATCCTATCATCTGCACTGTTACATAGATTGCTAGCTCTTGAGCCTACTACCATCTATCATCTGTACTGCTGCATAGATTGCTAGCTCTCCTGTCTACTACTATCTATCCTTGCACTGGGTTAGTCTATCCTGTATTTGTCATCTGCTGTCCTCACCACCTGTTAGCTTACTCGATACTAACCTATCTGCATTCCTAAATACCATCTTGAACTCTCCTATACAAAACCTATCAAGTGATTACCATCATTGTCACTGTTCACACCTGTCCCTTCAGCACATCACCTTCATACTATCATATACATACTATCACTCCAGGAACATCTCATTGAGTGTGTATATATCTGTATGTTGAAGCTGACAGGCCCACGGTGATGAGTCCTGGAGAGTTGGATCTGGTATTCAACACATCTCTACATGACTACTGAGTGGAGATTTTGCAGCTGCAAATCCAGCCTATAATAAAAACGCAGGAGCGTTACAGATTGAACGAACCTTAAAAATGGATTCAGCAGAATTACCCACTCAAGTGACACAATTAACACAACAAGTAAAAGCGTTAATACTTGCTCTGACTGACGTACAAGAAAAGAATCAGACTCTGACACAGCAGGTAACCCAGCTCTCACGACTTACTGCTGTTCAGCCTCCTGAACCTAAAATAAACTCTCCTCTAGTGTTTACAGGTGATCGGAAAAAATTTAGTGAATTCAAAAACGCATGTCAATTGCTTTTTTTGTTAAAACCTCGTACATACCCCACTGATCAAATAAAAGTCTGTACCGTTATTTCATACTTGACTGGTGATCCACGGGCCTGGGCAGACTCTCTCTTTGAGAATAATGATCAGATTCTCAACACCTATTCCTTATTCCTAGCGGAACTCGCTAGTTTATACGATGACCCCAATAGGCAGAGTACTGCTGATATTCAGTTGAGGGCCTTAAAACAAGGAAGGAGACCTGTAGAAGACTTTGTATCTGAGTTCAAAAGATGGACCCTGGATTCAGGGTGGAATGACACATCTTTGCGAACTCAATTCAGACTCGGGTTATCGGAAGCTGTTAAAGACGAGCTCGCCCGAGCAGATTTACCTGGCTCCTTGGAGGCCTTGATACAACTTAGTATCAACATCGACAGACGACTGCGAGAAAGAAGGGCTGAAAAGATGGCTATGCCATTGTCTAGTCCTTCTCAGATTTCGGCCGTTGACCCTACTCCCATGGATGTAGGAACCATACGCCCACCTTTAACGACTACTGAACGAGCTAGAAGAACATCCAGAAATCTCTGCATGTACTGCGCATCCTCGGATCATTTGATAAGCACCTGTCCCCTTATCCGCAAAAAAGAGGGTGAGTGTTCACATGTCTTGCTGGGAGGATTAACGACTTCCTTTTCTAACCCCTATCTTTTTGTTCATTTAATATTACAATGGGACCAAACTAGTATCACCACCAAGGCTATGGTCGACACTGGATCTTGTGGAAACTATATTGATACACGCTTTGTTACCTTAAATAAAATACCTATTATTTCAAAATCTAAGCCTGTTTCTGTTAGTTTCATTAATGGTATTCCACTGTCTTCTTGTCCAATTACCAACCAGACACAGGCACTCCTTGCCACTACCAACGAATCACATGTGGAGACCATCACCTTTGACATACTATCCACACCCCATTTTCCTATTATTTTGGGACTTCCCTGGTTACACACACACCAACCAATCATAGATTGGAAAAAACGGACTTTGCTTTTCCCTTCTCACTATTGTGAGAATATGTGTAACCTCCCATCTGCGCATAGTAGGGGGTATGTAGAGTTTGTCATAGTAGGGGGTATGTAGAGTTTGTTTCTCGGGCGAGCTCGTCTTTAACAGCTTCTGATAACCCGAGTCTGAATTGAGTTCGCAAAGATGTGTCATTCCACCCTGAATCAAGGGTCCATCTTTTGAACTCAGATACAAAGTCTTCTACAGGTCTCCTTCCTTGTTTTAAGGCACTCAACTGAATATCAGCAGTACTCTGCCTATTGGGGTCATCGTATAAACTAGCGAGTTCCGCTAGGAATAAGGAATAGGTGTTGAGAATCTGATCATTATTCTCAAAGAGAGAGTCTGCCCAGGTCCGTGGATCACCCGTCAAGTATGAAATAACGGTACAGACTTTTATTTGATCAGTGGGGTATGTACGAGGTTTTAACAAAAAAAGCAATTGACATGCGTTTTTGAATTCACTAAATTTTTTCCGATCACCTGTAAACACTAGAGGAGAGTTTATTTTAGGTTCAGGAGGCTGAACAGCAGTAAGTCGTGAGAGCTGGGTTACCTGCTGTGTCAGAGTCTGATTCTTTTCTTGTACGTCAGTCAGAGCAAGTATTAACGCTTTTACTTGTTGTGTTAATTGTGTCACTTGAGTGGGTAATTCTGCTGAATCCATTTTTAAGGTTTGTTCAATCTGTAACGCTCCTGCGTTTTTTATTATAGGCTGGATTTGCAGCTGCAAAATCTCCACTCAGTAGTCATGAGATGTGAGATGTGTTGAATACCAGATCCAACTCTCCAGGACTCATCACCGTGGGCCTGTCAGCTTCAACATACAGATATATACACACTCAATGAGATGTTCCTGGAGTGATAGTATGTATATGATAGTATGAAGGTGATGTGCTGAAGGGACAGGTGTGAACAGTGACAATGATGGTAATCACTTGATAGGTTTTGTATAGGAGAGTTCAAGATGGTATTTAGGAATGCAGATAGGTTAGTATCGAGTAAGCTAACAGGTGGTGAGGACAGCAGATGACAAATACAGGATAGACTAACCCAGTGCAAGGATAGATAGTAGTAGACAGGAGAGCTAGCAATCTATGCAGCAGTGCAGATGATAGATGGTAGTAGGCTCAAGAGCTAGCAATCTATGTAACAGTGCAGATGATAGGATAGTATGGATAGGTGGTAACAGTCCTTAATGTGCATAGGTAGATAGTGCAAAAAGGTTATAGAGGGTTCCCCTGCGGGGTACTTATCACTTGTAATGTTAGTAGTTTAGAGAAGTCCAGTAGATAAGGAATTATCCGGTAGCGAGATACAGGGATCAGTAGCGAGGTTCTGGTCTGCTCCAGGTAAAGGGAATAGCTGGAGGTTCCGATCGAGAGACAGGCTTGAAAGCATGTGGATAACAAGGCAGGTTGAACGAACAATGTGAGTGAGACCGCCAGCGGTTAAAATAGCCGCTCTGCGGCGCTCAGCAGTGACATCATCGTTCTTAAAGGTATATGCGTACCACCTGAAGAGAAAGGTGGGACGCATTACAGAGAAAAGTGGTGATTAAGGGTACCGGAGGTACCGGAATCTTACAGAGACGGAGTAATATCAGAGCAATTGGGATCCCTGAGCGGGTGGAAGGTAAAGATCCTGTGGCTTTCATTGAACAATGGCTGACACTTTTGGGGTTACCAGTGACATTTCTACAGTAATCAGTGCTATACATATGCACTGTTACTGTAAAATTACACTGGCAGTGAAGGGGGTTAACTTTTTTTGAGAGGGAGGGGCTGTGTGTGTCCCTCGGGGCGTGATTCTAACTGTGATTGGCTGTGGCTTGAGCTGTAGGAACAGTGATCAACGGTCCTACATAGTAGAACCGTATGATCACTGTTTCTACACAGGGGAGAATGACAGGCGGCTTGTTTATATCAGTCACCTGACTTTCTCCCTCTGCAGTGACAATCGCCGAGTGACCGGCGAACATCGGGTCCGCCGGTCACACGTGCGGGGGATCCGTGACCACGCGGGAGCGCGCCTCCGGGGGCGCGCGCTCGCTCCCTAGACCCTCACAAGCTAGCAACGTAGATCAACATCACTTTGCCTGTGAGGGGCTTACTGCCGACGTAAATAGTCGTGCGGGAGTCGGCAAGTGGTTAAGGCTCTAAAAGACAAAAATAAAGACACTTTGACTAATTTTTTTTAGACCTTTGGTGACAAAATGCAGTTATTTTGACTAAAAAAGGCTTTTTTAGACACTTGGAGACCAAAATTGAGTCATTTTTACCAACAAATTTTTTTCAGGCCATTGGAGCCCAAATGGCCGGTTTTAGACAACTCTTATCTAAAACCGGCTTTTTAAGGCTCTAAAAGACAAAAATACAGTCATTTTGACTAATTTTTTTCAGACCTTTGGTGACCAAATGCAGTTATTTATACTAAAAAAGGATTTTTTAGACACTTGGAGACCAAAATAGAGTCATTTTAACAAAAAAATTTTCAGGCCATTGGAGCCCAAATATCTAAAATCTTGTCTAAAACCGGCTTTTCAAGGCTCTAAAAGACAAAAATATAGTCATTTTGACTAAATTTTTTTTCAGACCTTTGGTTACCAAATGCAGTTATTTTGACTAAAAAGGCTTTTTAGACACTTGGAGACCAAAATAGAGTCATTTTGACCGAATTTTTTTCAGGCAATTGGAGCCCAAATGGCCAGTTATAGACAAATCTTGTCTAAAACCGTCTTTTTAAGGCTCTAAAAGACAAAAATACAGTCATTTTGACTAATTTTTTTTATCAGACCTTTGGTGACCAAATGCAGTTATTTTGACTAAAAAAGGCTTTTTAGACAGGTGGAGACCAAAATAGAGTCATTTTGACCAAAAAAATCTTTCAGGCCATTTGAGCCCAAATGTCTAAAATCGTGCCTAAAATCCGCGTTTTAAGGCTCTAAAAGACAAAAATACAGTCAATTTGACTAAATGTGTTTTTCATACCTTTGGTGACCAAATGCAGTTATTTTGACTAAAAAAGGAAGGCTTTTTAGACTCTTGGAGGCCAAAATCGAGTCATTTTGACCCAAAAAATTTTTTTCAGGCTATTGGAGCCAAATGTCTAAAATCTTGTCTAAAACCGGCTTTTTAAGGCTCTAAAAGAAAAAAATATAGTCATTTGGACTTAATTTTTTTTCAGACCTTTAGTGACCAAATGCAGTTATTTTGACTTAAAAAGCCTTTTTAGACACTTGGAGACCAAAATACAGTCATTTTAACTAAAAAATTATTTTCAGGCCATTGGAGCCCAAAATGGCTGGTTTTAGACAAATCTTGTCTTAAACCGGCTTTTTAAGGCTCTAAAAGACAAAAATACAGTAATTTTGACTAATTTTTTTTCAGACCTTTGGTGACCAAATGCCGTTATTTTGACTAACGAAAGGTTTTTAGACACTTGGAGACCAAAATAGAGTCATTTTGACCAAAACATTTTTTTCAGGCCAATCGAGCCCAAATGGCCGGTTTTAAACAAATCTTGTCTAAAACCGGCTTTTTAAGGCTGTAAAAGACAAAAAATACAGTAATTTTGACTAAATTTTTTTCAGACCTTTGGTGACCAAATGCCGTTATTTTGACTAACAAAAGATTTTTTAGACACTTGGAGACCAAAATAGAGTTTTTTTGACCAAAACATTTTTTTCAGGCCATTGGAGCCAAATGTCTAAAATCTTGTCTAAAACCGGCTTTTTAAGGCTTTAAAAGACAAAAATATAGTCATTTTGACTAAAGTATTTTTCAGACCTTTGGTGACCAAATGCAGTTATTTTGACTAAAAAAGGCTTTTTAGACACTTGGAGACCAAAATAGAGTCATTTTGACCAAAAAGTTTTTTTCAGGCCATTGGAGCCCAAATGGCCGGTTTTAGACAAATCTGGTCTAAAACCGGCTTTTTAAGACACTAAAAGACAAAAAAACATTAATTTTGACTAATTTTTTCAGACCTTTGCTGACCAAATGCATTTATTTATACTAAAAAAGACTTTTTTAGACACTTGGAGACCAAAATAGAGTCATTTTAACAAAAAAATTTTCAGGCCATTGGAGCCCAAAAATCTAAAATCTTGTCTAAAACCGGCTTTTCAAGGCACTAAAAGACAAAAATACAGTCAATTTGACTAAATTTTTTTTCAGATCTTTGGTGACCAAATGCAGTTATTTTGACTAAAAAGGCTTTTTAGACACTTGGAGACCAAAATAGAGTCATTTTGACCAAAACATTTTTTTTCAGGCCATTGGAGCCAAATGTCTAAAATCTTGTCTAAAACCGGCTTTTTAAGGCTCTAAAAGACAAAAATATAGTAATTTTGACTACATTTTTTTCAGACCTTTGGTGACCAAATGCAGTTATTTTGACTAAAAAAGGCTTTTTAGACACTTGGAGACCAAAATAGAGTCATTTTGACCAAACATTTTTTTCAGGCCATTGAAACTCAAATGGCCGGTTTTAGACAAATCGTGTCTAAAACCGGCTATTTAACCACTTAACCCTCGGAAGATTTGACCCCCTTCCTGACCAGGGCCTATTTTGCGATTCGGCACTGCGTTGACTTTAACGGACAATTGCGCAGTCGTGCGACGCTGTACCTAAACAAATTTGACTTCCTTTTTTTCCCACAAACAGAGCTTTCTTTTGGTGGTATTTGATCACCTGTGCGATTTTTTGATCATGCGCTATAAACAAAAAAAGAGCGTCAATTTTGCAAAAATAGCAATATTTTTCACATTTTTTTATATGAAATTCCCCCAAAAAATGTGAAAATCAAAATTTTTTAACATTTTTGGCCAATTTGTTTTATGCTACATATGTTTGGTAAAAAAAAAGCGTATTTTGATTGGTTTACGCAAAAGTTATCGCGTTTACTAACAAAGGGAAAGATTTTTGTCGTTTTTGTAGTTTTTTTTTCAACGCGTAATGGCGGCGATCTGCGATTTTTTTTGCGGTACTGCAAAATTGCGGCAGACAGATCGGACCCTTGACTGACATTTTTGACACTTTTGGGGTTACCAGTGACATTTCTACAGTAATCAGTGCTATACATATGCACTGTTACTGTAAAATTACACTGGCAGTGAAGGGGGTTAACTTTTTTTTGAGAGGGAGGGGCTGTGTGTGTCCCTCGGGGCGTGATTCTAACTGTGATTGGTTGTGGCTTGAGCTGTAGGAACAGTGATCAAACGGTCCTACATAGTAGAACCGTATGATCACTGTTTTTACACAGGGGAGAATGACAGGTGGCTTGTTTACATCAGTCGCCTGACTTTCTCCCTCTGCAGTGACGATCGCCGAGTGACCGGCGAACATCGGGTCTGCCGGTCACACGTGCGGGGGATCCGTGACCACGCGGGAGCGCGCCTCCGGGGGCGCGCGCTCGCTCCCTAGACCCTCAAAAGCTAGCAACGTAGATCAACATCACTTTGCCTGTGAGGGGCTTACTGCCGACGTAAAAACTCGTGCGGCAGTCGGCAAGTGGTTAAGGCTCTAAAAGACAAAAATAAAGACACTTTGACTAATTTTTTTTAGACCTTTGGTGACGAAATGCAGTTATTTTGACTAAAAAAGGCTTTTTAGACACTTGGAGACCAAAATGGAGTCATATTGACCAAAAACATTTTTTCATGCCATTGGAGCCCAAATGGCCGGTTTTAGACAACTCTTGTCTAAAACCGGCTTTTTAAGGCTCTAAAAGACAAAAAATACAGTCATTTTGACTAAATTTTTTCAGACCTTTGGTGACCAAATGCCGTTATTTTGACTAACAAAAGGTTTTTAGACACTTGGAGACCAAAATAGAGTATTTTTGACCAAAACATTTTTTTCAGGCCATTTTAGCCAAATGTCTAAAATCGTGCCTAAAACCGGCTTTTTAAGGCTCTCGAAGAAAAAAATATAGTCATTTGGACTTAATTTTTTCAGACCTTTGGTGACCAAATGCCGTTATTTTGACTAACAAAAGGTTTTAGACACTTGGAGACCAAAATAGTCATTTTGACCAAAACATTTTTTTCAGGCCATTGGAGCCCAAATTGCCGGTTTTAAACAAATCTTGTCTAAAACCGGCTTTTTAAGGCTGTAAAAGACAAAAAATACAGTAATTTTGACTCATTTTTTTTTCAGACCTTTGGTGACCAAATGCCGTTATTTTGACTAACAAAAGGTTTTTAGACACTTGGAGACCAAAATAGAGTATTTTTGACCAAAACATTTTTTTCAGGCCATTGGAGCCAAATGTCTAAAATCTTGTCTAAAACCGGCTTTTTAAGGCTCTAAAAGACAAAAATATAGTCATTTTGACTAAATTTTTTTTCTGACCTTTGGTGACCAAATGCAGTTATTTTGACTAAAAAACGATTTTTAGACACTTGGAGACCAAAACAGAGTAATTTTGACCGAAAATTTCTTTTCAGGCCATTGGAGCCCAAATGGCCGGTTTTAGACAAATCTTGTCTAAAACCGGCTTTTTAAGGATCTAAAAGACAAAAATACAGTCATTTTGACTAAAGTATTTTTCAGACCTTTGGTGACCAAATTCAGTTATTTTGACAAAAAAAGGCCTTTTAGACACTTGGAGACCAAAATAGAGTCATTTTGACCAAAAAAAATTTTCAGGCCATTGGAGCCCAAATGGCCGGTTTTAGACAAATCTGGTCTAAAACCGGCATTTTAAGGCTCTAAAAGACAAAAATATAGTCATTTTGACTAAATTTTTTTTCAGACCTTTGGTGACCAAATGCCGTTATTTTGACTAACAAAAGGTTTTTAGACACTTGGAGACCAAAATAGAGTCATTTTGACCAAAACATTTTTTTCAGGCCATTGGAGCCCAAATGGCCGGTTTTAAACAAATCTTGTCTAAAACCGCCTTTTTAAGGCTGTAAAAAAACAAAAAATACAGTAATTTTGACTAAATTTTTTTTCAGACCTTTAGTGACCAAATGCCGTTATTTTGACTAACAAAAGGTTTTTAGACACTTGGAGACCAAAATAGAGTATTTTTGACCAAAACATTTTGTTCAGGCCATTGGAGCCAAATGTCTAAAATCTTGTCTAAAACCGGCTTTTTAACCACTTAAGCCCCGGAGGATTTTCCTGCTAAAAGACCAGGGGGTATTTTGCGATTCGGCACTGCGTGACTTTAATGGACAATTGCGCGGTCGTGCGACGCTGTACCTAAACGAATTTGACGTCCTTTTTTTCCCACAAACAGAGGTTTCTTTTGGTGGTATTTGATCACCTGTGCGATTTTTTGATCACGCGCTATAAACAAAAAAATAGCGACAATTTTGCAAAAAATAGCAATATTTTTCACATTTTTTTATATGAAATTCCCCCCAAAAAAATGTAAAAATCAAAATTTTTTAACATTTTTGGCCAATTTGTTTTATCCTACCTATGTTTGGTAAAAAAAATCGCAAAAAGCGTATTTTGATTGGTTTGCGCAAAAGTTATCGCGTTTACTAACAAAGGGAAAGATTTTTGCCATTTTTGTTTTTTTTTTTTAACGCGTAATGGCGGCGATCTGCGATTTTTTTTGCGGTACTGCGACATTGCGGCGGACAGATCGGACCCTTGACTGACATTTTTGACACTTTTGGGGTTACCAGTGACATTTCTACAGTAATCAGTGCTATACATATGCACTGTTACTGTAAAAATACACTGGCAGTGAAGGGGTTAACTTTATTTGGGAGGGAGGGGCTGTGTGTGTCCCTAGGGGCGTGCTTTCTACTGTGATTGGCTGTGGCTCTAGCTGTAAGGACACTGATCAACGGATCTACATACTAGATCCATGTAATCAGTGTCTTTACAGCGAGGAGAATGTCAGGCAGCTTGTTTACACAAGCTGCCTGACATTCTCCCTCTTCCCCCGACGATCGCCGAGTGGCCGGCGGACATCGGGTCCGCTGGTCACACGCGCGGGGGGGTGCGTGACCGCGCGGGAGCGGGAGCGCGCCTCCGCGGGCGCGCGCTCGCTCCCCAGACCCTCCCAGGCTAGTGACGTTAATTAACGTCACTCTGCCTGGCAGGGGCTGACCGCCGCAGTAAATCTACTTGCGGCGGTCGGCAAGCAGTTAAGGCTCTAAAAGACAAAAATACAGTCATTTTGACTAAAATATTTTTCAGACCTTTGGTGACCAAATTCAGTTATTTTGAAAAAAAAGGCTTTTTTAGACACTTGGAGACCAAAATAGAGTCATTTTAACAAAAAAAATTTCAGGCCATTGGAGCCCAAAAATCTAAAATCTTGTCTAAAACCGGCTTTTCAAGGCTCTAAAAGATCACCTGTGCGATTTTTTGATCATGCGCTATAAACAAAAAAAGAGCGTAAATTTTGCAAAAATAGCAATATTTTTCACATTTTTTTACATGAAATTCACCAAAAAAATGTAAAAATCAAAGTTTTTTAACATTTTCGGCCAATTTGTTTATGCTACATGTTTGGTAAAAAAATTGCAAAAAGCGTATTTTGATTGGTGTGCGCAAAAGTTATCGCGTTTACTAACAAAGGGAAAGATTTTTGTAATTTTTGTTGTTTTTTTTTCAACGTGTAATGGCGGCGATCTGCGATTTTTTTTGCGGTACTGCAAAATTGCGGCAGACAGATCGGACCCTTGACTGACATTTTTGACACTTTCGGGGTTACCAGTGACATTTCTACAGTAATCAGTGCTATACATATGCACTGTTACTGTAAAATTACACTGGCAGTGAAGGGGTTAACTTTTTTTGAGAGGGAGGGGCTGTGTGTGTCCCTAGGGGCGTGATTCTAACTGTGATTGGCTGTGGCTTGAGCTGTAGGAACAGTGATCAACGGTCCTACATAGTAGAACCATATGATCACTGTTTCTACACAGGGGAGAATGACAGGGGGCTTGTTTACATCAGTCGCCTGACTTTCTCCCTCTGTCGGATCGCCGAGTGACCGGCGGACATCGGGGGACACGTGCGGGGGATCCATGACCACGCGGGAGCTCGCCTCCGGGGCGCGCGCTCGCTCCCTAGACCCTAACAGGCTAGCAACGTAGATCAACATCACTTTGCCTGTGAGGGGCTTACTGCCGACGTAAATAGTGGTTAAGGCTCTAAAAGACAAAAATAAAGTCACTTTGACTAAATTTTTTTAGACCTTTGGTGACGAAATGCAGTTATTTTGACTAAAAAAGGCTTTTTAGACACTTGGAGACCAAAATTGAGTCATTTTTACCAAAAAAATTTCTCAGGCCATTGGAGCCCAAATGGCCGGTTTTAGACGACTCTTGTCTAAAACTGGCTTTTTAAGGCTCTAAAAGACAAAAATACAGTCATCTTGACAATTTTTTTTATCAGACCTTTGGTGACCAAATGCAGTTATTTTGACTAAAAAAGGCTTTTTAGACACTTGGAGACAAAAATAGAGTCATTTTGACCAAACATTTTTTTCAGGCCATTGAAACTCAAATGGCCGGTTTTAGACAAATCGTGTCTAAAACGGGCTATTTACCACTTAACCCCCGGAAGATTTGACCCCCTTCCTGACCAGGGCCTATTTTGCGATTCGGCACTGCGTTGACTTTAACGGACAATTGCGCGGTCGTGCGACGCTGTACCTTAACAAATTTGACTTCCTTTTTTTCCCACAAACAGAGCTTTCTTTTGGTGGTATTTGATCACCTGTGCGATTTTTTGATCATGCGCTATAAACAAAAAAAAGCGTCAATTTTGCAAAAATAGCAATATTTTTCACATTTTTTTACATGAAATTCCCCAAAAAAATGTGAAAATCAAAATTTTTTAACATTTTCGGCCAATTTGTTTTATGCTACATATGTTTGGTAAAAAAAAAGCGTATTTTGATTGGTTTGCGCAAAAGTTATCGCGTTTACTAACAAAGGGAAAGATTTTTGTTGTTTTTGTAGTTTTTTTTTCAACGCGTAATGGCGGCGATCTGCGATTTTTTTTGCGGTACTGCAAAATTGCGGCAGACAGATCAGACCCTTGACTGACATTTTTGACACTTTTGGGGTTACCAGTGACATTTCTACAGTAATCAGTGCTATACATATGCACTGTTACTGTAAAATTACACTGGCAGTGAAGGGGGTTAACTTTTTTTTGAGAGGGAGGGGCTGTGTGTGTCCCTCGGGGCGTGATTCTAACTGTGATTGGTTGTGGCTTGAGCTGTAGGAACAGTGATCAACGGTCCTACATAGTAGAACCGTATGATCACTGTTTCTACACAGGGGAGAATGAAAGGCGGCTTGTTTACATCAGTCGCCTGACTTTCTCCCTCTGCAGTGACGATCGCCGAGTGACCAGCGAACATCGGGTCCGCCGGTCACACGTGCGGGGGATCTGTGACCACGTGGGAGCGCGCCTCCGGGGGCGCGCGCTCGCTCCCTAGACCCTCACAAGCTAGCAACGTAGATCAACATCACTTTGCCTGTGAGGGGCTTACTGCCGACGTAAATAGTCGTGCGGCAGTCGGCAAGTGGTTAAGGCTCTAAAAGCCAAAAATAAAGACACTTTGACTAATTTTTTTTTTAGACCTTTGGTGACGAAATGCCGTTATTTTGACTAACAAAAGGTTTTTAGACACTTGGAGACCAAAATAGAGTATTTTTGACCAAAACATTTTTTTCAGGCCATTTTAGCCAAATGTCTAAAATCGTGCCTAAAACCGGCTTTTTAAGGCTCTCAAAGAAAAAATATAGTCATTTGGACTTAATTTTTTTCAGACCTTTGGTGACCAAATGCAGTTATTTTGACTTAAAAAGGCTTTTTAGACACTTGGAGACCGAAATAGAGTCATTTTAACTAAAAAATAATTTTCAGGCCATTGGAGCCCAAATGGCCGGTTTTAGACAAATCTTGTCTTAAACCGGATTTTTAAGGCTCTAAAAGACAAAAAATACAGTCATTTTGACTAAATTTTTTTCAGACCTTTGGTGACCAAATGCCGTTATTTTGACTAACAAAAGGTTTTTAGACACTTGGAGACCAAAATAGAGTATTTTTGACCAAAACATTTTTTTCAGGCCATTTTAGCCAAATGTCTAAAATCGTGCCTAAAACCGGCTTTTTAAGGCTCTCAAAGAAAAAATATAGTCATTTGGACTTAATTTTTTTCAGACCTTTGGTGACCAAATGCAGTTATTTTGACTTAAAAAGGCTTTTTAGACACTTGGAGACCGAAATAGAGTCATTTTAACTAAAAAATAATTTTCAGGCCATTGGAGCCCAAATGGCCGGTTTTAGACAAATCTTGTCTTAAACTGGCTTTTTAAGGCTCTAAAAGACAAAAATACAGTCATTTTGACTAAATTGTTTTTCAGACCTTTGGTGACCAAATGCCGTTATTTTGACTAACAAAAGGTTTTTAGACACTTGGAGACCAAAATAGAGTCATTTTGACCAAAACATTTTTTTCAGGCCATTGGAGCCCAAATTGCCGGTTTTAAACAAATCTTGTCTAAAACCGGCTTTTTAAGGCTGTAAAAGACAAAAAATACAGTAATTTTGACTAATTTTTTTTTCGGAACTTTGGTGACCAAATGCCGTTATTTTGACTAACAAAAGGTTTTTAGACACTTGGAGACCAAAATAGAGTATTTTTGACCAAAACATTTTTTTCAGGCCATTGGAGCCAAATGTCTAAAATCTTGTCTAAAACCGGCTTTTTAAGGCTCTAAAAGACAAAAATATAGTCATTTTGACGAAATTTTTTTTTCTGACCTTTGGTGACCAAATGCAGTTATTTTGACTAAAAAACGATTTTTAGACACTTGGAGACCAAAACAGAGTAATTTTGACCGAAAATTTCTTTTCAGGCCATTGGAGCCCAAATGGCCGGTTTTAGACAAATCTTGTCTAAAACCGGCTTTTTAACCACTTTACCACCGGAGGATTTTGCTGTCTTCCGTCCAGGCCACTTTTTGCGATTCGGCAATGTGCGACTTCAACTGACAATTGCGCGGTCGTGCGACGCCGTACCCAAACGAAATTTACGTCCTTTTTTTCCCACAAACAGAGCTTTCTTTTGGTGGTATTTGATCACCTGTGCGAATTTTACTTTTTGCGCTATAAACAAAAAAAGAGCGTTTATTTTGAAAAAATAACAATATTTTTAACATTTTTTTATATGAAATTCCCCCCCAAAAGATGTAAAAACCAATTTTTTAAAAACTTTTGGCCAATTTGTTTTCTGCTACCTATGTTTAGTAAAAAAAATCACAATAAGCGTATTTTGATTGGTTTGCGCAAAAGTTATTGCGTTTACTAACAAAGGGAAAGATTTCTGTCATTTTTGGTGTTTTTT
>NC_138779.1:163066176-163068676 GCF_965119305.1 Pelophylax lessonae
TTTTGGTCAAAATGACTCTATTTTGGTCTCCAAGTGTCTAAAAAGCCTTTTTTAGTCAAAATATCTGCATTTGGTCACCAAAGGTCTGATAAACAAATTTGTCAAAATGACTGCATTTTTGTCTTTTAGAGCCTTAAAAAGCCGGTTTTAGACAAGATTTGTCTATAACTGGCCATTTGGGCTCCAATTGCCTGAAAAAAAAATTCGGTCAAAATGACTCTGTTTTGGTCTCCAAGTGTCTAAAAAGCCTTTTTTAGTCACAATAAATGCATTTGGTCACCAAAGATCTGAAAAAAACTAGTCAAAATTAATGTATTTTTGTCTTTTAGTGTCTTAACCGCCTTAGCGGTATCCCCGAGCGTGACTCGGGGTAGGAATTTTCTGCTATTAGCGGTATCCCCGAGTCACACTCGGGGTCAATGGGCAGAGCGTGCAGACAGCGCAGCGGAGCTTCTCTTACCTTATCCTGGCGATCCAGCGATGAGCTCTCATTGCTGTGACCACCAGCCGAGATCTCCGCCGCTCGTCTGTCGGTATGATGACTTCCTAGTTCCGTTCCCTGCAGCAGCAATGCTGCATGGGAGCGGAACTAGGGAGGGAAATTCAAAAAAAAAACGTTGCACAAAACACATAACACATTTTATATTATATATATGCATATATATATATGCATATATATATGCATATTTATATATATGCATATATATATATATATATATGCATATATATATATATATATATGCATATATATCTATATATCTATATATATGCAAATATAAATATATATATATATATATATATATACATATATATATATGTATATATGTATATATGTATATATATATATGTATATATGTACATATATATATATATACCTATATACACACACATATATATATATATATATAAAATTATATTATTGATTCGATTATAATTCATGCGTTATATATATATATATATATATATATATATATATACACACACACATATATATATATCTATATACACACATATATATATGTATATGTATATATATATATATATATATATATATACACATATATATATATATGTATATATATATATATATATATATATATATATACACACATATATATATAATATATAACGCATGAATTATAATCTAATCAATAATATAATTTTATTATATATATTATATATTAAATAATAAAATAATATTATTGATTCGATTATAATTCACTTGTTTGTGTTTCAAATTTATCACATCGGGGATGTCTACTAGAGTCTTCTTTTGGTCAGGTTTAAGTCAGTAATTACTAAGAATTGTAGGCCTATAATACATAACGCCAAATTTCCATGAAAAGAATTGTACCGCTTTTGGAACAGAATTCCTGACAGAATCATACCGCCAGGGAGGTTAAAAAGCCAGTTTTAGACCAGATTTGTCTAAAACTGGCCATTTGGGCTCCAATGGCCTGAAAAAACTTTTTTGGTCAAAATGACTCTATTTTGGTCTCCAAGTGTCTAAAAAGCCTTTTTTTGTCAAAATAACTGAATTTGGTCACCAAAGGTCTGAAAAATACTTTAGTCAAAATGACTGTATTTTTGTCTTTTAGAGCCTTAAAAAGGCGGTTTTAGACAAGATTTGTCTAAAACCGGCCATTTGGGCTCCAATGGCCTGAAATGAAATTTTCGGTCAAAATTACTCTGTTTTGGTCTCCAAGTGTCTAAAAATCGTTTTTTAGTCAAAATAACTGCATTTGGTCACCAAAGGTCAGAAATTTTTTTTTGTCAAAATGACTATATTTTTGTCTTTTAGAGCCTTTAAAAGCCGGTTTTAGACAAGATTTTAGACATTTGGCTCCAATGGCCTGAAAAAAATGTTTTGGTCAAAAATACTCTATTTTGGTCTCCAAGTGTCTAAAAACCTTTTGTTAGTCAAAATAACGGCATTTGGTCACCAAAGGTCTGAAAAAAAAATTAGTCAAAATTACTGTATTTTTTGTCTTTTACAGCCCTAAAAAGCCGATTTTAGACAAGATTTGTTTAAAACCAGCAATTTGGGCTCCAATGGCCTGAAAAAAATGTTTTGGTCAAAATGACTCTATTTTGGTCTCCAAGTGTCTAAAGACCTTTTGTTAGTCAAAATAACGGCATTTGGTCACCAAAGGTCTGAAACACAATTTAGTCAAAATGACTGTATTTTTGTCTTTTAGAGCCTTAAAAAGCCAGTTTAAGACAAGATTTGTCTAAAACCGGCCATTTGGGCTCCAATGGCCTGAAAATTATTTTTTAGTTAAAATGACTCTATTTCGGTCTCCAAGTGTATAAAAAGCCTTTTTAAGTCAAAATAACTGCATTTGGTCACCAAAGGTCTGAAAAAAATTAAGTCCAAATGACTATATTTTTTTCTTTTAGAGCCTTAAAAAGCCGGTTTTAGACAAGATTTTAGACATTTGGCTCCAATAGCCTGAAAATTTTTTTGGGTCAAAATGACTCGATTTTGGTCTCCAAGTGT
>NC_138779.1:163073676-163076176 GCF_965119305.1 Pelophylax lessonae
TTTTATATTATATATATGCATATATATATATGCATATATATATGCATATTTATATATATATATATATATATATATATGCATATATATATATATATATATATATGCATATATATATATATATATATATGCATATATATATATATATATATATATATATATA
This sequence comes from Pelophylax lessonae, assembly GCF_965119305.1. Taxonomy (NCBI): domain Eukaryota; kingdom Metazoa; phylum Chordata; class Amphibia; order Anura; family Ranidae; genus Pelophylax; species Pelophylax lessonae. The sequence continues at coordinate 163,073,837 of NC_138779.1, forward strand.
TACATATATATATGTATATATGTATATATGTATATATATATATGTATATATGTACATATATATATATATACCTATATACACACACATATATATATATATATATATAAAATTATATTATTGATTCGATTATAATTCATGCGTTATATATATATATATATATATATACACACACACATATATATATATCTATATACACACATATATATATGTATATGTATATATATATATATATATATATATATATACACACATATATATATATGTATATGTATATATATATATATATATATATATATATATATATATACACACATATATATATAATATATAACGCATGAATTATAATCTAATCAATAATATAATTTTATTATATATATTATATATTAAATAATAAAATAATATTATTGATTCGATTATAATTCACTTGTTTGTGTTTCAAATTTATCACATCGGGGATGTCTACTAGAGTCTTCTTTTGGTCAGGTTTAAGTCAGTAATTACTAAGAATTGTAGGCCTATAATACATAACGCCAAATTTCCATGAAAAGAATTGTACCGCTTTTGGAACAGAATTCCTGACAGAATCATACCGCCAGGGAGGTTAAAAAGCCAGTTTTAGACCAGATTTGTCTAAAACTGGCCATTTGGGCTCCAATGGCCTGAAAAAACTTTTTTGGTCAAAATGACTCTATTTTGGTCTCCAAGTGTCTGAAAAGCCTTTTTTTGTCAAAATAACTGAATTTGGTCACCAAAGGTCTGAAAAATACTTTAGTCAAAATGACTGTATTTTTGTCTTTTAGAGCCTTAAAAAGGCGGTTTTAGACAAGATTTGTCTAAAACCGGCCATTTGGGCTCCAATGGCCTGAAATGAAATTTTCGGTCAAAATTACTCTGTTTTGGTCTCCAAGTGTCTAAAAATCGTTTTTTAGTCAAAATAACTGCATTTGGTCACCAAAGGTCAGAAAATTTTTTTTGTCAAAATGACTATATTTTTGTCTTTTAGAGCCTTTAAAAGCCGGTTTTAGACAAGATTTTAGACATTTGGCTCCAATGGCCTGAAAAAAATGTTTTGGTCAAAAATACTCTATTTTGGTCTCCAAGTGTCTAAAAACCTTTTGTTAGTCAAAATAACGGCATTTGGTCACCAAAGGTCTGAAAAAAAAATTAGTCAAAATTACTGTATTTTTTGTCTTTTACAGCCCTAAAAAGCCGATTTTAGACAAGATTTGTTTAAAACCAGCAATTTGGGCTCCAATGGCCTGAAAAAAATGTTTTGGTCAAAATGACTCTATTTTGGTCTCCAAGTGTCTAAAGACCTTTTGTTAGTCAAAATAACGGCATTTGGTCACCAAAGGTCTGAAACACAATTTAGTCAAAATGACTGTATTTTTGTCTTTTAGAGCCTTAAAAAGCCAGTTTAAGACAAGATTTGTCTAAAACCGGCCATTTGGGCTCCAATGGCCTGAAAATTATTTTTTTAGTTAAAATGACTCTATTTCGGTCTCCAAGTGTATAAAAAGCCTTTTTAAGTCAAAATAACTGCATTTGGTCACCAAAGGTCTGAAAAAAATTAAGTCCAAATGACTATATTTTTTTCTTTTAGAGCCTTAAAAAGCCGGTTTTAGACAAGATTTTAGACATTTGGCTCCAATAGCCTGAAAATTTTTTTGGGTCAAAATGACTCGATTTTGGTCTCCAAGTGTCTAAAAAGCCTTCCTTTTTTAGTCAAAATAACTGCATTTGGTCACCAAAGGTATGAATAACAAATTTAGTCAAATTGACTGTATTTTTGTCTTTTAGAGCCTTAAAACGTGGGTTTTAGGCACGATTTTAGACATTTGGGCTCAAATGGCCTGAAAGATTTTTTTGGTCAAAATGACTCTATTTTGGTCTCCAAGTGTCTAAAAAGCCTTTTTTAGTCAAAATATCTGCATTTGGTCACCAAAGGTCTGATAAACAAATTTGTCAAAATGACTGCATTTTTGTCTTTTAGAGCCTTAAAAAGCCGGTTTTAGACAAGATTTGTCTATAACTGGCCATTTGGGCTCCAATTGCCTGAAAAAAAAATTCGGTCAAAATGACTCTGTTTTGGTCTCCAAGTGTCTAAAAAGCCTTTTTTAGTCACAATAAATGCATTTGGTCACCAAAGATCTGAAAAAAACTAGTCAAAATTAATGTATTTTTGTCTTTTAGTGTCTTAACCGCCTTAGCGGTATCCCCGAGCGTGACTCGGGGTAGGAATTTTCTGCTATTAGCGGTATCCCCGAGTCACACTCGGGGTCAATGGGCAGAGCGTGCAGACAGCGCAGCGGAGCTTCTCTTACCTTATCCTGGCGATCC
>NC_138779.1:163096176-163098676 GCF_965119305.1 Pelophylax lessonae
CTGAAAATTTTTTTGGGTCAAAATGACTCGATTTTGGTCTCCAAGTGTCTAAAAAGCCTTCCTTTTTTAGTCAAAATAACTGCATTTGGTCACCAAAGGTATGAATAACAAATTTAGTCAAATTGACTGTATTTTTGTCTTTTAGAGCCTTAAAACGTGGGTTTTAGGCACGATTTTAGACATTTGGGCTCAAATGGCCTGAAAGATTTTTTTGGTCAAAATGACTCTATTTTGGTCTCCAAGTGTCTAAAAAGCCTTTTTTAGTCAAAATATCTGCATTTGGTCACCAAAGGTCTGATAAACAAATTTGTCAAAATGACTGCATTTTTGTCTTTTAGAGCCTTAAAAAGCCGGTTTTAGACAAGATTTGTCTATAACTGGCCATTTGGGCTCCAATTGCCTGAAAAAAAAATTCGGTCAAAATGACTCTGTTTTGGTCTCCAAGTGTCTAAAAAGCCTTTTTTAGTCACAATAAATGCATTTGGTCACCAAAGATCTGAAAAAAACTAGTCAAAATTAATGTATTTTTGTCTTTTAGTGTCTTAACCGCCTTAGCGGTATCCCCGAGCGTGACTCGGGGTAGGAATTTTCTGCTATTAGCGGTATCCCCGAGTCACACTCGGGGTCAATGGGCAGAGCGTGCAGACAGCGCAGCGGAGCTTCTCTTACCTTATCCTGGCGATCCAGCGATGAGCTCTCATTGCTGTGACCACCAGCCGAGATCTCCGCCGCTCGTCTGTCGGTATGATGACTTCCTAGTTCCGTTCCCTGCAGCAGCAATGCTGCATGGGAGCGGAACTAGGGAGGGAAATTCAAAAAAAAAACGTTGCACAAAACACATAACACATTTTATATTATATATATGCATATATATATATGCATATATATATGCATATTTATATATATGCATATATATATATATATATGCATATATATATATATATATATGCATATATATCTATATATCTATATATATGCAAATATAAATATATATATATATATATATATATACATATATATATATGTATATATGTATATATGTATATATATATATGTATATATGTACATATATATATATACCTATATACACACACATATATATATATATATATATAAAATTATATTATTGATTCGATTATAATTCATGCGTTATATATATATATATATATATATATATATATATACACACACACATATATATATATCTATATACACACATATATATATGTATATGTATATATATATATATATATACACATATATATATATATATGTATATATATATATATATATATATATATATATACACACATATATATATAATATATAACGCATGAATTATAATCTAATCAATAATATAATTTTATTATATATATTATATATTAAATAATAAAATAATATTATTGATTCGATTATAATTCACTTGTTTGTGTTTCAAATTTATCACATCGGGGATGTCTACTAGAGTCTTCTTTTGGTCAGGTTTAAGTCAGTAATTACTAAGAATTGTAGGCCTATAATACATAACGCCAAATTTCCATGAAAAGAATTGTACCGCTTTTGGAACAGAATTCCTGACAGAATCATACCGCCAGGGAGGTTAAAAAGCCAGTTTTAGACCAGATTTGTCTAAAACTGGCCATTTGGGCTCCAATGGCCTGAAAAAACTTTTTTGGTCAAAATGACTCTATTTTGGTCTCCAAGTGTCTAAAAAGCCTTTTTTTGTCAAAATAACTGAATTTGGTCACCAAAGGTCTGAAAAATACTTTAGTCAAAATGACTGTATTTTTGTCTTTTAGAGCCTTAAAAAGGCGGTTTTAGACAAGATTTGTCTAAAACCGGCCATTTGGGCTCCAATGGCCTGAAATGAAATTTTCGGTCAAAATTACTCTGTTTTGGTCTCCAAGTGTCTAAAAATCGTTTTTTAGTCAAAATAACTGCATTTGGTCACCAAAGGTCAGAAAATTTTTTTTGTCAAAATGACTATATTTTTGTCTTTTAGAGCCTTTAAAAGCCGGTTTTAGACAAGATTTTAGACATTTGGCTCCAATGGCCTGAAAAAAATGTTTTGGTCAAAAATACTCTATTTTGGTCTCCAAGTGTCTAAAAACCTTTTGTTAGTCAAAATAACGGCATTTGGTCACCAAAGGTCTGAAAAAAAATTAGTCAAAATTACTGTATTTTTTGTCTTTTACAGCCCTAAAAAGCCGATTTTAGACAAGATTTGTTTAAAACCAGCAATTTGGGCTCCAATGGCCTGAAAAAAATGTTTTGGTCAAAATGACTCTATTTTGGTCTCCAAGTGTCTAAAGACCTTTTGTTAGTCAAAATAACGGCATTTGGTCACCAAAGGTCTGAAACACAATTTAGTCAAAATGACTGTATTTTTGTCTTTTAGAGCCTTAAAAAGCCAGTTTAAGACAAGATTTGTCTAAAACCGGCCATTTGGGCTCCAATGGCCTGAAAATTATTTTTTAGTTAAAATGACTCTATTTCGGTC
>NC_138779.1:163106176-163108676 GCF_965119305.1 Pelophylax lessonae
TTTTTGTCAAAATGACTATATTTTTGTCTTTTAGAGCCTTAAAAAGCCGGTTTTAGACAAGATTTTAGACATTTGGCTCCAATGGCCTGAAAAAAATGTTTTGGTCAAAAATACTCTATTTTGGTCTCCAAGTGTCTAAAAACCTTTTGTTAGTCAAAATAACGGCATTTGGTCACCAAAGGTCTGAAAAAAAAATTAGTCAAAATTACTGTATTTTTTGTCTTTTACAGCCCTAAAAAGCCGATTTTAGACAAGATTTGTTTAAAACCAGCAATTTGGGCTCCAATGGCCTGAAAAAAATGTTTTGGTCAAAATGACTCTATTTTGGTCTCCAAGTGTCTAAAGACCTTTTGTTAGTCAAAATAACGGCATTTGGTCACCAAAGGTCTGAAACACAATTTAGTCAAAATGACTGTATTTTTGTCTTTTAGAGCCTTAAAAAGCCAGTTTAAGACAAGATTTGTCTAAAACCGGCCATTTGGGCTCCAATGGCCTGAAAATTATTTTTTTAGTTAAAATGACTCTATTTCGGTCTCCAAGTGTATAAAAAGCCTTTTTAAGTCAAAATAACTGCATTTGGTCACCAAAGGTCTGAAAAAAATTAAGTCCAAATGACTATATATTTTTCTTTTAGAGCCTTAAAAAGCCGGTTTTAGACAAGATTTTAGACATTTGGCTCCAATAGCCTGAAAATTTTTTTGGGTCAAAATGACTCGATTTTGGTCTCCAAGTGTCTAAAAAGCCTTCCTTTTTTAGTCAAAATAACTGCATTTGGTCACCAAAGGTATGAAAAACAAATTTAGTCAAATTGACTGTATTTTTGTCTTTTAGAGCCTTAAAACGTGGGTTTTAGGCACGATTTTAGACATTTGGGCTCAAATGGCCTGAAAGATTTTTTTGGTCAAAATGACTCTATTTTGGTCTCCAAGTGTCTAAAAAGCCTTTTTTAGTCAAAATATCTGCATTTGGTCACCAAAGGTCTGATAAACAAATTTGTCAAAATGACTGCATTTTTGTCTTTTAGAGCCTTAAAAAGCCGGTTTTAGACAAGATTTGTCTATAACTGGCCATTTGGGCTCCAATTGCCTGAAAAAAAAATTCGGTCAAAATGACTCTGTTTTGGTCTCCAAGTGTCTAAAAAGCCTTTTTTAGTCACAATAAATGCATTTGGTCACCAAAGATCTGAAAAAAACTAGTCAAAATTAATGTATTTTTGTCTTTTAGTGTCTTAACCGCCTTAGCGGTATCCCCGAGCGTGACTCGGGGTAGGAATTTTCTGCTATTAGCGGTATCCCCGAGTCACACTCGGGGTCAATGGGCAGAGCGTGCAGACAGCGCAGCGGAGCTTCTCTTACCTTATCCTGGCGATCCAGCGATGAGCTCTCATTGCTGTGACCACCAGCCGAGATCTCCGCCGCTCGTCTGTCGGTATGATGACTTCCTAGTTCCGTTCCCTGCAGCAGCAATGCTGCATGGGAGCGGAACTAGGGAGGGAAATTCAAAAAAAAAACGTTGCACAAAACACATAACACATTTTATATTATATATATGCATATATATATATGCATATATATATGCATATTTATATATATGCATATATATATATATATATGCATATATATATATATATATATGCATATATATCTATATATCTATATATATGCAAATATAAATATATATATATATATATATATATATACATATATATATATGTATATATGTATATATGTATATATATATATGTATATATGTACATATATATATATACCTATATACACACACATATATATATATATATATATAAAATTATATTATTGATTCGATTATAATTCATGCGTTATATATATATATATATATATATATATATATATATATACACACACACATATATATATATCTATATACACACATATATATATGTATATGTATATATATATATATATATACACATATATATATATATATGTATATATATATATATATATATATATATATACACACACATATATATATAATATATAACGCATGAATTATAATCTAATCAATAATATAATTTTATTATATATATTATATATTAAATAATAAAATAATATTATTGATTCGATTATAATTCACTTGTTTGTGTTTCAAATTTATCACATCGGGGATGTCTACTAGAGTCTTCTTTTGGTCAGGTTTAAGTCAGTAATTACTAAGAATTGTAGGCCTATAATACATAACGCCAAATTTCCATGAAAAGAATTGTACCGCTTTTGGAACAGAATTCCTGACAGAATCATACCGCCAGGGAGGTTAAAAAGCCAGTTTTAGACCAGATTTGTCTAAAACTGGCCATTTGGGCTCCAATGGCCTGAAAAAACTTTTTTGGTCAAAATGACTCTATTTTGGTCTCCAAGTGTCTAAAAAGCCTTTTTTTGTCAAAATAACTGAATTTGGTGACCAAAGGTCTGAAAAATACTTTAGTCAAAATGACTGTATTTTTGTCTTTTAGAGCCTTAAA
>NC_138779.1:163113676-163118676 GCF_965119305.1 Pelophylax lessonae
CTTCTTTTGGTCAGGTTTAAGTCAGTAATTACTAAGAATTGTAGGCCTATAATACATAACGCCAAATTTCCATGAAAAGAATTGTACCGCTTTTGGAACAGAATTCCTGACAGAATCATACCGCCAGGGAGGTTAAAAAGCCAGTTTTAGACCAGATTTGTCTAAAACTGGCCATTTGGGCTCCAATGGCCTGAAAAAACTTTTTTGGTCAAAATGACTCTATTTTGGTCTCCAAGTGTCTGAAAAGCCTTTTTTTGTCAAAATAACTGAATTTGGTCACCAAAGGTCTGAAAAATACTTTAGTCAAAATGACTGTATTTTTGTCTTTTAGAGCCTTAAAAAGGCGGTTTTAGACAAGATTTGTCTAAAACCGGCCATTTGGGCTCCAATGGCCTGAAATGAAATTTTCGGTCAAAATTACTCTGTTTTGGTCTCCAAGTGTCTAAAAATCGTTTTTTAGTCAAAATAACTGCATTTGGTCACCAAAGGTCAGAAAATTTTTTTTGTCAAAATGACTATATTTTTGTCTTTTAGAGCCTTAAAAAGCCGGTTTTAGACAAGATTTTAGACATTTGGCTCCAATGGCCTGAAAAAAATGTTTTGGTCAAAAATACTCTATTTTGGTCTCCAAGTGTCTAAAAACCTTTTGTTAGTCAAAATAACGGCATTTGGTCACCAAAGGTCTGAAAAAAAAATTAGTCAAAATTACTGTATTTTTTGTCTTTTACAGCCCTAAAAAGCCGATTTTAGACAAGATTTGTTTAAAACCAGCAATTTGGGCTCCAATGGCCTGAAAAAAATGTTTTGGTCAAAATGACTCTATTTTGGTCTCCAAGTGTCTAAAGACCTTTTGTTAGTCAAAATAACGGCATTTGGTCACCAAAGGTCTGAAACACAATTTAGTCAAAATGACTGTATTTTTGTCTTTTAGAGCCTTAAAAAGCCAGTTTAAGACAAGATTTGTCTAAAACCGGCCATTTGGGCTCCAATGGCCTGAAAATTATTTTTTTAGTTAAAATGACTCTATTTCGGTCTCCAAGTGTATAAAAAGCCTTTTTAAGTCAAAATAACTGCATTTGGTCACCAAAGGTCTGAAAAAAATTAAGTCCAAATGACTATATTTTTTTCTTTTAGAGCCTTAAAAAGCCGGTTTTAGACAAGATTTTAGACATTTGGCTCCAATAGCCTGAAAATTTTTTTGGGTCAAAATGACTCGATTTTGGTCTCCAAGTGTCTAAAAAGCCTTCCTTTTTTAGTCAAAATAACTGCATTTGGTCACCAAAGGTATGAAAAACAAATTTAGTCAAATTGACTGTATTTTTGTCTTTTAGAGCCTTAAAACGTGGGTTTTAGGCACGATTTTAGACATTTGGGCTCAAATGGCCTGAAAGATTTTTTTGGTCAAAATGACTCTATTTTGGTCTCCAAGTGTCTAAAAAGCCTTTTTTAGTCAAAATATCTGCATTTGGTCACCAAAGGTCTGATAAACAAATTTGTCAAAATGACTGCATTTTTGTCTTTTAGAGCCTTAAAAAGCCGGTTTTAGACAAGATTTGTCTATAACTGGCCATTTGGGCTCCAATTGCCTGAAAAAAAAATTCGGTCAAAATGACTCTGTTTTGGTCTCCAAGTGTCTAAAAAGCCTTTTTTAGTCACAATAAATGCATTTGGTCACCAAAGATCTGAAAAAAACTAGTCAAAATTAATGTATTTTTGTCTTTTAGTGTCTTAACCGCCTTAGCGGTATCCCCGAGCGTGACTCGGGGTAGGAATTTTCTGCTATTAGCGGTATCCCCGAGTCACACTCGGGGTCAATGGGCAGAGCGTGCAGACAGCGCAGCGGAGCTTCTCTTACCTTATCCTGGCGATCCAGCGATGAGCTCTCATTGCTGTGACCACCAGCCGAGATCTCCGCCGCTCGTCTGTCGGTATGATGACTTCCTAGTTCCGTTCCCTGCAGCAGCAATGCTGCATGGGAGCGGAACTAGGGAGGGAAATTCAAAAAAAAAAAAAAAACGTTGCACAAAACACATAACACATTTTATATTATATATATGCATATATATATATGCATATATATATGCATATTTATATATATATATATATATATATGCATATATATATATATATATATATGCATATATATATATATATATATATATATATATGCATATATATATATAAATATATATATATATATATATATATATACATATATATATGTATATATGTATATATATATATGTATATATGTACATATATATATATATACCTATATACACACACATATATATATATATATATATATAAAATTATATTATTGATTCGATTATAATTCATGCGTTATATATATATATATATATATATACACACACACACATATATATATATCTATATACACACATATATATATGTATATGTATATATATATATATATATATATATATACACACATATATATATATGTATATGTATATATATATATATATATATATATATACACACATATATATATAATATATAACGCATGAATTATAATCTAATCAATAATATAATTTTATTATATATATTATATATTAAATAATAAAATAATATTATTGATTCGATTATAATTCACTTGTTTGTGTTTCAAATTTATCACATCGGGGATGTCTACTAGAGTCTTCTTTTGGTCAGGTTTAAGTCAGTAATTACTAAGAATTGTAGGCCTATAATACATAACGCCAAATTTCCATGAAAAGAATTGTACCGCTTTTGGAACAGAATTCCTGACAGAATCATACCGCCAGGGAGGTTAAAAAGCCAGTTTTAGACCAGATTTGTCTAAAACTGGCCATTTGGGCTCCAATGGCCTGAAAAAACTTTTTTGGTCAAAATGACTCTATTTTGGTCTCCAAGTGTCTGAAAAGCCTTTTTTTGTCAAAATAACTGAATTTGGTCACCAAAGGTCTGAAAAATACTTTAGTCAAAATGACTGTATTTTTGTCTTTTAGAGCCTTAAAAAGGCGGTTTTAGACAAGATTTGTCTAAAACCGGCCATTTGGGCTCCAATGGCCTGAAATGAAATTTTCGGTCAAAATTATTCTGTTTTGGTCTCCAAGTGTCTAAAAATCGTTTTTTAGTCAAAATAACTGCATTTGGTCACCAAAGGTCAGAAATTTTTTTTTGTCAAAATGACTATATTTTTGTCTTTTAGAGCCTTAAAAAGCCGGTTTTAGACAAGATTTTAGACATTTGGCTCCAATGGCCTGAAAAAAATGTTTTGGTCAAAAATACTCTATTTTGGTCTCCAAGTGTCTAAAAACCTTTTGTTAGTCAAAATAACGGCATTTGGTCACCAAAGGTCTGAAAAAAAAATTAGTCAAAATTACTGTATTTTTTGTCTTTTACAGCCCTAAAAAGCCGATTTTAGACAAGATTTGTTTAAAACCAGCAATTTGGGCTCCAATGGCCTGAAAAAAATGTTTTGGTCAAAATGACTCTATTTTGGTCTCCAAGTGTCTAAAGACCTTTTGTTAGTCAAAATAACGGCATTTGGTCACCAAAGGTCTGAAACACAATTTAGTCAAAATGACTGTATTTTTGTCTTTTAGAGCCTTAAAAAGCCAGTTTAAGACAAGATTTGTCTAAAACCGGCCATTTGGGCTCCAATGGCCTGAAAATTATTTTTTTAGTTAAAATGACTCTATTTCGGTCTCCAAGTGTATAAAAAGCCTTTTTAAGTCAAAATAACTGCATTTGGTCACCAAAGGTCTGAAAAAAATTAAGTCCAAATGACTATATTTTTTTCTTTTAGAGCCTTAAAAAGCCGGTTTTAGACAAGATTTTAGACATTTGGCTCCAATAGCCTGAAAATTTTTTTGGGTCAAAATGACTCGATTTTGGTCTCCAAGTGTCTAAAAAGCCTTCCTTTTTTAGTCAAAATAACTGCATTTGGTCACCAAAGGTATGAAAAACAAATTTAGTCAAATTGACTGTATTTTTGTCTTTTAGAGCCTTAAAACGTGGGTTTTAGGCACGATTTTAGACATTTGGGCTCAAATGGCCTGAAAGATTTTTTTGGTCAAAATGACTCTATTTTGGTCTCCAAGTGTCTAAAAAGCCTTTTTTAGTCAAAATATCTGCATTTGGTCACCAAAGGTCTGATAAACAAATTTGTCAAAATGACTGCATTTTTGTCTTTTAGAGCCTTAAAAAGCCGGTTTTAGACAAGATTTGTCTATAACTGGCCATTTGGGCTCCAATTGCCTGAAAAAAAAATTCGGTCAAAATGACTCTGTTTTGGTCTCCAAGTGTCTAAAAAGCCTTTTTTAGTCACAATAAATGCATTTGGTCACCAAAGATCTGAAAAAAACTAGTCAAAATTAATGTATTTTTGTCTTTTAGTGTCTTAACCGCCTTAGCGGTATCCCCGAGCGTGACTCGGGGTAGGAATTTTCTGCTATTAGCGGTATCCCCGAGTCACACTCGGGGTCAATGGGCAGAGCGTGCAGACAGCGCAGCGGAGCTTCTCTTACCTTATCCTGGCGATCCAGCGATGAGCTCTCATTGCTGTGACCACCAGCCGAGATCTCCGCCGCTCGTCTGTCGGTATGATGACTTCCTAGTTCCGTTCCCTGCAGCAGCAATGCTGCATGGGAGCGGAACTAGGGAGGGAAATTCAAAAAAAAAAAAAAAAAAACGTTGCACAAAACACATAACACATTTTATATTATATATATGCATATATATATATGCATATATATATGCATATTTATATATATATATATATATATATGCATATATATATATATATATATGCATATATATATATATATGCATATATATCTATATATCTATATATATGCAAATATATATATATATATATATATATATATATATATATATACATATATATATATGTATATATGTATATATATATATGTATATATGTACATATATATATATATACCTATATACACACACATATATATATATATAAAATTATATTATTGATTCGA
>NC_138779.1:163136176-163263676 GCF_965119305.1 Pelophylax lessonae
GAGCCTTAAAAAGCCGGTTTTAGACAAGATTTTAGACATTTGGCTCCAATGGCCTGAAAAAAATGTTTTGGTCAAAAATACTCTATTTTGGTCTCCAAGTGTCTAAAAACCTTTTGTTAGTCAAAATAACGGCATTTGGTCACCAAAGGTCTGAAAAAAAAATTAGTCAAAATTACTGTATTTTTTGTCTTTTACAGCCCTAAAAAGCCGATTTTAGACAAGATTTGTTTAAAACCAGCAATTTGGGCTCCAATGGCCTGAAAAAAATGTTTTGGTCAAAATGACTCTATTTTGGTCTCCAAGTGTCTAAAGACCTTTTGTTAGTCAAAATAACGGCATTTGGTCACCAAAGGTCTGAAACACAATTTAGTCAAAATGACTGTATTTTTGTCTTTTAGAGCCTTAAAAAGCCAGTTTAAGACAAGATTTGTCTAAAACCGGCCATTTGGGCTCCAATGGCCTGAAAATTATTTTTTAGTTAAAATGACTCTATTTCGGTCTCCAAGTGTATAAAAAGCCTTTTTAAGTCAAAATAACTGCATTTGGTCACCAAAGGTCTGAAAAAAATTAAGTCCAAATGACTATATTTTTTTCTTTTAGAGCCTTAAAAAGCCGGTTTTAGACAAGATTTTAGACATTTGGCTCCAATAGCCTGAAAATTTTTTTGGGTCAAAATGACTCGATTTTGGTCTCCAAGTGTCTAAAAAGCCTTCCTTTTTTAGTCAAAATAACTGCATTTGGTCACCAAAGGTATGAAAAACAAATTTAGTCAAATTGACTGTATTTTTGTCTTTTAGAGCCTTAAAACGTGGGTTTTAGGCACGATTTTAGACATTTGGGCTCAAATGGCCTGAAAGATTTTTTTGGTCAAAATGACTCTATTTTGGTCTCCAAGTGTCTAAAAAGCCTTTTTTAGTCAAAATATCTGCATTTGGTCACCAAAGGTCTGATAAAAAAATTTGTCAAAATGACTGCATTTTTGTCTTTTAGAGCCTTAAAAAGCCGGTTTTAGACAAGATTTGTCTATAACTGGCCATTTGGGCTCCAATTGCCTGAAAAAAAAATTCGGTCAAAATGACTCTGTTTTGGTCTCCAAGTGTCTAAAAAGCCTTTTTTAGTCACAATAAATGCATTTGGTCACCAAAGATCTGAAAAAAACTAGTCAAAATTAATGTATTTTTGTCTTTTAGTGTCTTAACCGCCTTAGCGGTATCCCCGAGCGTGACTCGGGGTAGGAATTTTCTGCTATTAGCGGTATCCCCGAGTCACACTCGGGGTCAATGGGCAGAGCGTGCAGACAGCGCAGCGGAGCTTCTCTTACCTTATCCTGGCGATCCAGCGATGAGCTCTCATTGCTGTGACCACCAGCCGAGATCTCCGCCGCTCATCTGTCGGTATGATGACTTCCTAGTTCCGTTCCCTGCAGCAGCAATGCTGCATGGGAGCGGAACTAGGGAGGGAAATTCAAAAAAAAAAAAAAAAAACGTTGCACAAAACACATAACACATTTTATATTATATATATGCATATATATATGCATATATATATGCATATTTATATATATGCATATATATATATATATGCATATATATATATATATATGCATATATATATATATATATATATATGCATATATATCTATATATCTATATATATGCAAATATATATATATATATATATATATATATATATATATATATATATATATATATATATATATATATATACATATATATATGTATGTATGTATATATGTATATATATATATATATGTATATATGTACATATATATATATACCTATATACACACACATATATATATATATATATATAAAATTATATTATTGATTCGATTATAATTCATGCGTTATATATATATATATATATATATATATATACACACACACATATATATATATCTATATACACACATATATATATGTATATGTATATATATATATATATATATATATATATATACACACATATATATATATATGTATATGTATATATATATATATATATATATATATATATATATATACACACATATATATATAATATATAACGCATGAATTATAATCTAATCAATAATATAATTTTATTATATATATTATATATTAAATAATAAAATAATATTATTGATTCGATTATAATTCACTTGTTTGTGTTTCAAATTTATCACATCGGGGATGTCTACTAGAGTCTTCTTTTGGTCAGGTTTAAGTCAGTAATTACTAAGAATTGTAGGCCTATAATACATAACGCCAAATTTCCATGAAAAGAATTGTACCGCTTTTGGAACAGAATTCCTGACAGAATCATACCGCCAGGGAGGTTAAAAAGCCAGTTTTAGACCAGATTTGTCTAAAACTGGCCATTTGGGCTCCAATGGCCTGAAAAAACTTTTTTGGTCAAAATGACTCTATTTTGGTCTCCAAGTGTCTGAAAAGCCTTTTTTTGTCAAAATAACTGAATTTGGTCACCAAAGGTCTGAAAAATACTTTAGTCAAAATGACTGTATTTTTGTCTTTTAGAGCCTTAAAAAGGCGGTTTTAGACAAGATTTGTCTAAAACCGGCCATTTGGGCTCCAATGGCCTGAAATGAAATTTTCGGTCAAAATTACTCTGTTTTGGTCTCCAAGTGTCTAAAAATCGTTTTTTAGTCAAAATAACTGCATTTGGTCACCAAAGGTCAGAAAAATTTTTTTGTCAAAATGACTATATTTTTGTCTTTTAGAGCCTTAAAAAGCCGGTTTTAGACAAGATTTTAGACATTTGGCTCCAATGGCCTGAAAAAAATGTTTTGGTCAAAAATACTCTATTTTGGTCTCCAAGTGTCTAAAAACCTTTTGTTAGTCAAAATAACGGCATTTGGTCACCAAAGGTCTGAAAAAAAAATTAGTCAAAATTACTGTATTTTTTGTCTTTTACAGCCCTAAAAAGCCGATTTTAGACAAGATTTGTTTAAAACCAGCAATTTGGGCTCCAATGGCCTGAAAAAAATGTTTTGGTCAAAATGACTCTATTTTGGTCTCCAAGTGTCTAAAGACCTTTTGTTAGTCAAAATAACGGCATTTGGTCACCAAAGGTCTGAAACACAATTTAGTCAAAATGACTGTATTTTTGTCTTTTAGAGCCTTAAAAAGCCAGTTTAAGACAAGATTTGTCTAAAACCGGCCATTTGGGCTCCAATGGCCTGAAAATTATTTTTTTAGTTAAAATGACTCTATTTCGGTCTCCAAGTGTATAAAAAGCCTTTTTAAGTCAAAATAACTGCATTTGGTCACCAAAGGTCTGAAAAAAATTAAGTCCAAATGACTATATTTTTTTCTTTTAGAGCCTTAAAAAGCCGGTTTTAGACAAGATTTTAGACATTTGGCTCCAATAGCCTGAAAATTTTTTTGGGTCAAAATGACTCGATTTTGGTCTCCAAGTGTCTAAAAAGCCTTCCTTTTGTAGTCAAAATAACTGCATTTGGTCACCAAAGGTATGAAAAACAAATTTAGTCAAATTGACTGTATTTTTGTCTTTTAGAGCCTTAAAACGTGGGTTTTAGGCACGATTTTAGACATTTGGGCTCAAATGGCCTGAAAGATTTTTTTGGTCAAAATGACTCTATTTTGGTCTCCAAGTGTCTAAAAAGCCTTTTTTAGTCAAAATATCTGCATTTGGTCACCAAAGGTCTGATAAACAAATTTGTCAAAATGACTGCATTTTTGTCTTTTAGAGCCTTAAAAAGCCGGTTTTAGACAAGATTTGTCTATAACTGGCCATTTGGGCTCCAATTGCCTGAAAAAAAAATTCGGTCAAAATGACTCTGTTTTGGTCTCCAAGTGTCTAAAAAGCCTTTTTTAGTCACAATAAATGCATTTGGTCACCAAAGATCTGAAAAAAACTAGTCAAAATTAATGTATTTTTGTCTTTTAGTGTCTTAACCGCCTTAGCGGTATCCCCGAGCGTGACTCGGGGTAGGAATTTTCTGCTATTAGCGGTATCCCCGAGTCACACTCGGGGTCAATGGGCAGAGCGTGCAGACAGCGCAGCGGAGCTTCTCTTACCTTATCCTGGCGATCCAGCGATGAGCTCTCATTGCTGTGACCACCAGCCGAGATCTCCGCCGCTCGTCTGTCGGTATGATGACTTCCTAGTTCCGTTCCCTGCAGCAGCAATGCTGCATGGGAGCGGAACTAGGGAGGGAAATTAAAAAAAAAAAAAAAACGTTGCACAAAACACATAACACATTTTATATTATATATATGCATATATATATATGCATATATATATGCATATTTATATATATGCATATATATATATATATATGCATATATATATATATATATATGCATATATATCTATATATCTATATATATGCAAATATAAATATATATATATATATATATATATATATATATATATATATATATATATATACATATATATATATATGTATATATGTATATATATATATGTATATATGTACATATATATATATACCTATACACACACACATATATATATATATATATAAAATTATATTATTGATTCGATTATAATTCATGCGTTATATATATATATATATATATATATATACACACACACATATATATATATCTATATACACACATATATATATGTATATGTATATATATATATATATATATATATATATACACACATATATATATATATGTATATGTATATATATATATATATATATATATATATATATACACACATATATATATAATATATAACGCATGAATTATAATCTAATCAATAATATAATTTTATTATATATATTATATATTAAATAATAAAATAATATTATTGATTCGATTATAATTCACTTGTTTGTGTTTCAAATTTATCACATCAGGGATGTCTACTAGAGTCTTCTTTTGGTCAGGTTTAAGTCAGTAATTACTAAGAATTGTAGGCCTATAATACATAACGCCAAATTTCCATGAAAAGAATTGTACCGCTTTTGGAACAGAATTCCTGACAGAATCATACCGCCAGGGAGGTTAAAAAGCCAGTTTTAGACCAGATTTGTCTAAAACTGGCCATTTGGGCTCCAATGGCCTGAAAAAACTTTTTTGGTCAAAATGACTCTATTTTGGTCTCCAAGTGTCTGAAAAGCCTTTTTTTGTCAAAATAACTGAATTTGGTCACCAAAGGTCTGAAAAATACTTTAGTCAAAATGACTGTATTTTTGTCTTTTAGAGCCTTAAAAAGGCGGTTTTAGACAAGATTTGTCTAAAACCGGCCATTTGGGCTCCAATGGCCTGAAATGAAATTTTCGGTCAAAATTACTCTGTTTTGGTCTCCAAGTGTCTAAAAATCGTTTTTTAGTCAAAATAACTGCATTTGGTCACCAAAGGTCAGAAAATTTTTTTTGTCAAAATGACTATATTTTTGTCTTTTAGAGCCTTAAAAAGCCGGTTTTAGACAAGATTTTAGACATTTGGCTCCAATGGCCTGAAAAAAATGTTTTGGTCAAAAATACTCTATTTTGGTCTCCAAGTGTCTAAAAACCTTTTGTTAGTCAAAATAACGGCATTTGGTCACCAAAGGTCTGAAAAAAAAATTAGTCAAAATTACTGTATTTTTTGTCTTTTACAGCCCTAAAAAGCCGATTTTAGACAAGATTTGTTTAAAACCAGCAATTTGGGCTCCAATGGCCTGAAAAAAATGTTTTGGTCAAAATGACTCTATTTTGGTCTCCAAGTGTCTAAAGACCTTTTGTTAGTCAAAATAACGGCATTTGGTCACCAAAGGTCTGAAACACAATTTAGTCAAAATGACTGTATTTTTGTCTTTTAGAGCCTTAAAAAGCCAGTTTAAGACAAGATTTGTCTAAAACCGGCCATTTGGGCTCCAATGGCCTGAAAATTATTTTTTAGTTAAAATGACTCTATTTCGGTCTCCAAGTGTATAAAAAGCCTTTTTAAGTCAAAATAACTGCATTTGGTCACCAAAGGTCTGAAAAAAATTAAGTCCAAATGACTATATTTTTTTCTTTTAGAGCCTTAAAAAGCCGGTTTTAGACAAGATTTTAGACATTTGGCTCCAATAGCCTGAAAATTTTTTTGGGTCAAAATGACTCGATTTTGGTCTCCAAGTGTCTAAAAAGCCTTCCTTTTTTAGTCAAAATAACTGCATTTGGTCACCAAAGGTATGAAAAACAAATTTAGTCAAATTGACTGTATTTTTGTCTTTTAGAGCCTTAAAACGTGGGTTTTAGGCACGATTTTAGACATTTGGGCTCAAATGGCCTGAAAGATTTTTTTGGTCAAAATGACTCTATTTTGGTCTCCAAGTGTCTAAAAAGCCTTTTTTAGTCAAAATATCTGCATTTGGTCACCAAAGGTCTGATAAAAAAATTTGTCAAAATGACTGCATTTTTGTCTTTTAGAGCCTTAAAAAGCCGGTTTTAGACAAGATTTGTCTATAACTGGCCATTTGGGCTCCAATTGCCTGAAAAAAAAATTCGGTCAAAATGACTCTGTTTTGGTCTCCAAGTGTCTAAAAAGCCTTTTTTAGTCACAATAAATGCATTTGGTCACCAAAGATCTGAAAAAAACTAGTCAAAATTAATGTATTTTTGTCTTTTAGTGTCTTAACCGCCTTAGCGGTATCCCCGAGCGTGACTCGGGGTAGGAATTTTCTGCTATTAGCGGTATCCCCGAGTCACACTCGGGGTCAATGGGCAGAGCGTGCAGACAGCGCAGCGGAGCTTCTCTTACCTTATCCTGGCGATCCAGCGATGAGCTCTCATTGCTGTGACCACCAGCCGAGATCTCCGCCGCTCATCTGTCGGTATGATGACTTCCTAGTTCCGTTCCCTGCAGCAGCAATGCTGCATGGGAGCGGAACTAGGGAGGGAAATTCAAAAAAAAAAAAAAAAAACGTTGCACAAAACACATAACACATTTTATATTATATATATGCATATATATATGCATATATATATGCATATTTATATATATGCATATATATATATATATGCATATATATATATATATATGCATATATATATATATATATATATATATGCATATATATCTATATATCTATATATATGCAAATATATATATATATATATATATATATATATATATATATATATATATATATATATATATATATATACATATATATATGTATATATGTATATATGTATATATATATATATATGTATATATGTACATATATATATATACCTATATACACACACATATATATATATATATATATAAAATTATATTATTGATTCGATTATAATTCATGCGTTATATATATATATATATATATATATATATATATATATATATATATACACACACACATATATATATATCTATATACACACATATATATATGTATATGTATATATATATATATATATATATATATATACACACATATATATATATATGTATATGTATATATATATATATATATATATATATATATATATATATACACACATATATATATAATATATAACGCATGAATTATAATCTAATCAATAATATAATTTTATTATATATATTATATATTAAATAATAAAATAATATTATTGATTCGATTATAATTCACTTGTTTGTGTTTCAAATTTATCACATCGGGGATGTCTACTAGAGTCTTCTTTTGGTCAGGTTTAAGTCAGTAATTACTAAGAATTGTAGGCCTATAATACATAACGCCAAATTTCCATGAAAAGAATTGTACCGCTTTTGGAACAGAATTCCTGACAGAATCATACCGCCAGGGAGGTTAAAAAGCCAGTTTTAGACCAGATTTGTCTAAAACTGGCCATTTGGGCTCCAATGGCCTGAAAAAACTTTTTTGGTCAAAATGACTCTATTTTGGTCTCCAAGTGTCTAAAAAGCCTTTTTTTGTCAAAATAACTGAATTTGGTCACCAAAGGTCTGAAAAATACTTTAGTCAAAATGACTGTATTTTTGTCTTTTAGAGCCTTAAAAAGGCGGTTTTAGACAAGATTTGTCTAAAACCGGCCATTTGGGCTCCAATGGCCTGAAATGAAATTTTCGGTCAAAATTACTCTGTTTTGGTCTCCAAGTGTCTAAAAATCGTTTTTTAGTCAAAATAACTGCATTTGGTCACCAAAGGTCAGAAAAATTTTTTTGTCAAAATGACTATATTTTTGTCTTTTAGAGCCTTAAAAAGCCGGTTTTAGACAAGATTTTAGACATTTGGCTCCAATGGCCTGAAAAAAATGTTTTGGTCAAAAATACTCTATTTTGGTCTCCAAGTGTCTAAAAAACCTTTTGTTAGTCAAAATAACGGCATTGGGTCACCAAAGGTCTGAAAAAAAAATTAGTCAAAATTACTGTATTTTTTGTCTTTTACAGCCCTAAAAAGCCGATTTTAGACAAGATTTGTTTAAAACCAGCAATTTGGGCTCCAATGGCCTGAAAAAAATGTTTTGGTCAAAATGACTCTATTTTGGTCTCCAAGTGTCTAAAAACCTTTTGTTAGTCAAAATAACGGCATTTGGTCACCAAAGGTCTGAAAAACAATTTAGTCAAAATGACTGTATTTTTGTCTTTTAGAGCCTTAAAAAGCCAGTTTAAGACAAGATTTGTCTAAAACCGGCCATTTGGGCTCCAATGGCCTGAAAATTATTTTTTAGTTAAAATGACTCTATTTCGGTCTCCAAGTGTCTAAAAAGCCTTTTTAAGTCAAAATAACTGCATTTGGTCACCAAAGGTCTGAAAAAAATTAAGTCCAAATGACTATATTTTTTCTTTGAGAGCCTTAAAAAGCCGGTTTTAGGCACGATTTTAGACATTTGGCTAAAATGGCCTGAAAAAAATGTTTTGGTCAAAAATACTCTATTTTGGTCTCCAAATGTCTAAAAACCTTTTGTTAGTCAAAATAACGGCATTTGGTCACCAAAGGTCTGAAAAAAATTTAGTCAAAATGACTGTATTTTTTGTCTTTTAGAGCCTTAAAAATCCGGTTTAAGACAAGATTTGTCTAAAACCGGCCATTTGGGCTCCAATGGCCTGAAAATTATTTTTTAGTTAAAATGACTCTATTTCGGTCTCCAAGTGTCTAAAAAGCCTTTTTAAGTCAAAATAACTGCATTTGGTCACCAAAGGTCTGAAAAAAATTAAGTCCAAATGACTATATTTTTTCTTTGAGAGCCTTAAAAAGCCGGTTTTAGGCACGATTTTAGACATTTGGCTAAAATGGCCTGAAAAAAATGTTTTGGTCAAAAATACTCTATTTTGGTCTCCAAGTGTCTAAAAACCTTTTGTTAGTCAAAATAACGGCATTTCGTCACCAAAGGTCTAAAAAAAAAAAATTAGTCAAAGTGTCTTTATTTTTGGCTTTTAGAGCCTTAACCACTTGCCGACTGCCGCACGACTATTTACGTCGGCAGTAAGCCCCTCACAGGCAAAGTGATGTTGATCTACGTTGCTAGCTTGTGAGGGTCTAGGGAGCGAGCGCGCGCCCCCGGAGGCGCGCTCCCACGTGGTCACAGATCCCCCGCACGTGTGACCGGCGGACCCGATGTTCGCTGGTCACTCGGCGATCGTCACTGCAGAGGGAGAAAGTCAGGCGACTGATGTAAACAAGCCGCCTTTCATTCTCCCCTGTGTAGAAACAGTGATCATACGGTTCTACTATGTAGGACCGTTGATCACTGTTCCTACAGCTCAAGCCACAACCAATCACAGTTAGAATCACGCCCCGAGGGACACACACAGCCCCTCCCTCTCAAAAAAAGTTAACCCCCTTCACTGCCAGTGTAATTTTACAGTAACAGTGCATATGTATAGCACTGATTACTGTAGAAATGTCACTGGTAACCCCAAAAGTGTCAAAAATGTCAGTCAAGGGTCTGATCTGTCTGCCGCAATTTTGCAGTACCGCAAAAAAAATCGCAGATCGCCGCCATTACGCGTTGAAAAAAAAACTACAAAAACAACAAAAATCTTTCCCTTTGTTAGTAAACGCGATAACTTTTGCGCAAACCAATCAAAATACGCTTTTTTTTTACCAAACATATGTAGCATAAAACAAATTGGCCGAAAATGTTAAAAAATTTTGATTTTCACATTTTTTTGGGGAATTTCATGTAAAAAAATGTGAAAAATATTGCTATTTTTGCAAAATTGACGCTTTTTTTTGTTTATAGCGCATGATCAAAAAATCGCACAGGTGATCAAATACCACCAAAAGAAAGCTCTGTTTGTGGGAAAAAAAGGAAGTCAAATTTGTTAAGGTACAGCGTCGCACGACCGCGCAATTGTCCGTTAAAGTCAACGCAGTGCCGAATCGCAAAATAGGCCCTGGTCAGGAAGGGGGTCAAATCTTCCGGGGGTTAAGTGGTAAATAGCCGGTTTTAGACACGATTTGTCTAAAACCGGCCATTTGAGTTTCAATGGCCTGAAAAAAATGTTTGGTCAAAATGACTCTATTTTTGTCTCCAAGTGTCTAAAAAGCCTTTTTTAGTCAAAATAACTGCATTTGGTCACCAAAGGTCTGATAAAAAAAATTGTCAAGATGACTGTATTTTTGTCTTTTAGAGCCTTAAAAAGCCAGTTTTAGACAAGAGTCGTCTAAAACCGGCCATTTGGGCTCCAATGGCCTGAGAAATTTTTTTGGTAAAAATGACTCAATTTTGGTCTCCAAGTGTCTAAAAAGCCTTTTTTAGTCAAAATAACTGCATTTCGTCACCAAAGGTCTAAAAAAATTTAGTCAAAGTGACTTTATTTTTGTCTTTTAGAGCCTTAACCACTATTTACGTCGGCAGTAAGCCCCTCACAGGCAAAGTGATGTTGATCTACGTTGCTAGCCTGTTAGGGTCTAGGGAGCGAGCGCGCGCCCCGGAGGCGAGCTCCCGCGTGGTCATGGATCCCCCGCACGTGTCCCCCGATGTCCGCCGGTCACTCGGCGATCCGACAGAGGGAGAAAGTCAGGCGACTGATGTAAACAAGCCCCCTGTCATTCTCCCCTGTGTAGAAACAGTGATCATATGGTTCTACTATGTAGGACCGTTGATCACTGTTCCTACAGCTCAAGCCACAGCCAATCACAGTTAGAATCACGCCCCTAGGGACACACACAGCCCCTCCCTCTCAAAAAAAGTTAACCCCTTCACTGCCAGTGTAATTTTACAGTAACAGTGCATATGTATAGCACTGATTACTGTAGAAATGTCACTGGTAACCCCGAAAGTGTCAAAAATGTCAGTCAAGGGTCCGATCTGTCTGCCGCAATTTTGCAGTACCGCAAAAAAAATCGCAGATCGCCGCCATTACACGTTGAAAAAAAAACAACAAAAATTACAAAAATCTTTCCCTTTG
Source organism: Pelophylax lessonae (assembly GCF_965119305.1). NCBI lineage: Eukaryota > Metazoa > Chordata > Amphibia > Anura > Ranidae > Pelophylax > Pelophylax lessonae. Next base: position 163,147,525 of record NC_138779.1, read on the forward strand.
TTAGTAAACGCGATAACTTTTGCGCACACCAATCAAAATACGCTTTTTGCAATTTTTTTACCAAACATGTAGCATAAACAAATTGGCCGAAAATGTTAAAAAACTTTGATTTTTACATTTTTTTGGTGAATTTCATATAAAAAAATGTGAAAAATATTGCTATTTTTGCAAAATTTACGTTCTTTTTTTGTTTATAGCGCATGATCAAAAAATCGCACAGGTGATCTTTTAGAGCCTTGAAAAGCCGGTTTTAGACAAGATTTTAGATTTTTGGGCTCCAATGGCCTGAAATTTTTTTTGTTAAAATGACTCTATTTTGGTCTCCAAGTGTCTAAAAAAGCCTTTTTTTTCAAAATAACTGAATTTGGTCACCAAAGGTCTGAAAAATATTTTAGTCAAAATGACTGTATTTTTGTCTTTTAGAGCCTTAACTGCTTGCCGACCGCCGCAAGTAGATTTACTGCGGCGGTAAGCCCCTGCCAGGCAGAGTGACGTTAATTAACGTCACTAGCCTGGGAGGGTCTGGGGAGCGAGCGCGCGCCCGCGGAGGCGCGCTCCCGCGCGGTCACGCACCCCCCCGCGCGTGTGACCAGCGGACCCAATGTCCGCCGGCCACTCGGCGATCGTCGGGGGAAGAGGGTGAATGTCAGGCAGCTTGTGTAAACAAGCTGCCTGACATTCTCCTCGCTGTAAAGACACTGATTACATGGATCTAGTATGTAGATCCGTTGATCAGTGTCCTTACAGCTAGAGCCACAGCCAATCACAGTAGAAAGCACGCCCCTAGGGACACACACAGCCCCTCCCTCCCAAATAAAGTTAACCCCTTCACTGCCAGTGTATTTTTACAGTAACAGTGCATATGTATAGCACTGATTACTGTAGAAATGTCACTGGTAACCCCAAAAGTGTCAAAAATGTCAGTCAAGGGTCCGATCTGTCCGCCGCAATGTCGCAGTACCGCAAAAAAAATCGCAGATCGCCGCCATTACGCGTTAAAAAAAAAAAAATGGCAAAAATCTTTCCCTTTGTTAGTAAACGCGATAACTTTTGCGCAAACCAATCAAAATACGCTTTTTGCGATTTTTTTTACCAAACATAGGTAGGATAAAACAAATTGGCCAAAAATGTTAAAAAATTTTGATTTTTACATTTTTTTTGGGGGAATTTCATATAAAAAAATGTGAAAAATATTGCTATTTTTGCAAAATTGTCGCTATTTTTTTGTTTATAGCGCGTGATCAAAAAATCGCACAGGTGATCAAATACCACCAAAAGAAAGCTCTGTTTGTGGGAAAAAAAGGACGTCAAATTCGTTTAGGTACAGCGTCGCACGACCGCGCAATTGTCCATTAAAGTCACGCAGTGCCGAATCGCAAAATACCCCCTGGTCTTTTAGCAGGAAAATCCTCCGGGGCTTAAGTGGTTAAAAAGCCGGTTTTAGACAAGATTTTAGACATTTGGCTCCAATGGCCTGAACAAAATGTTTTGGTCAAAAATACTCTATTTTGGTCTCCAAGTGTCTAAAAACCTTTTGTTAGTCAAAATAACGGCATTTGGTCACTAAAGGTCTGAAAAAAAATTTAGTCAAAATTACTGTATTTTTTGTTTTTTTACAGCCTTAAAAAGACGGTTTTAGACAAGATTTGTTTAAAACCGGCCATTTGGGCTCCAATGGCCTGAAAAAAATGTTTTGGTCAAAATGACTCTATTTTGGTCTCCAAGTGTCTAAAAACCTTTTGTTAGTCAAAATAACGGCATTTGGTCACCAAAGGTCTGAAAAAAAATTTAGTCAAAATGACTATATTTTTGTCTTTTAGAGCCTTAAAATGCCGGTTTAAGACAAGATTTGTCTAAAACCGGCCATTTGGCTCCAATGGCTTGAAAATTATTTTTTTAGTTAAAATGACTCTATTTTGGTCTCCAAGTGTCTAAAAAGCCTTTTTAAGTCAAAATAACTGCATTTGGTCACCAAAGGTCTGAAAAAAAACTTAAGTCCAAATGACTATATTTTTTTCTTTGAGAGCCTTAAAAAGCCGGTTCTAGGCACGATTTTAGACATTTGGGCTTAAATGGCCTGAAAGATTTTTTTGGTCAAAATGACTCTATTTTGGTCTCCAAGTGTCTAAAAAGCCTTTTTTAGTCAAAATAACTGCATTTGGTCACCAAAGGTCTGAAAAAAAATTAGTCAAAATTACTGCATTTTTGTCTTTTAGAGCCTTAAAAAGCAGGTTTTAGACCAGATTTGTCTAAAACCGGCCATTTGGGCTCCAATGGCCTGAAAATTTTTTTTGGTCAAAATGACTCTATTTTGGTCTCCAAGTGTCTAAAAGGCCTTTTTTTGTCAAAATAACTGAATTTGGTCACCAAAGGTCTGAAAAATACTTTAGTCAAAATGACTGTATTTTTGTCTTTTAGATCCTTAAAAAGCCGGTTTTAGACAAGATTTGTCTAAAACCGGCCATTTGGGCTCCAATGGCCTGAAAAGAAATTTTCGGTCAAAATTACTCTGTTTTGGTCTCCAAGTGTCTAAAAATCGTTTTTTAGTCAAAATAACTGCATTTGGTCACCAAAGGTCAGAAAAAAAATTTAGTCAAAATGACTATATTTTTGTCTTTTAGAGCCTTAAAAAGCCGGTTTTAGACAAGATTTTAGACATTTGGCTCCAATGGCCTGAAAAAAATGTTTTGGTCAAAAATACTCTATTTTGGTCTCCAAGTGTCTAAAAACCTTTTGTTAGTCAAAATAACGGCATTTGGTCACCAAAGGTCTGAAAAAAAAATGAGTCAAAATTACTGTATTTTTTGTCTTTTACAGCCTTAAAAAGCCGGTTTTAGACAAGATTTGTTTAAAACCGGCAATTTGGGCTCCAATGGCCTGAAAAAAATGTTTTGGTCAAAATGACTATTTTGGTCTCCAAGTGTCTAAAAACCTTTTGTTAGTCAAAATAACGGCATTTGGTCACCAAAGGTCTGAAAAAATTAAGTCCAAATGACTATATTTTTTTCTTCGAGAGCCTTAAAAAGCCGGTTTTAGGCACGATTTTAGACATTTGGCTAAAATGGCCTGAAAAAAATGTTTTGGTCAAAAATACTCTATTTTGGTCTCCAAGTGTCTAAAAACCTTTTGTTAGTCAAAATAACGGCATTTGGTCACCAAAGGTCTGAAAAAAATTTAGTCAAAATGACTGTATTTTTTGTCTTTTAGAGCCTTAAAAAGCCGGTTTTAGACAAGAGTTGTCTAAAACCGGCCATTTGGGCTCCAATGGCATGAAAAAATGTTTTTGGTCAATATGACTCCATTTTGGTCTCCAAGTGTCTAAAAAGCCTTTTTTAGTCAAAATAACTGCATTTCGTCACCAAAGGTCTAAAAAAAATTAGTCAAAGTGTCTTTATTTTTGTCTTTTAGAGCCTTAACCACTTGCCGACTGCCGCACGAGTTTTTACGTCGGCAGTAAGCCCCTCACAGGCAAAGTGATGTTGATCTACGTTGCTAGCTTTTGAGGGTCTAGGGAGCGAGCGCGCGCCCCCGGAGGCGCGCTCCCGCGTGGTCACGGATCCCCCGCACGTGTGACCGGCAGACCCGATGTTCGCCGGTCACTCGGCGATCGTCACTGCAGAGGGAGAAAGTCAGGCGACTGATGTAAACAAGCCACCTGTCATTCTCCCCTGTGTAAAAACAGTGATCATACGGTTCTACTATGTAGGACCGTTTGATCACTGTTCCTACAGCTCAAGCCACAACCAATCACAGTTAGAATCACGCCCCGAGGGACACACACAGCCCCTCCCTCTCAAAAAAAAGTTAACCCCCTTCACTGCCAGTGTAATTTTACAGTAACAGTGCATATGTATAGCACTGATTACTGTAGAAATGTCACTGGTAACCCCAAAAGTGTCAAAAATGTCAGTCAAGGGTCCGATCTGTCTGCCGCAATTTTGCAGTACCGCAAAAAAAATCGCAGATCGCCGCCATTACGTGTTGAAAAAAAAACTACAAAAACGACAAAAATCTTTCCCTTTGTTAGTAAACGCGATAACTTTTGCGTAAACCAATCAAAATACGCTTTTTTTTACCAAACATATGTAGCATAAAACAAATTGGCCAAAAATGTTAAAAAATTTTGATTTTCACATTTTTTGGGGGAATTTCATATAAAAAAATGTGAAAAATATTGCTATTTTTGCAAAATTGACGCTCTTTTTTTGTTTATAGCGCATGATCAAAAAATCGCACAGGTGATCAAATACCACCAAAAGAAAGCTCTGTTTGTGGGAAAAAAAGGAAGTCAAATTTGTTTAGGTACAGCGTCGCACGACTGCGCAATTGTCCGTTAAAGTCAACGCAGTGCCGAATCGCAAAATAGGCCCTGGTCAGGAAGGGGGTCAAATCTTCCGAGGGTTAAGTGGTTAAATAGCCGGTTTTAGACACGATTTGTCTAAAACCGGCCATTTGAGTTTCAATGGCCTGAAAAAAATGTTTGGTCAAAATGACCTTAAATGTTTGGTCAAAATTACCTTAAATAAAATACCTATTATTTCAAAATCTAAGCCTGTTTCTGTTAGTTTCATTAATGGTATTCCACTGTCTTCTTGTCCAATTACCAACCAGACACAGGCACTCCTTGCCACTACCAACGAATCACATGTGGAGACCATCACCTTTGACATACTATCCACACCCCATTTTCCTATTATTTTGGGACTTCCCTGGTTACACACACACCAACCAATCATAGATTGGAAAAAACGGACTTTGCTTTTCCCTTCTCACTATTGTGAGAATATGTGTAACCTCCCATCTGCGCATAGTAGGGGGTATGTAGAGTTTGTCATAGTAGGGGGTATGTAGAGTTTGTTTCTCGGGCGAGCTCGTCTTTAACAGCTTCCGATAACCCGAGTCTGAATTGAGTTCGCAAAGATGTGTCATTCCACCCTGAATCCAGGGTCCATCTTTTGAACTCAGATACAAAGTCTTCTACAGGTCTCCTTCCTTGTTTTAAGGCCCTCAACTGAATATCAGCAGTACTCTGCCTATTGGGGTCATCGTATAAACTAGCGAGTTCCGCTAGGAATAAGGAATAGGTGTTGAGAATCTGATCATTATTCTCAAAGAGAGAGTCTGCCCAGGCCCGTGGATCACCAGTCAAGTATGAAATAACGGTACAGACTTTTATTTGATCAGTGGGGTATGTACGAGGTTTTAACAAAAAAAGCAATTGACATGCGTTTTTGAATTCACTAAATTTTTTCCGATCACCTGTAAACACTAGAGGAGAGTTTATTTTAGGTTCAGGAGGCTGAACAGCAGTAAGTCGTGAGAGCTGGGTTACCTGCTGTGTCAGAGTCTGATTCTTTTCTTGTACGTCAGTCAGAGCAAGTATTAACGCTTTTACTTGTTGTGTTAATTGTGTCACTTGAGTGGGTAATTCTGCTGAATCCATTTTTAAGGTTCGTTCAATCTGTAACGCTCCTGCGTTTTTATTATAGGCTGGATTTGCAGCTGCAAAATCTCCACTCAGTAGTCATGTAGAGATGTGTTGAATACCAGATCCAACTCTCCAGGACTCATCACCGTGGGCCTGTCAGCTTCAACATACAGATATATACACACTCAATGAGATGTTCCTGGAGTGATAGTATGTATATGATAGTATGAAGGTGATGTGCTGAAGGGACAGGTGTGAACAGTGACAATGATGGTAATCACTTGATAGGTTTTGTATAGGAGAGTTCAAGATGGTATTTAGGAATGCAGATAGGTTAGTATCGAGTAAGCTAACAGGTGGTGAGGACAGCAGATGACAAATACAGGATAGACTAACCCAGTGCAAGGATAGATAGTAGTAGACAGGAGAGCTAGCAATCTATGCAGCAGTACAGATGATAGATGGTAGTAGGCTCAAGAGCTAGCAATCTATGTAACAGTGCAGATGATAGGATAGTATGGATAGGTGGTAACAGTCCTTAATGTGCATAGGTAGATAGTGCAATAAGGTTATGGAGGGTTCCCCTGCGGGGTACTTATCACTTGTAATGTTAGTAGTTTAGAGAAGTCCAGTAGATAAGCAATGGTCCGGTAGCGAGATACAGGGATCAGTAGCGAGGTTCCGGTCTGCTCCAGGTAAAGGGAATAGCTGGAGGTTCCGATCGAGAGACAGGCTTGAAAGCATGTGGATAACAAGGCAGGTTGAACGAACAATGTGAGTGAGACTGCCGGCGGTTGAAATAGCCGCTCTGCGGCGCTCAGCAGTGACATCATCATTCTTAAAGGTATATGCGTACCACCTGAAGAGAAAGGTGGGACGCATTACAGAGAAAAGTGGTGATTAAGGGTACCGGAGGTACCGGAATCTTACAGAGACGGAGTAATATCAGAGCAATTGGGATCCCTGAGCGGGCGGAAGGTAAAGATCCTGTGGCTTTCATTGAACAATGGCTGCTCTCTACTTTTGGGCAAGAATCCTTTACTTCCATGTTTTCGGTGGAACGTGCTCATAGGGTGCCTATGCGACCTCTTCCTCCTGGAGCCCCCCCCCCCCCCACGCACTTTCATCTTCAAATTCCTCAATTACTAAAGCCAGGGGAATGCAGGGGAGGCTCAAGATTGACAACTCAAGGATCTCCCTGTTTCCCGATTACTCTGCGGTGGTGCAGAAACAGCGTGCAAAATTCGTAGAGGTCAAGAGGAGATTGCGGGACTTGAATGTTCAATACGCTATGCTGTACCCTTCCAGGCTCCGGGTGGTGGCCCGGGATGAGGTGTTGTTCTTTGATAAGCCTTCTGCTGCTGTTCACTGGCTGGATGCTAATGGTGGGGCCCTGCGGGCGGCCACTTCCCCCAGGCGAGAAGACCTTTGAGGATCGTTTCTACTTTTTGGAACTTTTGTACTCTTTTCGGCCGGTCATGGATCCTTTCGGTTCTCCTGCCTATACTTGGCACTTGATGTTACACACACTTTTCCTGTTATGATGGGAGCTCTTCTGCTGCACTAATGGTTGCTACCTCTCACATGGTTGCTAATTTTGAGGAGACTACACTTGCATCGGTGGTCCCTCTCCGGTTTCCCCCCCTTGGTCGTGACTGGACATGCCCTATTGACTCGTCCCTTCCCCCACACGTGGCAGACGTGTATTGCCTTTTTGTTCCCCCCTTTTTGCCTTTTTTCTGGTCCTGGACTTTGGTTCGATTTTTGCTTTTCCTGCATGTACTTTGTCGCTCTACTGCTATTATTTTACCCTATGCTGTGGATGTTCCTATTGACTGTTCTCTATGCTGGGGCTGCACCGGTACTGTGTGGGCTGGGCGACTACTCCTGTTGCTCTCTCTATATAGCTGGGCTGTGCCGATGGGGTGTAGTGGGTTCACCCTTTCTGGGTGCCCTCTTTCGCCTCCCTGGCCGGGTTGCCTGATGCTCCGTGTATGGCTACATTTTGACTATGGCTGATAATATTTGTGTGATGTCCTGGAATGTGCGGGGCCTCGGCAACCCAGTAAAGAGGACAGCGGTGCTCCGCACCATCAAACGCCTGCAGGCAGATGTGGTTTGCCTGCAGGAGACCCATATGTCTCCTTCCACTTCCCCGTGTCTAGCTCCTAGCGTATTTAGTCACCAGTTCCACTCTGTTTACTCCACTTATTCGAGAGGGTGTGTATTTTGATTAAGAAGGGGGTACGGTTTCTATGCTCAAAGTCTGTGATTGACCCTGAGGGCCGGTTTGTTTTATCCTGCCAACTAGCAAGCCTTAGGTGTGTACTTGTGCCCCCACCCGTATTCTGCAGGGGTACTTAAACTTATCGTGCCACATATTGCTCAACTTCCTGATGTGCCCCTGCTGATGTTGGGGGACTTTACTGCTGTACTTGACTCTGCCTGGGGTTTGTTATCTCCCTGCTCCTAGGCGAACCCCAGTCCTGGGTTCATCGGCTCCTTGAAGAGGGCAGCCCCCATTAAACTCCTTACGGTCATTTTTTGAGGCCATGGCACAGCTCTATGATGACCCGCAGCGATCCTCCACCGCAGAAGCTGCGCTTCATGTTCTTCAGCAGGGTCGCAGGCCCGTAGAACACTACGTCACTAACTTCCGCCGCATCAGTTCCGATACGTCCTGGAACAAAAGCAGCACTCCGGTATCAGTTCCGTCTCGGCTTGTCAGAAGGACTGAAGGACGAGCTGGCGCGGGTAGGTGTCCCCAACGCCTTGGAAGATTTGATTTCCCAGGCCATTCAAATCGACCGGTGGCTACGGGAGCGCAGAGCAGAACGATCTCCGCAGCAGTTCAGACCAGCCTGGACGCTACCACGAGTTGCTCATCCTGCATACTTTTCTTCTGCTGGGTCAGCTCTTACCAACCCCGCTCCCGCTGGAGTCGCCTCAGATACGCCTGAACCTATAGAACTTGGGATCATACGGCCTGCTTTGTCCCCGGAGGAGAGACGCTGTCGCCAGTTGGGTAACATGTGCCTGTATTGCGGTGAAGCTGGCCACTATAAGCGCTCCTGCCCGGCAAAATACCATAAGTTCATGCCGGCCTCACCATCTGTTGCCAGTTCCTCCCACCTAGCCTTTCCTGTGTCATTACAGCTTCCGGAAGGACTCGTCCCAGTTACTGCAATCATTGACTTGGGAGCCTGCCGTTGTTTCATTGATCGCTCGTTCGCCCTGCAACATGGCGTATCTCTCCGGCTCAAGACTCAGGACCTCACCATCTTCCTGGCTGATGGTTCCCACATCAAATCCGGGCCCGTGACCCAAGAAACTTTTCCCCTTCCTATGGTCTCCTCCTCCGGCCATAAGGAACTGATTAGCCTGGATGTTATCACATCCTCCTTATTTCCCATTATCCTGGGATTACCATGGTTGCAAGCACATAACCCGCAAGTCAATTGGATCACAGGCACCATCCAGTTCCCATCTCTTTACTGCAAGAATTCCTGTCTACCCGCTCCTCCTGAATTCCCCAAGACTCTGTTCTGTCTTGAATCCAACCTGATGTGTGTTCTGTGGTGCCCAAAGCATACCATGATTTCCTGGACGTATTCAGCAAACGGAGAGCAGAGACCTTGCCCCCCCCACCGTCCATATGACTGCCCCATCGACTTGCTCCCAGGAGCCGAAATCCCGTTCGGCCGGATTTACCCACTTTCTGAACGTGAGCTGGACGTCTTAAAGGACTATGTAGACGAAAGTCTGAAGAAGGGGTTCATCCGTCCCTCTACCTCTCCAGCAGGGGCAGGTATCTTCTTCGTAGAGAAGAAGGATCACACCCTCCGACCCTGCATAGATTATAGGGATTTAAATAAAGTTACTATTAAAAACCGTTATCCCCTTCCTCTAGTCCCCGAACTCTTTCAGAGACTCAGATCTGCCATCCTGTTTACTAAGCTGGATCTTCGTGGGGCGTACTACTTGGTGCGCATCCGAGAGGGCGACGAATGGAAGATTGCTTTCCACACTAGATTCGGACATTTCGAATACCTGGTAATGCCATTTGGCCTTTGTAATGCTCCTGCCACGTTCCAACACTTTGTGAACGACATCTTCAGGGATTGGTTGGATATCTTCATCATCCAAATGACATCCTAATCTTCTCAACATCCCTAGAGCAGCATCGCGAGAATGTTCGAAATGTCCTCGGTCGCCTTCGCCAGCATGGCCAAGGCCGAGAAGTGCGTTTTTGAGCAGAACAGTATCCCATTTCTGGGGTTAATAATTTCCACAGAAGGAATAGAGATGGATCCTCAGAAGGTCTCTGCCATTCTGGACTGGCCACCTCCATCAGACAAAAAGGGAGTACAGCGCTTCGTTGGCTTCGCCAATTTTTATAGGAGGTTCATTAAGGGGTTCTCTAACATCATAGCCCTTATTACTCACCTTACTAAGAAGAACGTCCGCTTCCAGTGGACCCCAGAAGCTCAGTCCGCTTCTCGGTTCTTAAAAAACATTTTACCTCTGCCCCTATCCTAAGTCACCCGGATCCTGCCTTACCCTATCTCCTGGAGGTAGACGCATCAGACGTTGCGGTCGGGGCAGTCATCTCCCAAAGACAGGGAACTAGAGGCTTAACTCACCCAATAGCCTTCTTTTCCCGGAAACTCTCTCCCGCAGAGAAAAACTATGATGTCGGGGACCGGGAACTCTTGGCTATCAATGCCGCTCTCGAAGTGGTATTCCCAGGTGGTCTCCCGTCCAGGTACTAACCAGGCCTGACCCTGCTTAGCTTCCGAGATCAGGCGTGTTCAGGGTGATGTGGCCATAGGCGATCACCACTGCCACCCTCGACCCCTTTGAACTTGGCAATGGCAAGATGACACCTCAGGAGAAACAAAAAGAAAGCCAACGAATAAAGGAAAAGCCAAAATGCTACAGCACCCTGTATTCCCAGGCGGTCTCGCATCCAGGTACAAACCAGGCCCGACCCTGCTTAGCTTCTGAGATCAGATGAGATCAGACGTGTTAAGGGTGATGTGGCCATAGGCGATCACCACTGCCACCCTCGACTCCTTTGAACTTGGCCATGGAAAGATGGCACCTCTTCTTGATGGGCCTTTTTTGAGACATTCCATGCAGACCGAACAGTTGCGATCTGCAAGATTTGTCAGAAGGGTATAAAACGTGGCAAAAATGTCAACCACCTGGGTACAAGCTGCCTAAACAGGCATTTGACAACCCACCACTTGGCCTGTTGGCAGGAGCATTTGAAGAACCCACAAAAGGGCCAAAGATCGGTCAGTCGGCCTCCTAGTCCTCCTCGCGCTGCTCCTCGTGCTCCACCTGCACATCAGTCTATTCCTGGCCCTGCTATAGTCACTCGTCACCTGTTGGCAGCCTCCATTGACAGGTATGATGATATAGCAGGCAGTGTCGCATCTACCTCCAGCACACCACCAGCTGTAACATCTAGACGCCAAATTTCGATTCCACACATGCTGGAACGAAAAAAAAAATGGATACTCCCCGCCACCCACATACCCAGCATCTAAACAGTAGTTTGGCAAAACTACTGGCTCTGCAACTGTTACCATTTAACCTGGTAGAGTCTGCTCCCTTCCGTGACTTTGCAAAATGTGCAGTTCCACAGTGGCAGGTGCCAAGTCGGCATTACTTTGCCCGTAAGGCCCTGCCATCCCTATACCAACATGTGGAAGGCAATGTAGTGTCGTCCCTGGCCATGTCAGTCAGCCGTAAGATACACCTGACGGCTGACACTTGGTCAAGCAAACATGCGCAGGGACGGTACATTTCTGTCACTGCTCATTGGGTGACACTGCTTGCCAGCGGAAGGGATTGTAGCCAGAGCTCGGTGCTGCAGCCAGGTTGCCCCCACGTCTGCAAACAGCTGGTGGTGTCGCTGATCCGGGTAGATCGATCACTTCTACCCCCTTCTGCTCCTCCTCCTACACCATGCCTTTCTTTTTGCTCCTAATCAACTGTACAGCCAATGTGTATGATGGGGACATAATGCAGTGCACTGGGAACAAGATTAGAGATTTTTTTTTAAAAGGTGCTGTCTCTTAAAATGTGCATATAATTAACAGGTGTATTTTCACAATGTCAGGGCCCAGACTTGAACCTGGGACCTCCAGTGTGTCTGCCAATGACTCTACTTGCTGAGCCACCTGGAATGCTGGACAGCTCCTTGGACAAATCCTTGAATGACCCTGCTGTGAATCTTTATTGCCTTGAACTTTGAACCCTTTGCTCCTCCCATGAACTTCCTGTTTTAAGCCATCTCTTTGCACTTCCTGGTTGGCAGAATATTATGCCTTCAAGAGCCGATATCTCGCTTGTCTCTCCTGCTGCCATCCGTATCTTTGCTACCATCCATTATCGACACTTGGCTTGTTCCTCGACTATGCTTTTGCCTAATCCCGACTTGCAACTACTTGTTACCGACCTTTGGCTATTCCTAGACTACGCTTCTGCTTGATCCTGACCTGCTGTATCTGCTACTGGACCCTGGCTTGCTCACCTCCTGGTGGGGCGATCCTGAGGACCGCGACCTGGTACTAACACGCAGCAAACTCCATCTCCACCATCGAGGGAGTCAAACTAGGCCTTGCAGATTGCCGCATGTCTTCCTCCTCCTCCTCCTCAAAGCCTGCAAAAGTTCCCGAAGAATCCTCCTCCTCCTCTTCCACCCCTGGATCCTGCTCGGGCCTCTGGGAGCTAGGCATAATGGGGTCAGGATTCTCAGGATAAAGGGGGCCTTGAGAGGCAAGGAAGTCCTCCTCTTCCTCCTGCTGCTCTGCCTCCAGTGCCCTGTCCATAATGCCACGCAGAGTGTGCTCCAACAAAAACAGTACCGGTAGGGTGTCACTGATGCATGCGCTGTCCCGGCTGACCATCCTTGTGGACTCCTCAAATGCCGAGAGGACAGCACATGCATCCTTATTTAAAAGCCACTGCCGTGGTGAAAAGAAGCCCAGGCGCGCTGAGCCAGTGCTGGTGCTGTACTCGCAGAGATATTCATTGAGGGCCCTCTGCTGCATGTACAGGCGCTGCAGCATAGCCAAGGTGGAGTTCCAGCGGGTGGGCATGTCACAGACAAGGCGGTGTACCGGCAGGTGAAACTCGTGCTGCACTTCAGCCAAACGTGCAGTGGCACTGTACGACCGCCTGAAGTGATTGCACACCCTTCTTGCCATCCTTAGCACATCCTGCATTCCCGGGTATGAGTTCAAAAACCGCTGTACCACGAGATTTAGGACATGCGCCAGGCATAGCACATGGGTCAACTTTCCCTGACGAAGGGCGGCCAGGAGGTTTGACCCATTATCAGTAACCACAATCCCTGGCTGCAGCTGGCGTGGTGTCAACCACCTCTGGGCCTGTGCCTGCAGAGCCCCAAGAATCTCAGGGGCAGTATGCTGCCTGTCCCCTAGACACACAAGCTGCAGCACTGCGTGACACCTTTTGGCCTGGGACATAGAATAGCCCTTTGAACGCTTACGTAGTACCTCATCATATTCAAAGGACCATTCTGCAGAGGAGGGCATGGAGGAGGATGAGTAGGAGGAGGAGCAGAAGGGGGTAGAAGTGATCGATCTACCCGGATCAGCGACACCACCAGCTGTTTGCAGACGTGGGGGCAACCTGGCTGCAGCACCGAGCTCTGGCTACAATCCCTTCCGCTGGCAAGCAGTGTCACCCAATGAGCAGTGACAGAAATGTACCGTCCCTGCCCATGTTTGCTTGACCAAGTGTCAGCCGTCAGGTGTATCTTACGGCTGACTGATGTGGCATGGCAGGGCCTTACGGGCAAAGTAATGCCGACTTGGCACCTGCCACTGTGGAACTGCACATTTTGCAAAGTCACGGAAGGGAGCAGACTCTACCAGGTTAAATGGTAACAGTTGCAGAGCCAGTAGTTTTGCCAAACTACTGTTTAGATGCTGGGTATGTGGGTGGCGGGGAGTATACATTTTTTTTTCGTTCCAGCATGTGTGGAATCGAAATTTGGCGTCTAGATGTTACAGCTGGTGGTGTGCTGGAGGTAGATGCATCATCCCTGTCAATGGAGGCTGCCAACAGGTGACGAGTGACTATAGCAGGGCCAGGAATAGACTGATGTGCAGGTGGAGCACGAGGAGCAGCGCGAGGAGGACTAGGAGGCCGACTGACCGATCTTTGGCCCTTTCGTGGGTTCTTCAAATGCTCCTGCCAACAGGCCAAGTGGTGGGTTGTCAAATGCCTGTTTAGGCAGCTTGTACCCAGGTGGTTGACATTTTTGCCACGTTTTATACCCTTCTGACAAATCTTGCAGATCGCAACTGTTCGGTCTGCATGGGATGTCTCAAAAAAGGCCCATCAAGAAGAGGTGTGTATAGTGGCCCGGGAGACAACAGGTGCGGCCTTAGATGGAGCGGGCCGTCTGCTCTCCCCTCTTGCTTGCTCTGCCTCCTCCTCAACCTCAGACCCAACATCAGACTCTATAAAGGACTGAGCATCAGGCGTGGCCCGGGAGACAACAGGTGCGGCCTTAGATGGAGCTGGCTGTCTGCTCTCCCCTCTTGCTTGTTCTGCCTCCTCCTCAACCTCAGACCCAACATCAGACTCCATAAAGGACTGAGCATCAGGCTGGAGTAGATGGCCGACACTGTGGTCAAACAGCTCAGCTGACTCCTCTGCCATGTCTGAAGTTGGGTCTAAGGGAGGACGTGAGGTGGACATGGACTCATCTCTATTTGTTCTGCCAACTGCAGAAGACTGACCACTTTTCTCTGCCTGGGTCACTGTAGTTGCAGATGATGCCGATGATGAGGGTTTGGTAATATAGTCCACCACCTCCTGTACGTACTGTGGACGTATAGCTTGGCCACTGCCAGAGAACAATGCAAATGGTGGCCTGGCTGAGGACTGACCACCACGTCCACCCCTGCCTCTAGACACCCTAGAAGCTGTGCCCCTTTCCGCAGCAGGGCCACGTATGCCTTTTCTTGGTCTACCTGGCATATTTGTCACTGAGGCGTTGGCAACTCTGTGCAGTGAAAAACGCACACTGCTATGCGACCCACAGTTGTCGCTGAATACAGCACAGCAGATGCGTGTCACGCACAGTTGCAAAGCCTTTTGCACAGTGGACCTAATGCTTTCAAGAACAGGCGTTAAGTTGTCACTGAGGCAATGTATTTTGCTGACTAGCAAGCACGTATACCTGCTGTAGATATATCAGCACTGTGGAACATGCTCACTACACAGAACCCTCACACTTTCACTTTCACTTTCCCTACAGAAACTAGATTATTACATCTAACTACTGTGGTACAAAGTTCCCTAACTACACTAGATATCCCTTTCCTCACACTAAAAGAACAGCTCCATACAGCAGAAGACTGACACTGTCCCTTTAATTTTTTTTTTTTTCTAACTCAAAAAACCAGCACAATCGCTGTATTTCTAACTACACTGACTGGCTGTAAGCTGAATGCAATTCTGCTATATGGAGCTTTAGAAGCACTCGCCTATGCAGAAAACATAGTGTAGCAAAGCAGGAGTAAGAGAAATGCTTCCACTCTCTTCAACAGACTCTGTATCACTGTGCTAGGGGTTAGGCGGGGCTATCTTATATACTGTGGGGCGTATTCACTTCTGATTGGAACCTGGTCTCCGTAGTCACTCCAATCACGTTCCCAGAAGACTCCTGCCCCCTCATTGGCTTTTGCTGATGTTTCTGGGCCAATCACAGGCTTTTAAAGCCCAGTTCCTGTACCAGTGCATTTTGGGCGGTTCTGGTGGCTGAATTCCGAACTTTTACCGCAAAAAGTTCGGAATTCGGCCGAATTTCGAACACCCAATGTTCGGGTCGAACCGATGGTCGACCCAAACCGTTCGATCATCTCTACGGGTTAGTACCTGGATGGGAGACCACCTGGGAATACCAGGTGCTGTAGGCTTTTGGCTTTTCCTTTATTCGTTGGCTTTTTTTTTGTTTCTCCTGAGGTGCCATCTTGCCATGGCCAAGTTCAAAGGGGTCGAGGGTGGCAGTGGTGATCGCCTACGGCCACATCACCCTGAACACGCCCGATCCTGTCTGATCTCGGAAGCTAAGCAGGGTCGGGCCTGGTTAGTACCTGGATGGGAGACCAGCTGGGAATACCAGGTGCTGTAGGCTTTTGGCTTTTCCTTTATTCGTTGGCTTTCAAGATAACTGCATGTGGTAACCAATAGCCTAAAAAAATGTTTTTGGTCAAAATGACTATTTTCGTCTTTTAGAGTCTTAAAACGCTTGTTTTAGACAAGATAACTGCATTTGGTCTCCAATGGCCTGAAAAAATTTTTTGGTCAAAATGACTCTAATTTGGTCTCCAAGTGTCTAAAAAGCCTTTATTCGTCAAAATAACTGCATTTGGTCACCAAAGGTCTGAAAATTGTTTTTAGTCAAAATGACTGTATTTTCGCCTTTTAGAGTCTTAAAAAGTCGATTTTAGACAAGATAATTGCATTTCGTAACCAATGGCCTGAAAAATCTTTTTGGTCAAAATGACTCTATTTTGGTTTCCAAGTGTCTAAAAAGCCTTTTTTAGTCAATATAACTGCATTTGATAACCAAAGGTCTGAAAAATAATTTAGTCAAAATGACTGTATTTTTGTCTTTTAGAGTCTGAAAACGCTTGTTTTAGACAAGAAAACTGCATTTGGTAAACCAATGGCCTGAAAGAAAAATTTTTTGGTCAAAATTACTCTATTTTTGTCTCCAAGTGTCTAAAAAGCCGTTTTTAGTCAAAATAACTGCATTTGATCACCAAAGGTCTGAAAAAAATTTAGTCAAAATGACTATTTTTGTCTTTATAGTCTTAAAACGCTTGTTTTAGACAAGATAATGCATTTGGTCTCCAATGGCCTGAAAAATATTTTTTTGATCAAAATGACTCTGTTTTGGTCTCCAAATGTCAAAAAAGCCTTTTTTAGTCAGAATAACTGCATTTGATCACCAAAGATCTGGAAAAAATGTTTTAGTCAAAATGACTGTATTTTCGGCTTTTAGAGTCTTAAAACGCCGGTTTTAGACCAGATAACTGCATTTGGTAAACCAATGGCCTGAAAAAATTTTTTGGTCAAAATTACATTATTTTGGTCTCCAAGTGTCTAAAAAGCCTTTTTTAGTCAAAATAACTACATTTGGTCACCAAAGGTCTGACATTTTTTTTGTCAAAATTCTTGTCTTTTCGTCTTTTAGAGTCTTAAACAGCCGCTTTTTAGACAAGATAACTGCATGTGGTAACCAATAGCCTGAAAAAAACATTTTTTGGTCAAAATGACTCTATTTTGGTGTTCAAGTGTCTAAAAAGCCTACAAGCCTTTTAAGACTCTAAAATACAAAAATACAGTCATTTTGACTAAATTTTTTTTCAGGGGGCGTGGCCGAGCTGCGGGTGTGAGCGGACGTGCATGCTGTGAGCTCCGCTGTTGATCCTGCTAGTTATCCTGTGTAACTCCTTATCCTGCTCCGATTTCTACCGTCAGTCGGTGCCCTGTGTTCCCTGGAGTGCGGTGATCACCAGGTGAAGTCCTCCATCTTCTCTCCGTGATGTCTAAGAAGGGTAAAGAGGGAAATCTGCACAGGCCGGCCCGATCCAAGATGGCGGCGCCTCGCAGCGCGCAGCACAGGAGGCCACATATCTGGAGGCTGCTCAAAAGCTTTTTGCTAAGCCTGCTGCCCAGGACCCCCAAACTCTGAGGACCATCGATCCGGCTCACCGGGGTCGCATTCAGACACGGATGACACTGTTCCCTTAGGTGATCTCTCCTGCCAGATTGCTGATTGGGAGGCAGCAGATGCAGACCAGGCCCCGAGGCAATCATCTCCTACCCCGGACACAGAACCCACGTTGCGGGACATTATGGCTGCGGTTACCACCTGTACCACCCCAAATACAGCCCTGACAGTGGAGTTAAAGGGGGTCAAGGCTGAGATATCGTTCATGAGACATGAAATGCAGAAATTGAGGGAGAGGACAGTGGCAGTGGAAGGCAGGGTCAGCTCCCTGGAGGATGACATGGCGCCTTTGCAAAGGGAAGTGAAACATACTGCCCTGCTCTCAGCCCAGCAAGCTGCATGTCTGGATGACTTAGAGAATAGGATGAGACGGAGTAATATCAGAGCAATTGGGATCCCTGAGCGGGCGGAAGGTAAAGATCCTGTGGCTTTCATTGAACAATGGCTGCTCTCTACTTTTGGGCAAGAATCCTTTACTTCCATGTTTTCGGTGGAACTTGCTCAAAGGGTGCCTATGCGACCTCTTCCTCCTGGAGCCCCCCCCCCCCCCGCGCACTTTCATCTTCAAATTCCTCAATTACTAAAGCCAGGGGAATGCAGGGGAGGCTCAAGATTGACAACTCAAGGATCTCCCTGTTTCCCGATTACTCTGCGGTGGTGCAGAAACAGCGTGCGAAATTCGTAGAGGTCAAGAGGAGATTGCAGGACTTGAATGTTCAATACGCTATGCTGTACCCTTCCAGGCTCTGGGTGGTGGTCCGGGATGAGGTGCTGTTCTTTGACAAGCCTTCTGCTGCTGTTCAATGGCTGGATGCTAATGGTGGGGCCCTGCGGGCGGCCACTTCCCCCAGGCGAGAAGACCTTTGAGGATCGTTTCTACTTTTTGGAACTTTTGTACTCTTTTCGGCCGGTCATGGATCCTTTCGGTTCTCCTGCCTATACTTGGCACTTGATGTTACACACACTTTTCCTGTTATGATGGGAGCTCTTCTGCTGCACTAATGGTTGCTACCTCTCACATGGTTGCTAATTTTGAGGAGACTACACTTGCATCGGTGGTCCCTCTCCGGTTTCCCCCCCTTGGTCGTGACTGGACATGCCCTATTGACTCGTCCCTTCCCCCACACGTGGCAGACGTGTATTGCCTTTTTGTTCCCCCCTTTTTGCCTTTTTTCTGGTCCTGGACTTTGGTTCGATTTTTGCTTTTCCTGCATGTACTTTGTCGCTCTACTGCTATTATTTTACCCTATGCTGTGGATGTTCCTATTGACTGTTCTCTATGCTGGGGCTGCACCGGTACTGTGTGGGCTGGGCGACTACTCCTGTTGCTCTCTCTATATAGCTGGGCTGTGCTGATGGGGTGTAGTGGGTTCACCCTTTCTGGGTGCCCTCTTTCGCCTCCCTGGCCGGGTTGCCTGACGCTCCGGGTATGGCTACATTTTGACTATGGCTGATAATATTTGTGTGATGTCCTGGAATGTGCAGGGCCTCTGCAACCCGGTAAAGAGGACGGCAGTGCTCCGGAATATCAAACGCCTTCAGGCAGATGTGGTTTGCCTGCAGGAGACCCATATGTCTCCTTCCACTTCCCCGTGTCTAGCTCCTAGCGTATTTAGTCACCAGTTCCACTCTGTTTACTCCACTTATTCGAGAGGGGTGTGTATTTTGATTAAGAAGGGGGTACGGTTTCTATGCTCAAAGTCTGTGATTGACCCTGAGGGCCGGTTTGTTTTATCCTGCCAACTAGCAAGCCTTAGGTGTGTACAAGCCCCCCCCCCCCCCGTATTCTGCAGGGGTACTTAAACTTATCGTGCCACATATTGCTCAACTTCCTGATGTGCTGATGTTGGGGGACTTTACTGCTGTACTTGACTCTGCCTGGGATGCGGCTAAGGCATTCATGGGAGGTCAGTTTATACGTACGGTTAATGTCATTAAAACGGACACCAGGCAATGGGAGAATACTGCGTTGGACGCAGTGACTAGAGCGGAGGAAACGTATGTTAGGGACCCGTCAGATGATACTCAGAGGTCGTGGCTGGCTGCCCAATCTATGGCCAAGTCGGTCTCGATTCAAAAGGCTGAAAACAAGCGCTTCTTCTTGCAGCAGAGGTATTTTGAGAAGGGAGAAAACACGGGTCATATGTTGGCCATGCTGGTTCGCTCGCAGCAGCCTGCGGCATTTATACCATAGATTAAGGATCCTCAGGGGGTGCTCTGGCACGCCACGGCTGACATACGGAGAGTACTTGGGAAGTTTTATGCTGATCTTTACTCCTCTAAGATCTCGGCTGACTCACGAGAAATTGCCGATTTTTTTGGCTTCCTGCGATTTGCCTTCTCTGTATGCCAGGGAACTGGCTGTGCTTGGGGCCCCCCTTACGGAAAACGAACTTTATGCGGCCTTGAAATCTACTAAGCCTGGTAAATCTCCGGGGGCTGATGGTATCCCGTCGGAGGTTTACAGCCGATACGCTGAACAGTTGGTGCCCGTGCTGCTGCGGGTATATAACGAAGCCTTCCGTATTGGCCGCTGTTAGGAATGCTTCCTGAGCACACTGATGTGCTGTCATGAATCTGCAATCTAAAGGGTTAACCTAGAGCAGACTAATTGCAGTAATTGGCAAACAGGCTGCCTTATTTAAACAGCTCAGAAGCACTGTGTCTTTGCTGACTTGTCTGCAGCTCTTCCTGTGTTCCCGAAGCCTGCTTCCTGTTACCTGTTTGATATCCGTTTTGACCTTTGGCTTGTTCCTGACCTTGTTGACCTGCTGCCCGTCCTGACCCCCGGCTTGTTTGACCATTCTCTCGGATCTCCCTTGTCTGCTTATCTGCCTTCAGATCATGACCGGCTTCTCTCTTGGTGGGGCGACCCTGAGGACTGCGACCTGGTATCCACACGCAGCAAAATCCATCCTCCCCACTAGAGGCTCTGGCGAAAACCGGTGGATACTTAGATTCCGCACCTCAGGTTAGCCTGTGTCACTTACCTTGGGGGTTCCCGTCTAAGCTCCGCCCTCTGGCACACGTGGGGCCTTCCTCTGCCATCAGGCTACCACTTGTATCCCTAACAGTACAAATCAGCCATGACGGAGCCTGCAAGAGAAGCCTCACCGTTGGAAGAGATCTGCCAACACCTCGCAGCCCTGTCTCAAACTGTAAAGTCGCTTCAAGACGGCTACACACAGCTAGAGGAACGGATGCGCTCTACGACACTTCAGGGGGATCCTCCTGTATTATCTGCTTCCTCTCCTGCTGCAGCACTCTCTGCACCTGCTTCTGGCCCTACCGTAGTGATTCTGCCACCAGAACCTCGAGTTCCTGCTCCCGAAAAATATTCCGGGGATCGCGGTAAATTCTGCGCCTTTCGCAACGCCTGGCAGCTGTATTTCTCCCTGCAACCTCGAACCTTTTCTTTGGAGACCACCAAGGTGGGGTTTGTTATCTCCCTGCTCCTAGGCGAACCCCAGTCCTGGGTTCATCGGCTCCTTGAAGAGGGCAGCCCCCATTAAACTCCTTACAGTCATTTTTTGAGGCCATGGCACAGCTCTATGATGACCCGCAGCGATCCTCCACCGCAGAAGCTGCGCTTCATGTTCTTCAGCAGGGTCGCAGGCCCGTAGAACACTACGTCACTAACTTCCGCCCCATCAGTTCCGATACATCCTGGAACGAAGCAGCACTCCGGTATCAGTTCCGTCTCGGCTTGTCAGAAGGACTGAAGGACGAGCTGGTGCGGGTAGGTGTCCCCAACGCCTTGGAAGATTTGATTTCCCAGGCCATTCAAATCGACCGGTGGCTACGGGAGCGCAGAGCAGAACGATCTCCGCAGCAGTTCAGACCAGCCTGGACGCTACCACGAGTTGCTCATCCTGCATACTTTTCTTCTGCTGGGTCAGCTCTTACCAACCCCGCTCCTCACCTCAGATACGCCTGAACCTATACAACCTGGGATCATACGGCCTGCTTTGTCCCCGAAGGAGAGACGCCGTCGCCAGTTGGGTAACCTGTGCCTGTATTGAGGTGAAGCTGGCCACTATGTGCGCTCCTGCCCAGCAAAATACCATAAGTTCATACCGGCCTCACCATCTGTTGCCAGTTACTCCCACCTAGCCTTTCCTGTGTCATTACAGCTTCCGGAAGGACTCGTCCCAGTTACTGCAATCATTGACTTGGGAGCCTGCAGTTGTTTCATTGATCGCTCGTTCGCCCTGCAACATGGCGTACCTCTCCGTCTCAAGACTCAGGACCTCACCATCTTCCTGGCTGATGGCTCCCACATCAAATCCGGGCCCGTGACCCAAGAAACTTTTCCCCTTCCTATGGTCTCCTCCTCCGGCCATAAGGAACTGATTAGCCTGGATGTTATCACATCCTCCTTATTTCCCATTATCCTGGGATTACCGTGGTTGCAAGCACATAACCCGCAAGTCAATTGGATCACAGGCACCATCCAGTTCCCATCTCTTTACTGCAAGAATTCCTGTCTACCCACTTCTCCTGAATTCCCCAAGACTCTGTTCTGTCTTGAATCCGAACCTGATGTGTGTTCTGTGGTGCCCAAAGCATACCATGATTTCCTGGACGTATTCAGCAAACGGGGAGCAGAGACCTTGCCCCCCCACTGTCCATATGACTGCCCCATCGACTTGCTCCCAGGAGCCGAAATCCCGTTCGGCCGGATTTACCCACTTTCTGAACGTGAGCTGGACGTCTTAAAGGACTATGTAGACGAAAGTCTGAAGAAGGGGTTCATCCGTCCCTCTACCTCTCCAGCAGGGGCAGGTATCTTCTTCGTAGAGAAGAAGGATCACACCCTCCGACCCTGCATAGATTATAGGGATTTAAATAATGTTACTATTAAAAACCGTTATCCCCTTCCTCTAGTCCCCGAACTCTTTCAGAGACTCAGATCTGCCATCCTGTTTACTAAGCTGGATCTTAGTGGGGCGTACCACTTGGTGCGCATCCGAGAGGGCGACGAATGGAAGACTGCTTTCCGCACTAGATTCGGACATTTCGAATACCTGGTAATGCCATTTGGCCTTTGTAATGCTCCTGCCACATTCCAACACTTTGTGAACTACATCTTCAGGGAATGGTTGGATATCTTCATCATCGTATACTTGGATGACATCCTAATCTTCTCAATATCCCTAGAGCAGCATCGTGAGCACGTTGGAAATGTCCTCGGTCGCCTTCGCCAGCATGGTCTCTACGCCAAGGCCGAGAAGTGCGTTTTTGAGCAGAACAGTATCCCGTTTCTGGGGTTAATAATTTCCACAGAAGGAATAGAGATGGATCCTCAGAAGGTCTCTGCCATTCTGGACTGGCCACCTCCATCAGACAAAAAGGGAGTACAGCGCTTCGTTGGCTTCGCCAATTTTTATAGGAGGTTCATTAAGGGGTTCTCTAACATCATAGCCCCTATTACTCACATTACTAAGAAGAACGTCCGCTTCCAGTGGACCCCAGAAGCTCAGTCCGCCTTCTCGGTTCTTAAAAAACATTTTACCTCTGCCCCTATCCTAAGTCACCCGGATCCTGCCTTACCCTATCTCCTGGAGGTAGACGCATCGGACGTTGTGGTCGGGGCAGTCATCTCCCAAAGACAGGGAACTAGAGACTTAACTCACCCAATAGCCTTCTTTTCCCGGAAACTCTCTCCCGCTGAGAAAAACTATGATGTCGGGGACCGGGAACTCCTGGCTATCAAAGCTGCTCTCGAGGGGGGGGATATCTACTAGAAGGAGCATCACGCCCGATTCTTATATTTACCGATCATAAGAACCTTGAGTACTAAAGATCTGAAAAGCGACTTAGACCCCGCAAGGCCCGATGGGCACTCTTCTTCTCCAGATTCTCGTTCCATATCACCTATCGGCCCGGGTCGAAAAATGTCAAACCGGATGCCCTGTCCCGGATGTTTGATAATACTAAAGAAGAGTTGGTACCTGACACTATCCTGTCAGAGAAAAACTTCCTGCTCACTAGCCTGAAATCCCATCTTGAGCAAGCCTCTGCCAAAATTTCTGGTCCACCTGGGATACCCCTGTCACGCAAGGATGGTTTGTTGTGGGCTAAGGACAAAATATTTGTCCCGGAGGGAGTCAGAGTTTCGGTTCTAGCTGCCTGCCATGACCACCCTCTGGCTGGCCATTTTGGTGTTCATAGGACCCTTGACCTCATGCAACGCACCTTCTGGTGGCCTGAGATGGGAAAAGACTGCAGAAGTTATGTGTCTTGCTCCAGGAGTAAAACCACCAGAAGTAGGGCGTGGGGTCTATTCAGACCACTCCCAATCCCTGACCGGCCCTGGCAAACTATCGCCATGGACTTTATCGTGGAACTTCCACCTTCGGCCGGGTGCTCCGCCATTTTTGTGGTTGTAGACCGGCTTACTAAGATGGCCCACTTTCTACCCCTCAAAGGTACCCCCTCTGCAAAGGAAACTGCAGAAGTCTTCATTAGGGAGATTGTGCGACTCCACGGGGTACCCACAAACATTATCTCGGACAGAGGGGTACAGTTCACGTCCCGCTTTTGGAGGGCCTTGTGTAAGCTACTAAAAATTGAATTATCTATGTCCTCAGCTTACCACCCGCAGACGAAAGGGCAAACAGAGAGGACAAACCAGACCCTGTAACAATATCTCCGGTGCTTTACCACCTTCGTCCAGGACGACTGGGTAGCATTACTACCATTTGCGGAATTTGCCTTTAATAATTCACGACATTCCGTTACCGGGTAATCTCCCTTCTTTGCCAATTATGGTTTTCATCCTTCCTTTCTGCCCGACGTCCCATCTGATTCCGGAGTGCCCGCAGTTCAGGTCACCATTGACTTCTTCACGAGTAACAACAAACTTCTACAGGACACCTTGGCCAAGGCTCAGATAGCGTCCAAAAGAATCTTTGATGGGAAAAAGAGGAGAGAACTGATTCTCCAACCAGGTGACCAGGTCTTTTTATCCACAGCTAACCTGTGCTTGGCCTGCCCATCCAAGAAGTTGGCTTCCAGGTTTATCGGCCCATTCCCCGTTAAAATAAGACTCAATGCCGTGTCCTATGAGTTATCCTTACCTGATACCCTACGGATCCATCCTGTGTTCCATGTCACTTTTTTTTTAAAACCTGCGGTTCCTGACGCCTTCCCCGGCAGAAGCCCTGGACCTCCGGAACCAGTGATGGTGGATGGCGACATGGAGTACGAAGTTGAGGCTGTACTTGATTGCCGGAAAAGAGGTAACCAGCTTCAGTTCCTTATTAAATGGAAGGGTTATGAGCCGGAAGAGAATTCCTGGGAACCTGAGAGTAACATTCATGCCACAGACCTGATCCAGGCATTTTTTCCTGCCCATCCTCAGAAAAGCAGTTTGTTGGGCACCCGGAGGTTGCCCGTAAGGGGGGGGGGGGCAATGTTAGGAATGCTTCCTGAGCACACTGATGTGCTGTCAAGATTCTGCAATCTAAAAGGTTAACCTAGAGCAGATTAATTGCAGTAATTGGCAAAGAGGCTGCCTTATTTAAACAGCTCAGAAGCACTGTGTCTTTGCTGACTTGTCTGCAGCTCTTCCTGTGTTCCTGAAGCCTGCTTCCTGTTACCTGTTTGATATCCGTTTTGACCTTTGGCTTGTTCCTGACCTTGTTGACCTGCTGCCCGTCCTGACTGCCGGCTTGTTTGGCCATTCTCTCTGATCTCCCTTGTCTGCTTATCTGCCTTCGGATCTTGACTGGCTTCTCCCTTGGTGGGGTGACCCTGAGGACTGCGACCTGGTATCCACACGCATCAAAATCCATCCTCACCACTAGAGTATCTGGTGAAAACCGGTGGATACTTAGATTCCGCACCTCAGGTTAGCCTGTGTCACTTACCTTGGGGGTTCCCGTCTAAGTACCGCCGTCTAGCACACGTGGGGCCTTCCTCTGCCATCAGGCTAACACTTGTATCCCTAACAGCCGCCTTCCTGCCTCTATGTCCGAAGCTATAGTTGTTTTCCTGCTGAAGCCCGGCAAGGATCTGCTTTTGGCGGATTCCTAAAGGCCCATATCTCTACTCACAACGGATGTTAAAATTCTAGCTAAGATACTGGCCACTAGGCTGTCCTCTGTTGTCCAGGGGGTTGTCCATAGGGATCAATCGGGGTTTATCCTGACCAGATCAACGGCACTTAATCTCCGCCGACTATTTCTGAACCTTCAGATCCCAGTAGACAACCCTGGGAACCGGGCAGTCTTTTCGCTAGATGCCGCTAAGGCATTCAATAGTGTTGAATGGGTGTACCTATGGGAAGTTCTCAAGTGCTTTGGTGTGGGAGAGAACTTTCTGAACTGGGTGCGGGTACTGTACGCTGCCCCCGCGGCCAGACTGAGGGTGAACGGGGAGCTTTCTGGACCCTACTGTTTGCACAGGGGGACTAGACAGGGCTGCCCGCTATCTCCATTGCTGTTTGCCATGGCACTGGAGACCTTAGCGGCGCGAATTCGGTCCTCCAATAACATAGTGGGGTTCAGAAGGGGCTCCAATGCAGACGTTATCTCACTCTATGCGGATGACACACTGCTCTACCTAGATGATACAGGGGAATCCTTGCGGGCGGTAATGTCCCTTATTGACTATTTTGGGTCCCTGTCTGGATTTTCCATAAGTTGGGATAAATCAGTTTTAATGCCCCTTGATAACTCAGCCCTTTTCCGGACTGTGCATCCACAGTGCGAGTGGTTCACTCCTTCAAATATTTGGGGATCCAGGTGTCTCCTGATCCTACCCAGTATATCACACTGAACCTCGTACCTCTGCTGCAAAGTTCCCTTGTCGTGGCTGGGAGAGTCAATCTAATTAAGATGGTGTGGGCTCCTCAACTTCTTTATGTCTTGCACAACTCCCCAATCTGGATACCCAGGAAATGGTTCTATAGGATTGACTCCCAGTTCCGAGAACTGATCTGGTGCAAAAAAGTGGCTAGGATTAAATTGGCTACCCTTCAGATGGGCAAGGATAGTGGTGGCTTGGCAGTCCCCAACCCCAGAGTATATTTTCTAGCCTTCCAGGTTCAGCATATGGGGGGCTGGGGTCTTTTGGATCCATTCGATCCTATTGGGTCCTTATTGGTCCCTCCTGACTTGCCTCACCCTGTCCTTGTACACCTTGAAGCGGGGTTCTCCAATATGGGGACTCGGTTATCCACACTCGCCTTGATTCGCATGGTGTGGCACTGTGTCAAGGGGATGTTGCAGATCACGGGTTACCTTCCTCAGACTCCGATTTGGCATAATCGCAACTTTTCGGAACTGTTTCGTCTAGAGGGCGCGGAGATGTGTATATTTTATAGCACAATTGTTCAGAGCTGGGGTACTGAAATATTTTCAAGACTTACAGAGGGAGTTTGATGTACCTAGGCACTGTTTCTTTTGCTACCTACAATTGAGACACGCGATGATGGCCCAGGCAGGCTTGGCTTCTTTGAAAATCAAAATGGAGGGGAAAGAGGGGGGGGAATAAGAAAGGACCATAGAAAATCCCCTATAATTCCTCAATATATCGAGGGTATGGTGGGATGTGACATTGATTCCAAACAATACCAGAATTACCAAACGGCGTGTTGCCGGTGAGCCAAGCAACTGTTGAACATGTGAAGAAAAATAGAAAAAAAGGAGTTGCATGTATGGCTCAAACACTGGTAAATGGTTAAAAGGAATTACTTTATTGAAGAAGATAAAGATAAAATTCAACACAATACAAAAACACTTTCAAAAGGACATGTGACATGAGATAAAACACATACATGTATGTAAGAGGTCCGCCTTGATGACAACAAAGTACCTCACTGAAACTCCACTCACCTACCAGAATTCCCTTGGTGTTATTGAATACTAATAATGCCCATCCTTACATGTGATGACCGCCTAATGCTTGGGTATATTCATAAGTTAAATCACATATGATTAACTTGGAATCTTGATATATTATGGTGATACTTGAAAGCATCAATTGGCATAAGACAGGATGGGGAGGGGGAATCAAGAGAAGACAATGGGAAGTGATTAATTTTTAGAAGTAGATTCTTCCATCCATAGGATTGATATAATTGGCTGTATTCCTCAACTGTATCACCAGCTGGCTATAGCATAGTATCATAATACATTCCGGGTATAAAAGTTCAAAGAGAAGTATGGAAGATATATGCAGCAGATTATGTCAGGGAATTTTTCCATATATTAAGCTGACTCATGGCATGTTTGTAGCAGCGTTGATATCACATATTTTATATTAGTATGCAGTTTGAGAGTAAACTTGGTGTTCCCAAGTAGTTCATTGGGAGGAATTATTCCACCAAACTATAGAGACATATATGAGTGTGGACCCTCCGTATATGGACCATTCATAGGAAGTTCACCAAAGTTGAAATGCAGCAATTAACAGGTGATTTGCAGGACAAACTGACAACATGAATGCAGCAGCACATGAAGCACATATAATAAGCGAGTAGCTATTCAAACTCTGTGTTGCCTTACTACTCTCCCGGTTTGAAGATAGTCTGTAGAGAGGTATTATTCCACGGACATTTTGAAGATATGAGGACCCTCAGTTTAGTTTAGAGCCATGGAGAGGAGGCTGCACATATGTTTGATGGATATATCAGAAGCAGTCTAATATAGCAGACAAACTTTGCAAGCGGCTGACAGGACTGGTTAGTTGGATATAAGTATCCTTAACTCACGTGTCTAGATGGATGTGTACATGGTGAGTCCTTCCATATGTCTCTGTCTCTTGTGCCAGATTGTCCAATAATCCTTAGTATGTGTGCTCAATAATTAGATACATGTCTTCGCCAGAGAGGCGGGAGAACTCCCCGTGGTTGGATGTAGCATTTGTCAGCTATGAGGCTGTAAGGCTGGTTTGGTCTCCCTCACTCGTGGATAGTAGCGGCGTGCCTTCCGGGTATGGTGGGTGGAGCTATCGTCGTGAGGCCTTTGGTGCGTGTGACGTCAACGCGTTTCGCGTGACGCAGCACGCTTCTTCAGGACGTTAGGCTTGGCTTCTTTGACACCCGACACTCGCTGCCTGTTGGGTGAGGTGTTTCGGGTCTCGGACAAGAAGGGTATGATCTCACAGGTTTATGTCCTTCTGTTGGGATCCGTGCAGGACCCCTCTTCCCTCCCTGCTCGTGCGGGGTGGGAGGGGGGATCTTGGACCCATAGATGGGGAGACGTGGGATCTTTGCCTCTCATCGATCCCTTTGGTGTCGGCTCTCATTGATCCCTTTGGTGTCACTTATTTCTGTTTCACAGAGCATACAGAACACCGATGCAGCTGTACCGTTGGGGATCTACTCCCTTGTGCCCCAAATGTGAGAGTGACCAGGGTACACTTATACACATGATATGGAGATGTCCCAAGCTGTTTCGCTACTGGGTGAAGGTAATTGACACGATCTCTAAAGTGTATAATTTTCAGCTACTATAGGAGCCTGTGGTCTGTCTGCTTGGTGCTCTGGAGGTGGACACTCTGACCCCAAATGCTCACGTTGCCGTGTTGCGATTGTTGTATATTGCTTGCAAATTAATTGCTAGATTTTGGATCGCCTCCAGGGTGCCGAGCAGGGGCCAGTGGATAACACAGGTCAATGCCTCTTTAATCAGGAAAAAGCTGACATACCAGCATCAAAATGCTCACAAAAAAATTTGCCTCGTTATGGCAACCTTGGTTGGATGACCCGGCCTTGGCTCCCCCCAGTTGGTTATGGATCGGCTGCTCATTGGATAGGGTAGCATTTCTTGAGAAGGTCTAGCGTGCAGAGTCCTCCCATCCTTTCCCTTCCTTTCCCCACTCCCCCCCTCCCTTTAAGTTTTCTGCCACTGTTTTCCTTTTTTCCCTTCCCTTCCCTTCTCCTTTGCACTTAGTACTTCAGGTGGGTTTTTGCTACTTTACGGAGGTGTGTGCTAAATGTTCATGGTCCTATTACTATTGGGAGGGATTAACTGAATGTTTTTATTTATCCTCTTATGCACATGGGCACATGCCCAGGTTTGTTAACTTGGCTGTAATTTTCACCTGAATGTGATGGTTTATGGATGACGTTTTCCTGTACTGTTGCTGTTATATCCTTTATATAGTTTATATATTTTATATATTTTTATATTTTTCCGAACACTGGTTCTGTAACTGATTATGTCTACCGTTCATGTTATTTATTCAATGCACTGTTTATACTCAATAAATATTTAAAAAAAATTTAGACCTTTGGTGATCAAATGCAAAAAAAATGCTTTTTAGACACTTGGAGACCAAAATAGAGTCATTTTGACCCAAACAAATGTTTCAGGCGGTTGGTTACCAAATGCAATTATCTTGTCCAAAACCGGCTTTTTAAGACTCTAATAGACGAAAATACAGTCATTTTGACTAAATTTTTATTTCAGATCTTTGGTGACCAAATGCAGTTATTTTGTCTAAATGCGGAGTTTTGAGATTCTAAAAGACAAAAATACAGCCATTTTGGCTAAAAAAGTTGTTCAGACCTTTGGTGACCAACCGTAGTTATTTTGACTAAAAAGGGCTTTTTTGACCAAAAACATTTTTTCAGGCCATTGGTTACCAAATGTAGTTTATCTTGTCTAAAAGCGGTGTTTTAAGACTCTTAAAGACAAAATTACAGTCATTTTGGCTAAAAAAGTATTTCAGACCTTTGGTGACCAAATGCAGTTATTTTGACTAAACCAGGCTTTGGAGACCTAAATAGAGCCATTTTGACCAAAAACATGTTTTCAGGCCATTGGTTACCAAATGTAGTTTATCTTGTCGAAAAGCGGTGTTATAAGACTCTAAAAGTCAAAAATACAGTCATTTTGGCTTAAAAAGGTTTTCAGACTTTTGGTGACCAAATGCATTTATTTTGACTAAAATAGGCTTTTTAGACACTTGGAGACCAAAAATAGAGTAATTTTGACCAAAAACATGTTTTCAGGCCATTGGTTACCTAATGCAGTTATGTTGTCTAAAAGCGGCGTTTTGAGACTCTAAAAGGCGAAAATACAGTCATTTTGACTAAAAACAATTTTCAGACCTTTGGTGACCAAATGCAGTAATTTTGACTAAAACAGGCTTTGGAGACCTAAATAGAGTCATTTTGAGCAAAAACATGTTTTCAGGCCATTGGTTACCTAATGCAGTTATGTTGTCTAAAAGCGGCGTTTTGAGACTCTAAAAGACAAAAATACAGTCATTTTGGCTAAAAAAAAGGTTTTCAGACCTTTGGTGACCAAATGCAGTTATTTTGAGTAAAAAGGGCTTTTTAGACACATGGAGACCAAAATAGAGTCATTTTGACCAAAAAAATGTTTTCAGATCACTGATAACGAAATGCAATTATCTTGTCTAAAACCAGTGTTTTAAGACTGTAAAAGACAAAAATACAGTAATTTTAGCTAAAAAAGATTTTCAGACCTTTGGTGACCAAATGCATTCATTTTGACTAAAATAGGCTTTTTGGACACTAGTCAAAACATGTTTTCAGGCCATTGGTTACCAAATGTAGTTTATCTTGTCGAAAAGCGGTGTTATAAGACTCTAAAAGTAAAAAATACAGTCATTTTGGCTTAAAAAGGTTTTCAGACTTTTGGTGACCAAATGCATTTATTTTGACTAAAATATGCTTTTTAGACACTTGGAGACCAAAAATAGAGTAATTTTGACCAAAAACATGTTTTCAGCCCATTGGTTACCTAATGCAGTTATGTTGTCTAAAAGCGGCGTTTTGAGACTCTAAAATGCGAAAATACAGTCATTTTGACTAAAAACAATTTTCAGACCTTTGGTGACCAAATGCAGTTATTTTGACTAAAACAGGCTTTGGAGACCTAAATAGAGTCATTTTGACCAAAAACATTTTTTCAGGCCATTGGTTACCTAATGCAGGTATGTTGTCTAAAAGCGGCCTTTTGAGACTCTAAAAGACAAAAATACAGTCATTTTGGCTAAAAAACAGTTTTTCAGACCTTTGGTGACCAAACGTAGTTATTTTGACTAAAAAGGGCTTTTTAGACACTTGGAGACCAAAATAGAGTCATTTTGACCAAAAAAATGTTTTCAGATCACTGGTAACGAAATGCAATTATCTTGTCCAAAACCGGCTTTTTAAGACTCTAATAGACAAAAATACAATCATTTTGACTAAATTTCTTTTCAGATCGTTGGGGACCAAATGCAGTTATATTGATTTAAAAGGGCTTATTAGACACTTGGAGACCAAAATAGAGTCATTTTGACCAAAAAAATGTTTTCAGATCACTGGTAACGAAATGCAATTATCTTGTCTAAAACCGGCGTTTTAAGACTGTAAAAGACAAAAATACAGTAATTTTAGCTAAAAAAGTATTTCAGACCTTTGGTGACCAAATGCATTTATTTTGACTAAAATAGGCTTTTTAGACACTTGGAGACCAAAAATAGAGTCATTTTGACCAAAAACATGTTTTCACGCCATTGGTTACCTAATGCAGTTATGTTGTCTAAAAGCGGCATTTGAGACTCTAAAAGGCGAAAATACAGTCGTTTTGGCTAAAAAAAAGTTTTTCAGAACTTTGGTGACCAAATGCAGTTATTTTGACTAAAACAGGCTTTGGAGACCTAAATAGAGTCATTTTGACCAAAAACATTTTTTCAGGCCATTGGTTACCAAATGTAGTTTATCTTGTCTAAAAGCGGTGTTTTAAGACTCTAAAAGACAAAAATACAGTCATTTTGGAAAAAAAAGGTTTTCAGACCTTTGGTGACCAACCGTAGTTATTTTGACTAAAAAGGGCTTTTAAGACACTTGGAGACCTAAATAGAGTCATTTTGACCAAAAACATTTTTTCAGGCCATTGGTTATCAAATGTAGTTTATCTTGTCTAAAAGCGGTGTTATAAGACTCTAAAACTCATTTTGGCTAAAAAAGGTTTTCAGACCTTTGGTGACCAAATGTATTTATTTAGACAAAAATAGGCTTTTTAGACACTTGGAGACCAAAAATAGAGTCATTTTGACCAAAACCATGTTTTCAGGCCATTGGTTACCTAATGCAGTTATGTTGTCTAAAAGCGGCATTTGAGACTCTAAAAGGCGAAAATACAGTCATTTTGGCTAAAAAAAAGTTTTTCAGACCTTTGGTGACCAAATGCATTTATTTTGACTAAAACAGGCTTTGGAGACCTAAATAGAGTCATTTTGACCAAAAACATTTTTTCAGGCCATTGGTTACCAAATGTAGTTTATCTTGTCTAAAAGCGGTGTTTTAAGACTCTAAAAGACAAAAATACAGTCATTTTGGAAAAAAAAGGTTTTCAGACCTTTGGTGACCAAATGCATTTATTTTGATTAAAAAGGCTTTTTAGACACTTGGGAGACCAAAATAGAGTCATTTTGACCAAAAACATTTTTTCAGGCCATTGGTTACCAAATGTAGTTTATCTTGTCTAAAAGCGGTGTTTTAAGACTCTAAAAGACAAAAATACAGTCATTTTGGAAAAAAAAGGTTTTCAGACCTTTGGTGACCAAATGCATTTATTTTGATTAAAAAGGCTTTTTAGACACTTGGGAGACCAAAATAGAGTCATTTTGACCAAAAACATTTTTTCAGGCCATTGGTTACCAAATGCAGTTTATCTTGTCTAAAAGCGGTGTTTTAAGACTCTAAAAGACAAAAATACAGTCATTTTGGAAAAAAAAGGTTTTCAGACCTTTGGTGACCAAATGCATTTATTTTGATTAAAAAGGCTTTTTAGACACTTGGGAGACCAAAATAGAGTCATTTTGACCAAAAACATTTTTTCAGGCCCTTGATTACCAAACGCAGTTATCTTGTCTAAATGAGGAGTTTGAGACTCTAAAAGACAAAAATACAGTCATTTTTGCTAAAATAGTTTTTCAGACCTTTGATGACCAAACGTAGTTATTTTAACTAAAAAGAGATTTTTTAGACACTTGGAGACCTAAATAGAGTCATTTTGACCAAAAACATTTTTTCAGGCCATTGGTTACCAAATGTAGTTTATCTTGTCTAAAAGCGGTGTTTTAAGACTCTACAAGACAAAAATACAGTCATTTTGGCTAAAAAAGGTTTTCAGACCTTTGGTGACCAAATGTATTTATTTAGACAAAAATAGGCTTTTTAGACACTTGGAGGCCAAAAATAGAGTCATTTTGACCAAAAACATGTTTTCAGGCCATTGGTTACCTAATGCAGTTATGTTGTCTAAAAGCGGCATTTGAGCACTCTAAAAGGCGAAAATACAGTCATTTTGGCTAAAATAGTTTTTCAGACCTTTGATGACCAAACGTAGTTATTTTAACTAAAAAGAGATTTTTTAGACACTTGGAGACCTAAATAGAGTCATTTTGACCAAAAACATTTTTTCAGGCCATTGGTTACCAAATGTAGTTTATCTTGTCTAAAAGCGGTGTTTGAGACTCTAAAAGGCGAAAATACAGTCGCTTTGGCTAAAAAAAGTTTTTCAGACCTTTGGTGACCAAATGCAGTTATTTTGACTAAAACAGGCTTTGGAGACCTAAATAGAGTCATTTTGACCAAAAAACATTTTTTCAGGCCATTGGTTACCAAATGTAGTTTATCTTGTCTAAAAGCGGTGTTATAAGACTCTAAAACTCATTTTGGCTAAAAAAGGTTTTCAGACCTTTGGTGACCAAATGTATTTATTTAGACAAAAATAGGCTTTTTAGACACTTGGAGACCAAAAATAGTCATTTTGACCAAAAACATGTTTTCAGGCCATTGGTTACCTAATGTAGTTATGTTGTCTAAAAGCGGCATTTGAGACTCTAAAAGGCGAAAATACAGTCATTTTGGCTAAAAAAAGTTTTTCAGACCTTTGGTGACCAAATGCATTTATTTTGACTAAAACAGGCTTTGGAGACCTAAATAGAGTCATTTTGACCAAAAACATTTTTTCAGGCCATTGGTTACCAAATGTAGTTTATCTTGTCTAAAAGCGGTGTTTTAAGACTCTAAAAGACAAAAATACAGTCATTTTGGAAAAAAAAGGTTTTCAGACCTTTGGTGACCAAATGCAGTTATTTTGATTAAAAAGGTTTTTTAGACACTTGGGAGACCAAAATAGAGTCATTTTGACCAAAAACATTTTTTCAGGCCCTTGATTACCAAACGCAGTTATCTTGTCTAAATGAGGAGTTTGAGACTCTAAAAGACAAAAATACAGTCATTTTGGCTAAAATAGTTTTTCAGACCTTTGATGACCAAACGTAGTTATTTTAACTAAAAAGAGATTTTTTAGACACTTGGAGACCTAAATAGAGTCATTTTGATCAAAAACATTTTTTCAGATCACTGGTAACGAAATGCAATTATCTTGTCCAAAACCGGCTTTTTAAGACTCTAATAGACAAAAATACAATCATTTTGACTAAATTTATTTTCAGATCTTTGGGGGACCAAATGCAGTTATATTGATTTTAAAGGGCTTATTAGACACTTGGAGACCAAAATAGAGTCATTTTGACCAAAAAAATGTTTTCAGATCACTGGTAACGAAATGCAATTATCTTGTCTAAAACCGGCGTTTTAAGACTGTAAAAGACAAAAATACAGTAATTTTAGCTAAAAAAGTATTTCAGACCTTTGGTGACCAAATGCAGTTATTTTGACTAAAAATTGCTTTTTAGACACTTGGAGACCAAAATATAGTCATTTTGACCAAAAACATTTTTTTCAGGCCTTTTGTTACGAAATGCAATTATCTTGTCTAAAACCGGCGTTTTAAGACTGTAAAAGACAAAAATACAGTAATTTTAGCTAAAAAAAACTATTTCAGACCTTTGGTGACCAAATGCAGTTATTTTGACTAAAACAGGTTTTGGAGACCTAAATAGAGTCATTTTGACCAAAAACATTTTTTCAGGCCATTGGTTACCAAATGTAGTTTATCTTGTCTAAAAGCGGTGTTATAAGACTCTAAAACTCATTTTGGCTAAAAAAGGTTTTCAGACCTTTGGTGACCAAATGTATTTATTTAGACAAAAATAGGCTTTTTAGACACTTGGAGACCAAAAATAGAGTCATTTTGACCAAAAACATGTTTTCAGGCCATTGGTTACCTAATGCAGTAATGTTGTCTAAAAGCGGCATTTGAGCACTCTAAAAGGCGAAAATACAGTCATTTTGGCTAAAATAGTTTTTCAGTCCTTTGATGACCAAACGTAGTTATTTTAACTAAAAAGAGATTTTTTAGACACTTGGAGACCTAAATAGAGTCATTTTGACCAAAAACATTTTTTCAGGCCATTGGTTACCAAATGTAGTTTATCTTGTCTAAAAGCGGTGTTTGAGACTCCTAAAAGGCGAAAATACAGTCGTTTTGGCTAAAAAAAGTTTTTCAGACCTTTGGTGACCAAATGCAGTTATTTTGACTAAAACAGGCTTTGGAGACCTAAATAGAGTCATTTTGACCAAAAACATTTTTTCAGGCCATTGGTTACCAAATGTAGTTTATCTTGTCTAAAAGCGGTGTTATAAGACTCTAAAACTCATTTTGGCTAAAAAAGGTTTTCAGACCTTTGGTGACCAAATGTATTTATTTAGACAAAAATAGGCTTTTTAGACAACTTGGAGACCAAAAATAGTCATTTTGACCAAAAACATGTTTTCAGGCCATTGGTTACCTAATGTAGTTATGTTGTCTAAAAGCGGCATTTGAGACTCTAAAAAGCGAAAATACAGTCATTTTGGCTAAAAAAAGGTTTTCAGACCTTTGGTGACCGAATGCATTTATTTTGACTAAAACAGGCTTTGGAGACCTAAATAGAGTCATTTTGACCAAAAACATTTTTTCAGGCCATTGGTTACCAAATGTAGTTTATCTTGTCTAAAAGCGGTGTTTTAAGACTCTAAAAGACAAAAATACAGTCATTTTGGAAAAAAAAGGTTTTCAGACCTTTGGTGACCAAATGCATTTATTTTGATTAAAAAGGCTTTTTAGACACTTGGAGACCAAAAATAGTCATTTTGACCAAAAACATGTTTTCAGGCCATTGGTTACCTAATGTAGTTATGTTGTCTAAAAGCGGCATTTGAGACTCTAAAAGGCGAAAATACAGTCATTTTGGCTAAAAAAAGTTTTTCAGACCTTTGGTGACCAAATGCATTTATTTTGACTAAAACAGGCTTTGGAGACCTAAATAGAGTCATTTTGACCAAAAACATTTTTTCAGGCCATTGGTTACCAAATGTAGTTTATCTTGTCTAAAAGCGGTGTTTTAAGACTCTAAAAGACAAAAATACAGTCATTTTGGAAAAAAAAGGTTTTCAGACCTTTGGTGACCAAATGCATTTATTTTGATTAAAAAGGCTTTTTAGACACTTGGGAGACCAAAATAGAGTCATTTTGACCAAAAACATTTTTTCAGGCCCTTTATTACCAAACGCAGTTATCTTGTCTAAATGAGGAGTTTGAGACTCTAAAAGACAAAAATACAGTCATTTTGGCTAAAATAGTTTTTCAGACCTTTGATGACCAAACGTAGTTATTTTAACTAAAAAGAGATTTTTTAGACACTTGGAGACCTAAATAGAGTCATTTTGACCAAAAACATTTTTTCAGATCACTGGTAACGAAATGCAATTATCTTGTCCAAAACCGGCTTTTTAAGACTCTAATAGACAAAAATACAATCATTTTGAATAAATTTATTTTCAGATCTTTGGGGGACCAAATGCAGTTATATTGATTTTAAAGGGCTTATTAGACACTTGGAGACCAAAATAGAGTCATTTTGACCAAAAAAATGTTTTCAGATCACTGGTAACGAAATGCAATTATCTTGTCTAAAACCGGCGTTTTAAACTGTAAAAGACAAAAATACAGTAATTTTAGCTAAAAAAGTATTTCAGACCTTTGGTGAACAAATGCATTTATTTTGACTAAAATAGGCTTTTTAGACACTTGGAGACCAAATATAGAGTAATTTTGACCAAAAACATGTTCTCAGGCAATTGGTTACCAAATGTAGTTTATCTTGTCTAAAAGCGGTGTTTTAAGACTCTAAAAGACAAAAATACCGGCATCTTGGCTAAAAAAAAGTGTTTCAGACCTTTGGTGACCAAATGCAGTTATTTTGACTAAAAAATGCTTTTTAGACACTTGGAGACCAAAATATAGTCATTTCGACCAAAAACATTTTTTTCAGGCCTTTTGTTACGAAATGCAATTATCTTGTCTAAAACCGGCGTTTTAAGACTGTAAAAGACAAAAATACAGTAATTTTAGCTAAAAAAACTATTTCAGACCTTTGGTGACCAAATGCAGTTATTTTGACTAAAACAGGTTTTGGAGACCTAAATAGAGTCATTTTGACCAAAAACATTTTTTCAGGCCATTGGTTACCAAATGTAGTTTATCTTGTCTAAAAGCGGTGTTTTAAGACTCTAAAAGACAAAAATACAGTCATTTTGGAAAAAAAAAGGTTTTCAGACCTTTGGTGACCAAATGCATTTATTTTGATTAAAAAGACTTTTTAGACACTTGGGAGACCAAAATAGAGTCATTTTGACCAAAAACATTTTTTCAGGCCCTTGATTACCAATCGCAGTTATCTTGTCTAAATGAGGAGTTTGAGACTCTAAAATACAAAAATACAGTCATTTTGGCTAAAATAGTTTTTCAGACCTTTGATGACCAAACGTAGTTATTTTAACTAAAAAGAGATTTTTTAGACACTTGGAGACCTAAATAGAGTCATTTTGACCAAAAAAATGTTTTCAGATCACTGGTAACGAAATGCAATTATCTTGTCTAAAACCGGCGTTTTAAGACTGTAAAAGACAAAAATACAGTAATTTTAGCTAAAAAAGTATTTCAGACCTTTGGTGACCAAATGCATTTATTTTGACTAAAATAGGCTTTTTAGACACTTGGAGACCAAATATAGAGTAATTTTGACCAAAAACATGTTCTCAGGCAATTGGTTACCAAATGTAGTTTATCTTGTCTAAAAGCGGTGTTTTAAGACTCTAAAAGACAAAAATACCGGCATCTTGGCTAAAAAAAGTGTTTCAGACCTTTGGTGACCAAATGCAGTTATTTTGACTAAAAAATGCTTTTTAGACACTTGGAGACCAAAATATAGTCATTTTGACCAAAAACATTTTTTTCAGGCCTTTTGTTACGAAATGCAATTATCTTGTCTAAAACCGGCGTTTTAAGACTGTAAATGACAAAAATACAGTAATTTTAGCTAAAAAAAGTATTTCAGACCTTTGGTGACCAAATGCATTTATTTTGACTTAAATAGGCTTTTTAGACACTTGGAGACCAAATATAGAGTAATTTTGACCAAAAACATGTTCTCAGGCAATTGGTTACCAAATGTAGTTTATCTTGTCTAAAAGCGGTGTTTTAAGACTCTAAAAGACAAAAATACCGGCATCTTGGCTAAAAAATGTGTTTCAGACCTTTGGTGACCAAATGCAGTTATTTTGACTAAAAAATGCTTTTTAGACACTTGGAGACCAAAATATAGTCATTTTGACCAAAAACATTTTTTTCAGGCCTTTTGTTACGAAATGCAATTATCTTGTCTAAAACCGGCGTTTTAAGACTGTAAAAGACAAAAATACAGTAATTTTAGCTAAAAAAAACTATTTCAGACCTTTGGTGACCAAATGCAGTTATTTTGACTAAAACAGGTTTTGGAGACCTAAATAGAGTCATTTTGACCAAAAACATTTTTTCAGGCCATTGGTTACCAAATGTAGTTTATCTTGTCTAAAAGCGGTGTTATAAGACTCTAAAACTCATTTTGGCTAAAAAAGGTTTTCAGACCTTTGGTGACCAAATGTATTTATTTAGACAAAAATAGGCTTTTTAGACACTTGGAGACCAAAAATAGAGTCATTTTGACCAAAAACATGTTTTCAGGCCATTGGTTACCTAATGCAGTAATGTTGTCTAAAAGCGGCATTTGAGCACTCTAAAAGGCGAAAATACAGTCATTTTGGCTAAAATAGTTTTTCAGTCCTTTGATGACCAAACGTAGTTATTTTAACTAAAAAGAGATTTTTTAGACACTTGGAGACCTAAATAGAGTCATTTTGACCAAAAACATTTTTTCAGGCCATTGGTTACCAAATGTAGTTTATCTTGTCTAAAAGCGGTGTTTGAGACTCCTAAAAGGCGAAAATACAGTCGTTTTGGCTAAAAAAAAGTTTTTCAGACCTTTGGTGACCAAATGCAGTTATTTTGACTAAAACAGGCTTTGGAGACCTAAATAGAGTCATTTTGACCAAAAACATTTTTTCAGGCCATTGGTTACCAAATGTAGTTTATCTTGTCTAAAAGCGGTGTTATAAGACTCTAAAACTCATTTTGGCTAAAAAAGGTTTTCAGACCTTTGGTGACCAAATGTATTTATTTAGACAAAAATAGGCTTTTTAGACAACTTGGAGACCAAAAATAGTCATTTTGACCAAAAACATGTTTTCAGGCCATTGGTTACCTAATGTAGTTATGTTGTCTAAAAGCGGCATTTGAGACTCTAAAAAGCGAAAATACAGTCATTTTGGCTAAAAAAAAGTTTTTCAGACCTTTGGTGACCGAATGCATTTATTTTGACTAAAACAGGCTTTGGAGACCTAAATAGAGTCATTTTGACCAAAAACATGTTCTCAGGCAATTGGTTACCAAATGTAGTTTATCTTGTCTAAAAGCGGTGTTTTAAGACTTTAAAAGACAAAAATACCGGCATCTTGGCTAAAAAAAAGTGTTTCAGACCTTTGGTGACCAAATGCAGTTATTTTGACTAAAAAATGCTTTTTAGACACTTGGAGACCAAAATATAGTCATTTTGACCAAAAACATTTTTTTCAGGCCTTTTGTTACGAAATCCAATTATCTTGTCTAAAACCAGCGTTTTAAGACTGTAAAAGACAAAAATACAGTAATTTTAGCTAAAAAAACTATTTCAGACCTTTGGTGACCAAATGCAGTTATTTTGACTAAAACAGGTTTTGGAGACCTAAATAGAGTCATTTTGACCAAAAACATTTTATCAGGCCATTGGTTACCAAATGTAGTTTATCTTGTCTAAAAGCGGTGTTTTAAGACTCTAAAAGACAAAAATACAGTCATTTTGGAAAAAAAAGGTTTTCAGACCTTTGGTGACCAAATGCATTTATTTTGATTAAAAAGGCTTTTTAGACACTTGGGAGACCAAAATAGAGTCATTTTGACCAAAAACATTTTTTCAGGCCCTTGATTACCAAACGCAGTTATCTTGTCTAAATGAGGAGTTTGAGACTCTAAAAGACAAAAATACAGTCATTTTGGCTAAAATAGTTTTTCAGACCTTTGATGACCATACGTAGTTATTTTAACTAAAAAGAGATTTTTTAGACACTTGGAGACCTAAATAGAGTCATTTTGACCAAAAACATTTTTTCAGATCACTGGTAACGAAATGCAATTATCTTGTCCAAAACCGGCTTTTTAAGACTCTAATAGACAAAAATACAATCATTTTGACTAAATTTATTTTCAGATCTTTGGGGGACCAAATGCAGTTATATTAATTTTAAAGGGCTTATTAGACACTTGGAGACCAAAATAGAGTCATTTTGACCAAAAAAATGTTTTCAGATCACTGGTAACGAAATGCAATTATCTTGTCTAAAACCGGCGTTTTAAGACTGTAAAAGACAAAAATACAGTAATTTTAGCTAAAAAAGTATTTCAGACCTTTGGTGACCAAATGCATTTATTTTGACTAAAATAGGCTTTTTAGACACTTGGAGACCAAATATAGAGTAATTTTGACCAAAAACATGTTCTCAGGCAATTGGTTACCAAATGTAGTTTATCTTGTCTAAAAGCGGTGTTTTAAGACTCTAAAAGACAAAAATACCGGCATCTTGGCTAAAAAAAGTGTTTCAGACCTTTGGTGACCAAATGCAGTTATTTTGACTAAAAAATGCTTTTTAGACACTTGGAGACCAAAATATAGTCATTTTGACCAAAAACATTTTTTTCAGGCCTTTTGTTACGAAATGCAATTATCTTGTCTAAAACCGGCGTTTTAAGACTGTAAAAGACAAAAATACAGTAATTTTAGCTAAAAAAAACTATTTCAGAACTTTGGTGACCAAATGCAGTTATTTTGACTAAAACAGGTTTTGGAGACCTAAATAGAGTCATTTTGACCAAAAACATTTTTTCAGGCCATTGGTTACCAAATGTAGTTTATCTTGTCTAAAAGCGGTGTTATAAGACTCTAAAACTCATTTTGGCTAAAAAAGGTTTTCAGACCTTTGGTGACCAAATGTATTTATTTAGACAAAAATAGGCTTTTTAGACACTTGGAGACCAAAAATAGAGTCATTTTGACCAAAAACATGTTTTCAGGCCATTGGTTACCTAATGCAGTTATGTTGTCTAAAAGCGGCATTTGAGCACTCTAAAAGGCGAAAATACAGTCATTTTGGCTAAAATAGTTTTTCAGACCTTTGATGACCAAACGTAGTTATTTTAACTAAAAAGAGATTTTTTAGACACTTGGAGACCTAAATAGAGTCATTTTGACCAAAAACATTTTTTCAGGCCATTGGTTACCAAATGTAGTTTATCTTGTCTAAAAGCGGTGTTTGAGACTCTAAAAGGCGAAAATACAGTCGTTTTGGCTAAAAAAAGTTTTTCAGACCTTTGGTGACCAAATGCAGTTATTTTGACTAAAACAGGCTTTGGAGACCTAAATAGAGTCATTTTGACCAAAAACATTTTTTCAGGCCATTGGTTACCAAATGTAGTTTATCTTGTCTAAAAGCGGTGTTATAAGACTCTAAAACTCATTTTGGCTAAAAAAGGTTTTCAGACCTTTGGTGACCAAATGTATTTATTTAGACAAAAATAGGCTTTTTAGACACTTGGAGACCAAAAATAGTCATTTTGACCAAAAACATGTTTTCAGGCCATTGGTTACCTAATGTAGTTATGTTGTCTAAAAGCGGCATTTGAGACTCTAAAAGGCGAAAATACAGTCATTTTGGCTAAAAAAAGTTTTTCAGACCTTTGGTGACCAAATGCATTTATTTTGACTAAAACAGGCTTTGGAGACCTAAATAGAGTCATTTTGACCAAAAACATTTTTTCAGGCCATTGGTTACCAAATGTAGTTTATCTTGTCTAAAAGCGGTGTTTTAAGACTCTAAAAGACAAAAATACAGTCATTTTGGAAAAAAAAGGTTTTCAGACCTTTGGTGACCAAATGCATTTATTTTGATTAAAAAGGCTTTTTAGACACTTGGAGACCAAAAATAGAGTCATTTTTACCAAAAACATGTTTTCAGGCCATTGGTTACCTAATGCAGTTATGTTGTCTAAAAGCGGCATTTGAGCACTCTAAAAGGCGAAAATACAGTCATTTTGGCTAAAATAGTTTTTCAGACCTTTGATGACCAAACGTAGTTATTTTAACTAAAAAGAGATTTTTTAGACACTTGGAGACCTAAATAGAGTCATTTTGACCAAAAACATTTTTTCAGATCACTGGTAACGAAATGCAATTATCTTGTCCAAAACCGGCTTTTTAAGACTCTAATAGACAAAAATACAATCATTTTGACTAAATTTATTTTCAGATCTTTGGGGGACCAAATGCAGTTATATTGATTTTAAAGGGCTTATTAGACACTTGGAGACCAAAATAGAGTCATTTTGACCAAAAAAATGTTTTCAGATCACTGGTAACGAAATGCAATTATCTTGTCTAAAACCGGCGTTTTAAGACTGTAAAAGACAAAAATACAGTAATTTTAGCTAAAAAAGTATTTCAGACCTTTGGTGACCAAATGCATTTATTTTGACTAAAATAGGCTTTTTAGACACTTGGAGACCAAATATAGAGTAATTTTGGACCAAAAACATGTTCTCAGGCAATTGGTTACCAAATGTAGTTTATCTTATCTAAAAGCGGTGTTTTAAGACTCTAAAAGACAAAAATACGGGCATCTTGGCTAAAAAAAAGTGTTTCAGACCTTTGGTGACCAAATGCAGTTATTTTGACTAAAAAAATGCTTTTTAGACACTTGGAGACCAAAATATAGTCATTTTGACCAAAAAC
Source organism: Pelophylax lessonae (assembly GCF_965119305.1). Lineage (NCBI taxonomy): Eukaryota > Metazoa > Chordata > Amphibia > Anura > Ranidae > Pelophylax > Pelophylax lessonae. The sequence goes on from NC_138779.1 coordinate 163,190,865, forward strand.
ATTTTTTTCAGGCCTTTTGTTACGAAATGCAATTATCTTGTCTAAAACCGGCGTTTTAAGACTGTAAAAGACAAAATACAGTAATTTTAGCTAAAAAAACTATTTCAGACCTTTGGTGACCAAATGCAGTTATTTTGACTAAAACCGGCTTTGAAGACCTAAATAGAGTCATTTTGACCAAAGACATTTTTTCAGGCCATTGGTTACCAAATGTAGTTTATCTTGTCTAAAAGCGGTGTTTTAAGTCTCTAAAAGACAAAAATACAGTCATTTTGGAAAAAAAAGGTTTTCAGACCTTTGGTGACCAATTGCATTTATTTTGATTAAAAAGGCTTTTTAGACACTTGGGAGACCAAAATAGAGTCATTTTGACCAAAGACATTTTTTCAGGCCATTGATTACCAAACGCAGTTATCCTGTCTAAATGAGGAGTTTGAGACTCTAAACGACAAAAATACAGTCATTTTGGCTAAAATAGTTTTTCAGACCTTTGGTGACCAAACGTAGTTATTTTGACTAAAAAATGCTTTTTAGACACTTGGAGACCAAAATAGAGTCATTTTGACCAAAAACATTTTTTCAGGCCATTGGTTACCAAATGTAGTTTATCTTGTCTAAAAGCGGTGTTTTAAGACTCTAAAAGACGGTTATAGACAAAAATACAGTAATTTTAACTAAACATGTATTTCAGAACTTTGGTGACCAAATGCAGTTATTTTGACTAAAACAGGCTTTGGAGACCTAAATAGAGTCATTTTGACCAAAAACATTTTTTCAGGCCATTGGTTACCAAATGTAGTTTTTTCTTGTCTAAAATCGGCGTTTTGAGACTCTAAAAGGCGAAAATACAGTCATTTTGGCTAAAAAAAGTTTTTCAGACCTTTGGTGACCAAATGCAGTTATTTTGACTAAAACAGGCTTTGGAGACCTAAATAGAGTCATCTTGACCAAAAACATTTTTTCAGGCCATTGGTTACCAAATGTAGTTTATCTTGTCTAAAAGCGGTGTTTTAAGACTCTTAAAGACAAAAATACAGTCATTTTGGCAAAAAAAAAAGGTTTTCAGACCTTTGGTGACCAAATGCATTTATTTTGATAAAATAGGCTTTTTACACACTTGGAAGACCAAAATAGAGTCATTTTGACCCAAACAAATTTTTCAGGCGATTGGTTACAAAATGCAATTATCTTGTCCAAAACCGGCTTTTTAAGACTCTAATAGACAACAATACAATAATTTTGACTACATTTTTTTTCAGACTTTTGGGGACCAAATGCAGTTATATTGACTAAAAAGGGCCTCCCCATCCTGTCTTATGCCAATTGATGCTTTCAAGTATCACCATAATATATCAAGATTCCAAGTTAATCATATGTGATTTAACTTATGAATATACCCAAGCATTAGGCGGTCATCACATGTAAGGATGGGCAATATTGGTATTCAATAACACCAAGGGAATTCTGGTAGGTGGGTGGAGTTTCTTTTGTATTGTGTTGAATTTTATCTTTATCTTCTTCAATAAAATAATTCCTTTTAAACATTTACCAGTGTTTGAGCCATACATGCAACTCCTTTTTTTCTATTTTTCTTCAAATGTTCAACATTTGCTTGGCTCACTGGCAACACGCCGTTTGGTAATTCTGGTATTGTTTGGAATCGATGTCACATCCCACCATACCCTCAATATATTGAGGAATTATAGGGGATTTTCTATAGTCCTTTCTTATTCCCCCCCTCTTTCCCCTCCATTTTAATTTTCAAAGAAGCCAAGCCTGCCTGGGCCATCATCGCGTGTCTCAATTGTAGGTAGCGAAAGAAACAGTGCCTAGGTACATCAAACTCCCTCTGTAAGTCTTGAAAATATTTCAGTACCCCAGCTTTGAACAATTGTGCTATAAAATATACACATCTCCGCGCCCTCTAGACGAAAAAGTTCCGAAAAGTTGCGATTATGCCAAATCGGAGTCTGAGGAAGGTAACCCGTGATCTGCAACATCCCCTTGACACAGCGCCACACCATGCGAATCAAGGCGAGTGTGGGTAACCGAGTCCCCATATTGGAGAACCCCGCTTGAAGGTGTACAAGGACAGGGTGAGGCGAGTCAGGAGGGACCAATAAGGACCCAATAGGATCGAATGGATCCAAAAGACCCCAGCCCCCATATGCTGAACCTGGAAGGCTAGAAAATATACTCTGCCAAGCCACCACTATCCTTGCCCATCTGAAGGGTAGCCAATTTAATCCTAGCCACTTTTTTGCACCAGATCAGTTCTCGGAACTGGGAGTCAATCCTATAGAACCATTTCCTGGGTATCCAGATTGGGGAGTTGTGCAAGACATAAAGAAGTTGAGGAGCCCACACCATCTTAATTAGATTGACTCGCCCAGCCACCGACAAGGGAACTTTGCAGCAGAGGTACGAGGTTCAGTGTGATATACTGGGTAGGATCAGGAGACACCTGGATCCCCAAATATTTGAAGGAGTGAACCACTCGCACTGTGGATGCACAGTCCGGAAAAGGGCTGAGTTATGGGATCAAGGGGCATTAAAACTGATTTATCCCAATTTATGAAAAATCCCGACAGGGACCCAAAATAGTCAATAAGGGACATTACCGCCCGCAAGGATTCCCCTGTATCACCTAGGTAGAGCAGTTTGTCATCCGCATAGAGTGAGATAACGTCTGCATTGGAGCCCCTTCTGAACCCCACTATGTTATTGGAGGACCGAATTCGCGCCGCTAAGGTCTCCAGTGCCATGGCAAACAGCAATGGAGATAGCGGGCAGCCCTGTCTAGTCCCCCTGTGCAAACAGAAGGGTCCAGAAAGCTCCCCGTTCACCCTCAGTCTGGCCGCGGGGGCAGCGTACAGTACCCGCACCCAGTTCAGAAAGTTCTCTCCCACACCAAAGCGCTTGAGAACTTCCCATAGGTACATCCATTCAACACTATTGAATGCCTTAGCGGCATCTAGCGAAAAGACTGCCCGGTTCCCAGGGTTGTCTACTGGGATCTGAAGGTTCAGAAATAGTCGGCGGAGATTAAGTGCCGTCGATCTGGTCAGGATAAACCCCGATTGATCCCTATGGACAACCCCCTGGACAACAGAGGACAGCCTAGTGGCCAGTATCTTAGCTAGAATTTTAACATCCGTTGTGAGTAGAGATATGGGCCTTTAGGAATCCGCCAAAAGCAGATCCTTGCCGGGCTTCAGCAGGAAAACAACTATAGCTTCGGACATAGAGGCAGGAAGGCGGCTGTTAGGGATACAAGTGGTAGCCTGATGGCAGAGGAAGGCCCCACGTGTGCTAGACGGCGGTGCTTAGACGGGAACCCCCAAGGTAAGTGACACAGGCTAACCTGAGGTGCGGAATCTAAGTATCCACCGGTTTTCACCAGAGCCTCTAGTGGTGAGGATGGATTTTGCTGCGTGTGGATACCAGGTCGCAGTCCTCAGGGTCACCCCACCAAGGGAGAAGCCAGTCAAGATCCGAAGGCAGATAAGCAGACAAGGGAGATCCGAGAGAATGGCCAAACAAGCCGGGGGTCAGGACGGGCAGCAGGTCAACAAGGTCAGGAACAAGCCAAAGGTCAAAACGGATATCAAACAGGTAACAGGAAGCAGGCTTCAGGAACACAGGAAGAGCTGCAGACAAGTCAGCAAAGACACAGTGCTTCTGAGCTGTTTAAATAAGGCAGCCTCTTTGCCAATTACTGCAATTAATCTGCTCTAGGTTAACCTTTTAGATTGCAGATTCATGACAGCACATCAGTGTGCTCAGGAAGCATTCCTAACATTGCCCCCCCCCCTTAAGGGCAACCTCCGGGTGCCCAACAAACTGCTTTTCTGAGGATGGGCAAGAAAAAATGCCTGGATCAGGTCTGCGGCATGAATGTTACTCTCAGGTTCCCAGGAATTCTCTTCCGGCCCATAACCCTTCCATTTAATAAGGAACTGAAGCTGGTTACCTCTTTTCCGGCAATCAAGTACAGCCTCAACTTCGTACTCCATGTCGCCATCCACCATCACTGGTTCCGGAGGTCCAGGGCTTCTGCCGGGGAAGGCGTCAGGAACCGCAGGTTTTAAAAAAAAGTGACATGGAACACAGGATGGATCCGTAGGGTATCAGGTAAGGATAACTCATAGGACACGGCATTGAGTCTTATTTTAACGGGGAATGGGCCGATAAACCTGGAAGCCAACTTCTTGGATGGGCAGGCCAAGCACAGGTTAGCTGTGGATAAAAAGACCTGGTCACCTGGTTGGAGAATCAGTTCTCTCCTCTTTTTCCCCATCAAAGATTCTTTTGGACGCTATCTGAGCCTTGGCCAAGGTGTCCTGCAGAAGTTTGTTGTTACTCGTGAAGAAGTCAATGGTGACCTGAACTGCGGGCACTCCGGAATCAGATGGGACGTCGGGCAGAAAGGAAGGATGAAAACCATAATTGGCAAAGAAGGGAGATTGCCCGGTAACGGAATGTCGTGAATTATTAAAGGCAAATTCCGCAAATGGTAGTAATGCTATCCAGTCGTCCTGGACGAAGGTGGTAAAGCACCGGAGATATTGTTCCAGGGTCTGGTTTGTCCTCTCTGTTTGCCCTTTCGTCTGCGGGTGGTAAGCTGAGGACATAGATAATTCAATTTTTAGTAGCTTACACAAGGCCCTCCAAAAGCAGGACGTGAACTGTACCCCTCTGTCCGAGATAATGTTTGTGGGCACCCCGTGGAGTCGTACAATCTCCCTAATGAAGACTTCTGCAGTTTCTTTTGCAGAGGGGGTACCTTTGAGGGGTAGAAAGTGGGCCATCTTAGTAAGCCGGTCTACAACCACAAAAATGGCGGAGCACCCAGCCGAAGGTGGAAGTTCCACGATAAAGTCCATGGCGATAGTTTGCCAGGGCCGGTCAGGGATTGGGAGTGGTCTGAATAGACCCCACGCCCTACTTCTGGTGGTTTTACTCCTGGAGCAAGACACATAACTTCTGCAGTCTTTTCCCATCTCAGGCCACCAGAAGGTGCGTTGCATGAGGTCAAGGTTCCTATGAACACCAAAATGGCCAGCCAGAGGGTGGTCATGGCAGGCAGCTAGAACCGAAACTCTGACTCCCTCCGGGACAAATATTTTGTCCTTAGCCCACAACAAACCATCCTTGCGTGACAGGGGTATCCCAGGTGGACCGGAAATTTTGTCAGAGGCTTGCTCAAGATGGGATTTCAGGCTAGTGAGCAGGAAGTTTTTCTCTGACAGGATAGTGTCAGGTACCAACTCTTTTTTAGTATTATCAAACATCCGGGACAGGGCATCCGGTTTGACATTTCTCGACCCGGGCCGATAGGTGATATGGAACAAGAATCTGGAGAAGAAGAGTGCCCATCGGGCCTGGCGGGGTCTAAGTCGCTTTTCAGATCTTAAGTACTCAAGGTTCTTATGATCGGTAAATATAAGAATCGGGCGTGATGCTCCTTCTAGTAGATATCTCCACTCTTCGAGAGCGGCTTTGATAGCCAGGAGTTCCCGGTCCCCGACATCATAGTTTTTCTCAGCGGGAGAGAGTTTCTGGGAAAAGAAGGCTATTGGGTGAGTTAAGTCTCTAGTTCCCTGTCTTTGGGAGATGACTGCCCCGACCACAACGTCCGATGCGTCTACCTCCAGGAGATAGGGTAAGGCAGGATCCGGGTGACTTAGGATAGGGGCAGAGGTAAAATGTTTTTTAAGAACCGAGAAGGCGGACTGAGCTTCTGGGGTCCACTGGAAGCGGACGTTCTTCTTAGTAATGTGAGTAATAGGGGCTATGATGTTAGAGAACCCCTTAATGAACCTCCTATAAAAATTGGCGAAGCCAACGAAGCGCTGTACTCCCTTTTTGTCTGATGGAGGTGGCCAGTCCAGAATGGCAGAGACCTTCTGAGGATCCATCTCTATTCCTTCTGTGGAAATTATTAACCCCAGAAACGGGATACTGTTCTGCTCAAAAACGCACTTCTCGGCCTTGGCGTAGAGACCATGCTGGCGAAGGCGACCGAGGACATTTCTAACGTGCTCACGATGCTGCTCTAGGGATGTTGAGAAGATTAGGATGTCATCCAAGTATACGATGATGAAGATATCCAACCATTCCCTGAAGATGTAGTTCACAAAGTGTTGGAATGTGGCAGGAGCATTACAAAGGCCAAATGGCATTACCAGGTATTCGAAATGTCTTAATCTAGTGCGGAAAGCAGTCTTCCATTCGTCGCCCTCTCGGATGCGCACCAAGTGGTACGCCCCACTAAGATCCAGCTTGGTAAACAGGATGGCAGATCTGAGTCTCTGAAAGAGTTCGGGGACTAGAGGAAGGGGATAACGGTTTTTAATAGTAACTTTATTTAAATCCCTATAATCTATGCAGGGTCGGAGGGTGTGATCCTTCTTCTCTACGAAGAAGATACCTGCCCCTGCTGGAGAGTTAGAGGGACGGATGAACCCCTTCTTCAGACTTTCGTCTACATAGTCCTTTAAGACGTCCAGCTCACGTTCAGAAAGTGGGTAAATCCGGCCGAACGGGATTTCGGCTCCTGGGAGCAAGTCGATGGGGCAGTCATATGGACGGTGGGGGGGCAAGGTCTCTGCTCCCCGTTTGCTGAATACGTCCAGGAAATCATGGTATGCTTTGGGCACCACAGAACACACATCAGGTTCGGATTCAAGACAGAACAGAGTCTTGGGGAATTCAGGAGAAGCGGGTAGACAGAAATTCTTGCAGAAAAGAGATGGGAACTGGATGGTGCCTGTGATCCAATTGACTTGCGGGTTATGTGCTTGCAACCACGGTAATCCCAGGATAATGGGAAATAAGGAGGATGTGATAACATCCAGGCTAATCAGTTCCTTATGGCCGGAGGAGGAGACCATAGGAAGGGGAAAAGTTTCTTGGGTCACGGGCCCGGATTTGATGTGGGAGCCATCAGCCAGGAAGATGGTGAGGTCCTGAGTCTTGAGACGGAGAGGTACGCCATGTTGCAGGGCGAACGAGCGATCAATGAAACAACTGCAGGCTCCCAAGTCAATGATTGCAGTAACTGGGACGAGTCTTTCCGGAAGCTGTAATGACACAGGAAAGGCTAGGTGGGAGGAACTGGCAACAGATGGTGAGGCCAGCATGAACTTATGGTATTTTGCCGGTCAGGAGCGCACATAGTGGCCAGCTTCACCGCAATACAGGCACAGGTTACCCAACTGGCGACGGCGTCTCTCCTCCGGGGACAAAGCAGGCCGTATGATCCCAAGTTGTATAGGTTCAGGCGTATCTGAGGTGACTCCAGCGGGAGCGGGGTTGGTAAGAGCTGACCCAGTAGAAGAAAAGTATTCAGGATGAGCAACTCGTGGTAGTGTCCAGGGTGGTCTGAACTGCTGCGGAGATCGTTCTGCTCTGCGCTCCCGTAGCCACCGGTCGATTTGAATGTCCTGGGAAATCAAATCTTCCAAGGCGTTGGGGACACCTACCCGCGCCAGCTCGTCCTTCAGTCCTTCTGACAAGCCGAGACGGAACTGATACCGGAGTGCTGCTTCGTTCCAGGACGTATCGGAACTGATGGGGCGGAAGTTAGTGACGTAGTGTTCTACGGGCCTGCGACCCTGCTGAAGAACATGAAGCGCAGCTTCTGCGGTGGAGGATCGCTGCGGGTCATCATAGAGCTGTGCCATGGCCTCAAAAAATGACTGTAAGGAGTTTAATGGGGGCTGCCCTCTTCAAGGAGCCGATGAACCCAGGACTGGGGTTCGCCTAGGAGCAGGGAGATAACAAACCCCACCTTGGTGGTCTCCAAAGAAAAGGTTCGAGGTTGCAGGGAGAAATACAGCTGCCAGGCGTTGCGAAAGGCGCAGAATTTACCGCGATCCCCGGAATATTTTTCGGGAGCAGGAACTCGAGGTTCTGGTGGCAGCATCACTACGGTAGGGCCAGAAGCAGGTGCAGAGAGTGCTGCAGCAGGAGAGGAAGCAGATAATACAGGAGGATCCCCCTGAAGTGTCGTAGAGCGCATCCGTTCCTCTAGCTGTGTGTAGCCGTCTTGAAGCGACTTTACGGTTTGAGACAGGGCTGCGAGGTGTTGGCAGATCTCTTCCAACGGTGAGGCTTCTCTTGCAGGCTCCGTCATGGCTGATTTGTACTGTTAGGGATACAAGTGGTAGCCTGATGGCAGAGGAAGGCCCCACGTTTGCCAGAGGGTCGAGCTTAGACGGGAACCCCCAAGGTAAGTGACACAGGCTAACCTGAGGTGCGGAATCTAAGTATCCACTGGTTTTCGCCAGAGCCTCTAGTGGGGAGGATGGATTTTGCTGCGTGTGGATACCAGGTCGCAGTCCTCAGGGTCGCCCCACCAAGGGAGAAGCCGGTCATGATCTGAAGGCAGATAAGCAGACAAGTGAGATCCGAGAGAATGGTCAAACAAGCCGGGGGTCAGGACGGGCAGCAGGTCAACAAGGTCAGGAACAAGCCAAAGGTCAAAACGGATATCAAACAGGTAACAGGAAGCAGGCTTCAGGAACACAGGAAGAGCTGCAGACAAGTCAGCAAAGACACAGTGCTTCTGAGCTGTTTAAATAAGGCAGCCTGTTTGCCAATTACTGCAATTAGTCTGCTCTAGGTTAACCCTTTAGATTGCAGATTCATGACAGCACATCAGTGTGCTCAGGAAGCATTCCTAACAGCGGCCAATACGGAAGGCTTCGTTATATACCCGCAGCAGCACGGGCACCAACTGTTCAGCGTATCGGCTGTAAACCTCCGACGGGATACCATCAGCCCCCGGAGATTTACCAGGCTTAGTAGATTTCAAGGCCGCATAAAGTTCGTTTTCCGTAAGGGGGGCCCCAAGCACAGCCACGTCCCTGGCATACAGAGAAGGCAAATCGCAGGAAGCCAAAAAAATCGGCAATTTCTCGTGAGTCGACCGAGATCTTAGAGGAGTAAAGATCAGCATAAAACTTCCCAAGTACTCTCCGTATGTCAGCCGTGGCGTGCCAGAGCACCCCCTGAGGATCCTTAATCTATGGTATAAATGCCGCAGGCTGCTGCGAGCGAACCAGCATGGCCAACATATGACCCGTGTTTTCTCCCTTCTCAAAATACCTCTGCTGGAAGAAGAAGCGCTTGTTTTCAGCCTTTTGAATCGAGACCGACTTGGCCATAGATTGGGCAGCCAGCCACGACCTCTGAGTATCATCTGACGGGTCCCTAACATAAGTTTCCTCCGCTCTAGTCACTGCGTCCAACGCAGTATTCTCCCATTGCCTGGTGTCCGTTTTAATGACATTAACCGTACGTATAAACTGACCTCCCATGAATGCCTTAGCCGCATCCCAGGCAGAGTCAAGTACAGCAGTAAAGTCCCCCAACATCAGCAGGGGCACATCAGGAAGTTGAGCAATATGTGGCACGATAAGTTTAAGTACCCCTGCAGAATACGGGGGGGGGCTTGTACACACCTAAGGCTTGCTAGTTGGCAGGATAAAACAAACCGGCCCTCAGGGTCAATCACAGACTTTGAGCATAGAAACCGTACCCCCTTCTTAATCAAAATACACACCCCTCTCGAATAAGTGGAGTAAACAGAGTGGAACTGGTGACTAAATACGCTAGGAGCTAGACACGGGGAAGTGGAAGGAGACATATGGGTCTCCTGCAGGCAAACCACATCTGCCTGCAGGCGTTTGATGGTGCGGAGCACTGCCGTCCTCTTTACCGGGTTGCAGAGGCCCCGCACATTCCAGAAAATGTAGCCATACACGGAGCGTCAGGCAACCCGGCCAGGGAGGCGAAAGAGGGCACCCAGAAAGGGTGAACCCACTACACCCCATCAGCACAGCCCAGCTATATAGAGAGAGCAACAGGAGTAGTCGCCCAGCCCACACAGTACCGGTGCAGCCCCAGCATAGAGAACAGTCAATAGGAACATCCACAGCATAGGGTAAAATAATAGCAGTAGAGCGACAAAGTACATGCAGGAAAAGCAAAAATCGAACCAAAGTCCAGGACCAGAAAAAAGGCAAAAAGGGGGGAACAAAAAGGCAATACACGTCTGCCACGTGTGGGGGAAGGGACGAGTCAATAGGGCATGTCCATTCACGACCAAGGGGGGAAACCGGAGAGGGACCACCGATGCCAGTGTAGTCTCCTCAAAATTAGCAACCATGTGAGAGGTAGCAACCATTAGTGCAGCAGAGGAGCTCCCATCATAACAGGAAAAGTGTGTGTAACATCAAGTGCCAAGTATAGGCAGGAGAACCGAAAGGATCCATGACCGGCCGAAAAGAGTACAAAAGTTCCAAAAAGTAGAAACGATCCTCAAAGGTCTTCTCGCCTGGGGGAAGTGGCCGCCCGCAGGGCCCCACCATTAGCATCCAGCCATTGAACAGCAGCAGAAGGCTTGTCAAAGAACAGCACCTCATCCCGGACCACCACCCAGAGCCTGGAAGGGTACAGCATAGCGTATTGAACATTCAAGTCCTGCAATCTCCTCTTGACCACTACGAATTTGGCACGCTGTTTCTGCACCACCGCAGAGTAATCGGGAAACAGGGAGATCCTTGAGTTGTCAATCTTGAGCCTCCCCTGCATTCCCCTGGCTTTAGTAATTGAGGAATTTGAAGATGAAAGTGCGCGGGGGGGGCTCCAGGAGGAAGAGGTCGCATAGGCCCCCTATGAGCAAGTTCCACCGAAAACATGGAAGTAAAGGATTCTTGCCCAAAAGTAGAGAGCAGCCATTGTTCAATGAAAGCCACAGGATCTTTACCTTCCGCCCGCTCAGGGATCCCAATTGCTCTGATATTACTCCGTCTCATCCTATTCTCTAAGTCATCTAGACATGCAGCTTGCTGGGCTGAGAGCAGGGCAGTATGTTTCACTTCCCTTTGCAAAGGCGCCATGTCATCCTCCAGGGAGCTGACCCTGCCTTCCACTGCCACTGTCCTCTCCCTCAATTTCTGCATATCATGTCTCATGAACGATATCTCAGCCTTGACCCCCTTTAACTCCACTGTCAGGGCTGTATTTGAGGTGGTACAGGTGGTAACCGCAGCCATAATGTCCCGCAACGTGGGTTCTGTGTCCGGGGTAGGAGATGATTGCCTCGGGGCCTGGTCTGCATCTGCTGCCTCCCAATCAGCAATCTGGCGGGAGAGATCACCTAAGGGAACAGTGTCATCCGTGTCTGAATGCGACCCCGGTGAGCCGGATCGATGGTCCTCAGATAGAGTTTGGGGGTCCCGGGCAGCAGGCTTAGCAAAAAGCTTTTGAGCAGCCTCCAGATATGTGGCCTTCTGTGCTGCGCGCTGCGAGGCGCCGCCATCTTGGATCGGGCCGGCCTGTGCGGATTTCCCTCTTTACCCTTCTTAGACATCACGGAGAGAAGATGGAGGACTCACCTGGTGATCACCATACTCCAGGGAACACAGGGCACCGACTGACGGTAGAAATCGGAGCAGGATAAGGAGTTACACAGGATAACTAGCAGGATCAACAGCGGAGCTCACAGCATGCACGTCCGCTCACACCCGCAGCTCGGCCACGCCCCCCTGAAAAAAAATTTAGTCAAAATGACTGTATTTTTGTCTTTTAGAGTCTTAAAAGGCTTGTAGGCTTTTTAGACACTTGAACACCAAAATAGAGTCATTTTGACCAAAAAAATTTTTTTTCAGGCTATTGGTTACCACATGCAGTTATCTTGTCTAAAAAGCGGCTGTTTAAGACTCTAAAAGACGAAAAGACGAAAATTTTGACAAAAAAAATGTCAGACCTTTGGTGACCAAATGTAGTTATTTTGACTAAAAAAGGCTTTTTAGACACTTGGAGACCAAAATAATGTAATTTTGACCAAAATTTTTTTTCAGGCCATTGGTTTACCAAATGCAGTTATCTGGTCTAAAACCGGCGTTTTAAGACTCTAAAAGCCGAAAATACAGTCATTTTGACTAAAACATTTTTTCCAGATCTTTGGTGATCAAATGCAGTTATTCTGACTAAAAAAGGCTTTTTTGACATTTGGAGACCAAAACAGAGTCATTTTGATCAAAAAAATATTTTTCAGGCCATTGGAGACCAAATGCAATTATCTTGTTTAAAACAAGCGTTTTAAGACTATAAAGACAAAAATAGTCATTTTGACTAAATTATTTTTCAGACCTTTGGTTATCAAATGCAGTTATATTGACTAAAAAAGGCTTTTTAGACACTTGAAAACCAAAATAGAGTCATTTTGACCAAAAAGATTTTTCAGGCCGACTTTTTAAGACTCTAAAAGGCGAAAATACAGTCATTTTGACTAAAAACAAGTTTCAGACCTTTGGTGACCAAATGCAGTTATTTTGATGAATAAAGGCTTTTTAGACACTTGGAGACCAAATTAGAGTCATTTTGACCAAAAATTTTTTTCAGGCCATTGGAGACCAAATGCAGTTATCTTGTCTAAAACAAGCGTTTTAAGACTCTAAAAGACGAAAATAGTCATTTTGACCAAAAACATTTTTTTAGGCTATTGGTTACCACATGCAGTTATCTTAAAAGCCAACGAATAAAGGAAAAGCCAAAAGCCTACAGCACCTGGTATTCCCAGCTGGTCTCCCATCCAGGTACTAACCAGGCCTGACCCTGCTTAGCTTCCAAGATCAGACAGGATCGGGCGCGTTCAGGGTGATGTGGCCGTAGGCGATCACCACTGCCACCCTCGACCCCTTTGAACTTGGCCATGGCAAGATGGCACCTCAGGAGAAACAAAAAAAAAGCCAACGAATAAAGGAAAAGCCAAAAGCCTACACCTGGTATTCCCAGGTGGTCTCCCATCCAGGTACTAACCCGTAGAGATGATCGAACGGTTCGGGTCGACCATCGGTTCGACCCGAACATTGGGTGTTCGAAATTCGGCCAAATTCCGAACTTTTTGTGGTAAAAGTTCGGAATTCGGCCACCAGAACCGCCCAAAATGCACTGGTACAGGAACTGGGCTTTAAAAGCCCGTGATTGGCCCAGAAACATCAGCAAAAGCCAATGAGGGGGCAGGAGTCTTCTGGGAACGTGATTGGAGTGACTACGGAGACCAGGTTCCAATCAGAAGTGAATACGCCCCACAGTATATAAGATAGCCCCGCCTAACCCCTAGCACAGTGATACAGAGTCTGTTGAAGAGAGTGGAAGCATTTCTCTTACTCCTGCTTTGCTACACTATGTTTTCTGCATAGGCGAGTGCTTCTAAAGCTCCATATAGCAGAATTGCATTCAGCTTACAGCCAGTCAGTGTAGTTAGAAATACAGCGATTGTGCTGGTTTTTTTAGTTAGAAAAAAAAAAAAATTAAAGGGACAGTGTCAGTCTTCTGCTGTATGGAGCTGTTCTTTTAGTGTGAGGAAAGGGATATCTAGTGTAGTTAGGGAACTTTGTACCACAGTAGTTAGATGTAATAATCTAGTTTCTGTAGGGAAAGTGAAAGTGAAAGTGTGAGGGTTCTGTGTAGTGAGCACGTTCCACAGTGCTGATATATCTACAGCAGGTATACGTGCTTGCTAGTCAGCAAAATACATTGCCTCAGTGACAACTTAACGCCTGTTCTTGAAAGCGTTAGGTCTACTGTGCAAAAGGCTTTGCAACTGTGCGTGACACGCATCTGCTGTGCTGTATTCAGCGACAACTGTGGGTCGCATAGCAGTGTGCGTTTTTCACTGCACAGAGTTGCCAACGCCTCAGTGACAAATATGCCAGGTAGACCAAGAAAAGGCATACGTGGCCCTGCTGCGGAAAGGGGCACAGCTTCTAGGGTGTCTAGAGGCAGGGGTGGACGTGGTGGTCAGTCCTCAGCCAGGCCACCATTTGCATTGTTCTCCGGCAGTGGCCAAGCTATACGTCCACAGTACGTACAGGAGGTGGTGGACTATATTACCAAACCCTCATCATCGGCATCATCTGCAACTACAGTGACCCAGGCAGAGAAAAGTGGTCAGTCTTCTGCAGTTGGCAGAACAAATAGAGATGAGTCCATGTCCACCTCACATCCTCCCTTAGACCCAACTTCAGACATGGCAGAGGAGTCAGCTGAGCTGTTTGACCACAGTATCGGCCATCTACTCCAGCCTGATGCTCAGTCCTTTATGGAGTCTGATGTTGGGTCTGAGGTTGAGGAGGAGGCAGAACAAGCAAGAGGGGAGAGCAGACAGCCAGCTCCATCTAAGGCCGCACCTGTTGTCTCCCGGGCCACGCCTGATGCTCAGTCCTTTATAGAGTCTGATGTTGGGTCTGAGGTTGAGGAGGAGGCAGAGCGAGCAAGAGGGGAGAGCAGACGGCCCGCTCCATCTAAGGCCGCACCTGTTGTCTCCCGGGCCACTATACACACCTCTTCTTGATGGGCCTTTTTTAAGACATCCCATGCAGACCGAACAATTGCGATCTGCAAGATTTGTCAGAAGGGTATAAAACGTGGCAAAAATGTCAACCACCTGGGTACAAGCTGCCTAAACAGGCATTTGACAACCCACCACTTGGCCTGTTGGCAGGAGCATTTGAAGAACCCACAAAAGGGCCAAAGATCGGTCAGTCGGCCTCCTAGTCCTCCTCGCGCTGCTCCTCGTGCTCCACCTGCACATCAGTCTATTCCTGGCCCTGCTATAGTCACTCGTCACCTGTTGGCAGCCTCCATTGACAGGGATGATGATATAGCAGGCAGTGTCGCATCTACCTCCAGCACACCACCAGCTGTAACATCTAGACGCCAAATTTCGATTCCACACATGCTGGAACGAAAAAAAATGTATACTCCCCGCCACCCACATACCCAGCATCTAAACAGTAGTTTGGCAAAACTACTGGCTCTGCAACTGTTACCATTTAACCTGGGTAGAGTCTGCTCCCTTCCGTGACTTTGCAAAATGTGCAGTTCCACAGTGGCAGGTGCCAAGTCGGCATTACTTTGCCCGTAAGGCCCTGCCATCCCTATACCAACATGTGGAAGGCAATGTAGTGTCGTCCCTGGCCACGTCAGTCAGCCGTAAGATACTCCTGACGGCTGACACTTGGTCAAGCAAACATGGGCAGGGACGGTACATTTCTGTCACTGCTCATTGGGTGACACTGCTTGCCAGCGGAAGGGATTGTAGCCAGAGCTCGGTGCTGCAGCCAGGTTGCCCCCACGTCTGCAAACAGCTGGTGGTGTCGCTGATCCGGGTAGATCGATCACTTCTACCCCCTTCTGCTCCTCCTCCTACTCATCCTCCTCCATGCCCTCCTCTGCAGAATGGTCCTTTGAATATGATGAGGTACTACGTAAGCGTTCAAAGGGCTATTCTATGTCTCAGGCCAAAAGGTGTCAAGCAGTGCTGCAGCTTGTGTGTCTAGGGGACAGGCAGCATACTGCCCCTGAGATTCTTGGGGCTCTGCAGGCACAGGCCCAGAGGTGGTTGACACCACGCCAGCTGCAGCCAGGGATGGTGGTTACCGATAATGGGTCAAACCTCCTGGCTGCCCTTCGTCAGGGAAAGTTGACCCATGTGCTATGCCTGGCGCATGTCCTGAATCTCGTGGTACAGCGGTTTTTGAACTCATACCCGGGAATGCAGGATGTGCTAAGGATGGCAAGAAGGGTGTGCAATCACTTCAGGCGGTCGTACAGTGCCACTGCACATTTGGCTGAAGTGCAGCACGAGTTTCACCTGCCGGTACACCGCCTTGTCTGTGACATGCCCACCCGCTGGAACTCCACCTTGGCTATGCTGCAGCGCCTGTACATGCAGCAGAGGGCCCTCAATGAATATCTCTGCAAGTACAGCACCAGCACTGGCTCAGCGTGCCTGGGCTTCTTTTCACCATGGCAGTGGCTTTTGATTAAGGATGCATGTGCTGTCCTCTCGGCATTTGAGGAGTCCACAAGGATGGTCAGCCGGGACAGCGCATGCATCAGTGACACCCTACCGGTACTGTTTTTGTTGGAGCACACTCTGCGTGGCATTATGGACAGGGCACTGGAGGCAGAGCAGCAGGAGGAAGAGGAGGACTTCCTTGCCTCTCAAGGCCCCCTTTATCCTGAGAATCCTGACCCCATTATGCCTAGCTCCCAGAGGCCCGAGCAGGATCCAGGGGTGGAAGAGGAGGAGGACGATTCTTCGGGAACTTTGGCAGGCTTTGAGGAGGAGGAGGAGGAAGACATGCAGCAATCTGCAAGGCCTAGTTTGACTCCCTCGATGGTGGAGATGGATTTTGCTGCGTGTTAGTACCAGGTCGCGGTCCTCAGGATCGCCCCACCAGGAGGTGAGCAAGCCAGGGTCCAGTAGCAGATACAGCAGGTCAGGATCAAGCAGAAGCGTAGTCTAGGAATAGCCAAAGGTCGGTAACAAGTAGTTGCAAGTCGGGATTAGGCAAAAGCATAGTCGAGGAACAAGCCAAGTGTCGATAATGGATGGTAGCAAAGATACGGATGGCAGCAGGAGAGACAAGCGAGATATCGGCTCTTGAAGGCACAATATTCTGCCAACCAGGAAGTGCAAAGACATGGCTTAAAACAGGAAGTTCATGGGAGGAGCAAAGGGTTCAAAGTTCAAGGCAATAAAGATTCACAGCAGGGTCATTCAAGGATTTGTCCAAGGAGCTGTCCAAGGAGCTGTCCAAGGAGCTGTCCAGCATTCCAGGTGGCTCAGCAAGTAGAGTCATTGGCAGACACACTGGAGGTCCCAGGTTCAAGTCTGGTCCCTGACATTGTGAAAATACACCTGTTAATTATATGCACATTTTAAGAGACAGCACCTTTTAAAAAAAAATCTCTAATCTTGTTCCCAGTGCATTGCATTATGTCCCCATCATACACATTGGCTGTACAGTTGATTAGGAGCAAAAGAAAGGCATGGTGTAGGAGGAGGAGCAGAAGGGGGTAGAAGTGATCGATCTACCCGGATCAGCGACACCACCAGCTGTTTGCAGACGTGGGGGCAACCTGGCTGCAGCACCGAGCTCTGGCTACAATCCCTTCCGCTGGCAAGCAGTGTCACCCAATGAGCAGTGACAGAAATGTACCGTCCCTGCCCATGTTTGCTTGACCAAGTGTCAGCCGTCAGGTGTATCTTACGGCTGACTGACGTGGCCAGGGACGACACTACATTGCCTTCCACATGTTGGTATAGGGATGGCAGGGCCTTACGGGCAAAGTAATGCCGACTTGGCACCTGCCACTGTGGAACTGCACATTTTGCAAAGTCACGGAAGGGAGCAGACTCTACCCAGGTTAAATGGTAACAGTTGCAGAGCCAGTAGTTTTGCCAAACTACTGTTTAGATGCTGGGTATGTGGGTGGCGGGGAGTATACATTTTTTTTTCGTTCCAGCATGTGTGGAATCGAAATTTGGCGTCTAGATGTTACAGCTGGTGGTGTGCTGGAGGTAGATGCGACACTGCCTGCTATATCATCATCCCTGTCAATGGAGGCTGCCAACAGGTGACGAGTGACTATAGCAGGGCCAGGAATAGACTGATGTGCAGGTGGAGCACGAGGAGCAGCGCGAGGAGGACTAGGAGGCCGACTGACCGATCTTTGGCCCTTTTGTGGGTTCTTCAAATGCTCCTGCCAACAGGCCAAGTGGTGGGTTGTCAAATGCCTGTTTAGGCAGCTTGTACCCAGGTGGTTGACATTTTTGCCACTTTTTATACCCTTCTGACAAATCTTGCAGATCGCAACTGTTCGGTCTGCATGGGATGTCTCAAAAAAGGCCCATCAAGAAGAGGTGCCATCTTGCCATGGCCAAGTTCAAAGGAGTCGAGGGTGGCAGTGGTGATCGCCTATGGCCACATCACCCTTAACACGTCTGATCTCATCTGATCTCAGAAGCTAAGCAGGGTCGGGCCTGGTTTGTACCTGGATGCGAGACTGCCTGGGAATACAGGGTGCTGTAGCATTTTGGCTTTTCCTTTATTCGTTGGCTTTCTTTTTGTTTCTCCTGAGGTGTCATCTTGCCATTGCCAAGTTCAAAGGGGTCGAGGGTGGCAGTGGTGATCGCCTATGGCCACATCACCCTGAACACGCCTGATCTCGTCTGATCTCGGAAGCTAAGCAGGGTCGGGCCTGGTTAGTACCTAGACGGGAGACCACCTGGGAATACCACTTCGAGAGCGGCTTTGATAGCCAAGAGTTCCCGGTCCCCGACATCATAGTTTTTCTCCGCGGCAGAGAGTTTCTGGGAAAAGAAGGCTATTGGGTGAGTTAAGTCTCTAGTTCCCTGTCTTTGGGAGATGACTGCCCCGACCGCAACGTCCGATGCGTCTACCTCCAGGAGATAGGGTAAGGCAGGATCCGGGTGACTTAGGATAGGGGCAGAAGTAAAATGTTTTTTAAGAACCGAGAAGGCGGACTGAGCTTCTGGGGTCCACTGGAAGCGGACGTTCTTCTTAGTAAGGTGAGTAATAGGGGCTATGATGTTAGAGAACCCCTTAATGAACCTCCTATAAAAATTGGCGAAGCCAACGAAGCGCTGTACTCCCTTTTTGTCTGATGGAGGTGGCCAGTCCAGAATGGCAGAGACCTTCTGAGGATCCATCTCTATTCCTTCTGTGGAAATTATTAACCCCAGAAATGGGATACTGTTCTGCTCAAAAACGCACTTCTCGGCCTTGGCCATGCTGGCGAAGGCGACCGAGGACATTTCGAACATGCTCGCGATGCTGCTCTAGGGATGTTGAGAAGATTAGGATGTCATTTGGATGATGAAGATATCCAACCAATCCCTGAAGATGTCGTTCACAAAGTGTTGGAACGTGGCAGGAGCATTACAAAGGCCAAATGGCATTACCAGGTATTCGAAATGTCCGAATCTAGTGTGGAAAGCAGTCTTCCATTCGTCACCCTCTCGGATGCGCACCAAGTAGTACGCCCCACGAAGATCCAGCTTAGTAAACAGGATGGCAGATCTGAGTCTCTGAAAGAGTTCGGGGACTAGAGGAAGGGGATAACGGTTTTTAATAGTAACTTTATTTAAATCCCTATAATCTATGCAGGGTCGGAGGGTGTGATCCTTCTTCTCTACGAAGAAGATACCTGCCCCTGCTGGAGAGGTAGAGGGACGGATGAACCCCTTCTTCAGACTTTCGTCTACATAGTCCTTTAAGACGTCCAGCTCACGTTCAGAAAGTGGGTAAATCCGGCCGAACGGGATTTCGGCTCCTGGGAGCAAGTCGATGGGGCAGTCATATGGACGGTGGGGGGGCAAGGTCTCTGCTCCCCGTTTGCTGAATACGTCCAGGAAATCATGGTATTCTTTGGGCACCACAGAACACACATCAGGTTGGATTAAAGACAGAACAGAGTCTTGGGGAATTCAGGAGGAGCGGGTAGACAGGAATTCTTGCAGTAAAGAGATGGGAACTGGATGGTGCCTGTGATCCAATTGACTTGCGGGTTATGTGCTTGCAACCACGGTAATCCCAGGATAATGGGAAATAAGGAGGATGTGATAACATCCAGGCTAATCAGTTCCTTATGGCCTGAGGAGGAGACCATAGGAAGGGGAAAAGTTTCTTGGGTCACGGGCCCGGATTTGATGTGGGAACCATCAGCCAGGAAGATGGTGAGGTCCTGAGTCTTGAGCCGGAGAGATACACCATGTTGCAGGGCGAACGAGCGATCAATGAAACAACGGCAGGCTCCCAAGTCAATGATTGCAGTAACTGGGACGAGTCCTTCCGGAAGCTGTAATGACACAGGAAAGGCTAGGTGGGAGGAACTGGCAACAGATGGTATAGCCGGCATGAACTTATGGTATTTTGCCGGGCAGGAGCGCACATAGTGGCCAGCTTCACCGCAATACAGGCACATGTTACCCAACTGGCGACGGCGTCTCTCCTCCGGGGACAAAGCAGGCCGTATGATCCCAAGTTCTATAGGTTCAGGCGTATCTGAGGCGACTCCAGCGGGAGCGGGGTTGGTAAGAGCTGACCCAGCAGAAGAAAAGTATGCAGGATGAGCAACTCATGGTAGCGTCCAGGCTGGTCTGAACTGCTGCGGAGATCGTTCTGCTCTGCGCTCCCGTAGCCACCGGTCGATTTGAATGGCCTGGGAAATCAAATCTTCCAAGGCGTTGGGGACACCTACCCGCGCCAGCTCGTCCTTCAGTCCTTCTGACAAGCCGAGATGGAACTGATATCGGAGTGCTGCTTCGTTCCAGGACATATCGGAACTGATGCGGCGGAAGTTAGTGACGTAGTGTTCTACGGGCCTGCGACCCTGCTGAAGAACATGAAGCGCAGCTTCTGCGGTGGAGGATCGCTGCGGGTCATCATAGAGCTGTGTCATGGCCTCAAAAAATGACCGTAAGGAGTTTAATGGGGGCTGCCCTCTTCAAGGAGCCGATGAACCCAGGACTGGGGTTTGCCTAGGAGCAGGGAGATAACAAACCCCACCTTGGTGGTCTCCAAAGAAAAGGTTCGAGGTTGCAGGGAGAAATACAGCTGCCAGGCGTTGCGAAAGGCGTGGAATTTACCGCGATCCCCGGAATATTTTTCGGGAGCAGGAACTCGAGGTTCTGGTGGCAGCATCACTACGGTAGGGCCAGAAGCAGGTGCAGAGAGTGCTGCAGCAGGAGAGGAAGCAGATAATACAGGAGGATCCCCCTGAAGTGTCGTAGAGCGCAGCCGTTCCTCTAGCTGTGTGTAGCCGCCTTGAAGCGACTTTACGGTTTGAGACAGGGCTGCGAGGTGTTGGCAGATCTCTTCCAACCGTGAGGCTTCTCTTGCAGGCTCCGTCATGGCTGATTTGTACTGTTAGGGATACAAGTGGTAGCCTGATGGCAGAGGAAGGCCCCACGTGTGCCAGAGGGCGGAGCTTAGACGGGAACCCCCAAGGTAAGTGACACAGGCTAACCTGAGTTGCGGAATCTAAGTATCCACCGGTTTTCGCAAGAGCCTCTAGTGGGGAGGATGGATTTTGCTGCGTGTGGATACCAGGTCGCAGTCCTCAGGGTCGCCCCACCAAGGGAGAAGCCGGTCATGATCCGAAGGCAGATAAGCAGACAAGGGAGATCTGAGAGAATGGTCAAACAAGCCGGGGGTCAGGACGGGCAGCAGGTCAACAAGGTCAGGAACAAGCCAAAGGTCAAAACGGATATCAAACAGGTAACAGGAAGCAGGCTTCAGGAACACAGGAAAAGTCAGCAAAGACACAGTGCTTCTGAGCTGTTTAAATAAGGCAGCCTCTTTGCCAATTACTGCAATTAGTCTGCTCTAGGTTAACCCTTGCAGATTCATGACAGCACATCAGTGTGCTCAGGAAGCATTCCTAACAGCGGCCAATACGGAAGGCTTCGTTATATACCCGCAGCAGCACGGGCACCAACTGTTCAGCGTATCGGCTGTAAACCTCCGACGGGATACCATCAGCCCCCGGAGATTTACCAGGCTTAGTAGATTTCAAGGCCGCATAAAGTTCGTTTTCCGTAAGGGGGGCCCCAAGCACAGCCACGTCCCAGGCAGACAGAGAAGGCAAATCGCAGGAAGCCAAAAAAATCGGCAATTTCTCGTGAGTCAGCCGAGATCTTAGAGGAGTAAAGATCAGCATAAAACTTCCCAAGTACTCTCCGTATGTCAGCCGTGGCGTGCCAGAGCACCCCCTGAGGATCCTTAATCTGGGGTATAAATGCCGCAGGCTGCTGCGAGCGAACCAGCATGGCCAACATATGACCCGTGTTTTCTCCCTTCTCAAAATACCTCTGCTGCAAGAAGAAGTGCTTGTTTTCAGCCTTTTGAATCGAGACCGACTTGGCCATTGATTGGGCAGCCAGCCACGACCTCTGAGTATCATCTGACGGGTCCCTATCATAAGTTTCCTCCGCTCTAGTCACTGCGTCCAACACAGTATTCTCCCATTGCCTGGTGTCCGTTTTAATGACATTAACCGTACGTATAAACTGACCTCCCATGAATGCCTTAGCCGCATCCCACACCACCCCCACCTCTGCGGATTCCAAATTGTCAGCAAAAAAGGACGTTAGTTTGGGTGGCAGGGGATCAGGACTAGGAAAGAGCGTCAGCCAGAATGCATTGAGTTTCCAAAGGGATTTTCCCGCCACGACCACCAGAGGCAGTAGCGAACCATTACCCAGCCCCAGATCTATCCTAGACAATCCCGAGTGTGACGCCGAGAAGCACGAAAATTTTCATACCTCAGGGTGGCCCATCCTCCAGACATCTGTCAGTCCGAGTTCACCCACCAACCGAGCAAGGGGCATAGCCCCCCCGGCCAGCATAGGTCCACTGGAGTGAGAGGAAAACCTATCCCAGGCAGAGTCAAGTACAGCAGTAAAGTCCCCCAACATCAGCAGGGGCACATCAGGAAGTTGAGCAATATGTGGCACGATAAGTTTAAGTACCCCTGCAGAATACGGGGGGGGGCACAAGTACACACCTAAGGCTTGCTAGTTGGCAGGATAAAACAAACCGGCCCTCAGGGTCAATCACAGACTTTGAGCATAGAAACCGTACCCCCTTCTTAATCAAAATACACACCCTCTCGAATAAGTGGAGTAAACAGAGTGGAACTGGTGACTAAATACGCTAGGAGCTAGACACGTGGAAGTGGAAGGAGACATATGGGTCTCCTGCAGGCAAACCACATCTGCCTGCAGGCGTTTGATGGTGCGGAGCACCGCCGTCCTCTTTACCGGGTTGCCGAGGCCCCGCACATTCCAGGACATCACACAAATATTATCAGCCATAGTCAAAATGTAGCCATACACGGAGCGTCAGGCAACCCGGCCAGGGAGGCGAAAGAGGGCACCCAGAAAGGGTGAACCCACTACACCCCATCAGCACAGCCCAGCTATATAGAGAAAGCAACAGGAGTAGTCGCCCAGCCCACACAGTACCGGTGCAGCCCCAGCATAGAGAACAGTCAATAGGAACATCCACAGCATAGGTTAAAATAATAGCAGTAGAGCGACAAAGTACATGCAGGAAAAGCAAAAATCGAACCAAAGTCCAGGACCAGAAAAAAGGCAAAAAGGGGGGAACAAAAAGGCAATACACGTCTGCCACGTGTGGGGGAAGGGACGAGTCAATAGGGCATGTCCAGTCACGACCAAGGGGGGGAAACCGGAGAGGGACCACCGATACCAGTCTCCACAAAATTAGCAACCATGTGAGAGGTAGCAACCATTAGTGCAGCAGAAGAGCTCCCATCATAACGGGAAAAGTGTGTGTAACATCAAGTGCCAAGTATAGGCAGGAGAACCGAAAGGATCCATGACCGGCCGAAAAGAGTACAAAAGTTCCAAAAAGTAGAAACGATCCTCAAAGGTCTTCTCGCCTGGGGGAAGTGGCCGCCCGCAGGGCCCCACCATTAGCATCCAGCCATTGAACAGCAGCAGAAGGCTTATCAAAGAACAACACCTCATCCCGGGCCACCACCCGGAGCCTGGAAGGGTACAGCATAGCGTATTGAACATTCAAGTCCCGCAATCTCCTCTTGACCTCTACGAATTTCGCACGCTGTTTCTGCACCACCGCAGAGTAATCGGGAAACAGGGAGATCCTTGAGTTGTCAATCTTGAGCCTCCCCTGCATTCCCCTGGCTTTAGTAATTGAGGAATTTGAAGGTGAAAGTGCGCGGGGGGGGGGGCTCCAGGAGGAAGAGGTCGCATAGGCACCCTATGAGCACGTTCCACCGAAAACATGGAAGTAAAGGATTCTTGCCCAAAAGTAGAGAGCAGCCATTGTTCAATGAAAGCCACAGGATCTTCACCTTCCGCCCGCTCAGGGATTCCAATTGCTCTGATATTACTCCGTCTCATCCTATTCTCCAAGTCATCCAGACGTGCAGCTTGCTGGGCTGAGAGCAGGGCAGTATGTTTCACTTCCCTTTGCAAAGGCGCCATGTCATCCTCCAGGGAGCTGACCCTGCCTTCCACTGCCACTGTCCTCTCCCTCAATTTCTGCATATCATGCCTCATGAACGATATCTCAGACTTGACCCCCTTTAACTCCGCTGTCAGGGCCGTAATTGAGGTGGTACAGTTGGTAACCGCAGCCATAGTGTCCCGCATAAGGCAGCCTGTTTGCCAATTACTGCAATTAGTCTGCTCTAGGTTAACCCTTTAGATTGCAGATTCATGACAGCACATCAGTGTGCTCAGGAAGCATTCCTAACAGCGGCCAATACGGAAGGCTTCGTTATATACCCGCAGCAGCACGGGCACCAACTGTTCAGCGTATCGGCTGTAAACCTCCGACGGGATACCATCAGCCCCCGGAGATTTACCAGGCTTAGTAGATTTCAAGGCCGCATAAAGTTCGTTTTCCGTAAGGGGGGCCCCAAGCACAGCCACGTCCCAGGCAGACAGAGAAGGCAAATCGCAGGAAGCCAAAAAAATCAGCAATTTCTCGTGAGTCAGCCGAGATCTTAGAGGAGTAAAGATCAGCATAAAACTTCCCAAGTACTCTCCGTATGTCAGCCGTGGCATGCCAGAGCACCCCCTGAGGATCCTTAATCTGGGGTATAAATGCCGCAGGCTGCCGCGAGCGAACCAGCATGGCCAACATATGACCCGTGTTTTCTCCCTTCTCAAAATACCTCTGCTGCAAGAAGAAGCGCTTGTTTTCAGCCTTTTGAATCGAGACCGACTTGGCCATAGATTGGGCAGCCAGCCACGACCTCTGAGTATCATCTGACGGGTCCCTAACATAAGTTTCCTCCGCTCTAGTCACTGCGTCCAACACAGTATTCTCCCATTGCCTGGTGTCCGTTTTAATGGCATTAACCGTACGTATAAACTGACCTCCCATGAATGCCTTAGCCGCATCCCACACCACCCCCACCTCTGCGGATTCCAAATTGTCAGCAAAAAAGGACGTTAGTTTGGGTGGCAGGGGATCAGGACTAGGAAAGAGCGTCAGCCAGAATGCATTGAGTTTCCAAAGGGATTTCCCCGCCACGACCACCAGAGGCAGTAGCGAACCATTACCCAGCCCCAGATCTATCCTAGACAATCCCGAGTGTGACGCCGAGAAGCACGAAAACTTTCATACCTCAGGATGGCCCATCCTCCAGACATCTGTCAGTCCGAGTTCACCCACCAACTGAGCAAGGGGCGTAGCCCCCCCGGCCAGCATAGGTCCACCGGAGTGAGAGGAAAACCTATCCCAGGCAGAGTCAAGTACAGCAGTAAAGTCCCCCAACATCAGCAGGGGCACATCAGGAAGTTGAGCAATATGTGGCACGATAAGTTTAAGTACCCCTGCAGAATACGGGGGGGGGGGCACAAGTACACACCTAAGGCTTGCTAGTTGGCAGGATAAAACAAACCGGCCCTCAGGGTCAATCACAGACTTTGAGCATAGAAACCGTACCCCCTTCTTAATCAAAATACACACCCCTCTCGAATAAGTGGAGTAAACAGAGTGGAACTGGTGACTAAATACGCTAGGAGCTAGACACAGGGAAGTGGAAGGAGACATATGGGTCTCCTGCAGGCAAACCACATCTGCCTGCAGGTGTTTGATGGTGCGGAGCACCGCCGTCCTCTTTACCGGGTTGCCGAGGCCCCGCACATTCCAGGACATCACACAAATATTATCAGCCATAGTCAAAATGTAGCCATACACGGAGCGTCAGGCAACCCGGCCAGGGAGGCGAAAGAGGGCACCCAGAAAGGGTGAACCCACTACACCCCATCAGCACAGCCCAGCTATATAGAGAGAGCAACAGGAGTAGTCGCCCAGCCCACACAGTACCGGTGCAGCCCCAGCATAGAGAACAGTCAATAGGAACATCCACAGCATAGGGTAAAATAATAGCAGTAGAGCGACAAAGTACATGCAGGAAAAGCAAAAATCGAACCAAAGTCCAGGACCAGAAAAAAGGCAAAAAGGGGGGGAACAAAAAGGCAATACACGTCTGCCACGTGTGGGGGAAGGGACGAGTCAATAGGGCATGTCCAGTCATGACCAAGGGGGGGAAACCGGAGAGGGACCACCGATGCCAGTGTAGTCTCCTCAAAATTAGCAACCATGTGAGAGGTAGCAACCATTAGTGCAGCAGAAGAGCTCCCATCATAACAGGAAAAGTGTGTGTAACATCAAGTGCCAGGTATAGGCAGGAGAACCGAAAGGATCCATGACCGGCCGAAAAGAGTACAAAAGTTCCAAAAAGTAGAAACGATCCTCAAAGGTCTTCTCGCCTGGGGGAAGTGGCCGCCCGCAGGGCCCCACCATTAGCATCCAGCCATTGAACAGCAGCAGAAGGCTTGTCAAAGAACAACACCTCATCCCGGACCACCACCCGGAGCCTGGAAGGGTACAGCATAGCGTATTAAACATTCAAGTCCCGCAATCTCCTCTTGACCTCTACGAATTTCGCACGCTGTTTCTGCACCACCGCAGAGTAATCTGGGAACAGGGAGATCCTTGAGTTGTCAATCTTGAGCCTCCCCTGCATTCCCCTGGAATTGAGGAATTTGAAGATGAAAGTGCGCGGGGGGGGGGATCTCCAGGAGGAAGAAGTCGCATAGGCACCCTATGAGCACGTTCCACTGAAAACATGGAAGTAAAGGATTCTTGCCCAAAAGTAGAGAGCAGCCATTGTTCAATGAAAGCCACAGGATCTTTACCTTCCGCCCGCTCAGGGATCCCAATTGCTCTGATATTACTCCGTCTCATCCTATTCTCCAAGTCATCCAGACGTGCAGCTTGCTGGGCTGAGAGCAGGGCAGTATGTTTCACTTCCCTTTGCAAAGGCGCCATGTCATCCTCCAGGGAGCTGACCCTGCCTTCCACTGCCGCTGTCCTCTCCCTCAATTTCTGCATATCATGTCTCATGAACGATATCTCAGCCTTGACCCCCTTTAACTCCGCTGTCAGGGCCGTAATTGAGGTGGTACAGGTGGTAACCGCAGCCATAATGTCCCGCAACGTGGGTTCTGTGTCCGGGGTAGGAGATGATTGCCTCGGGGCCTGGTCTGCATCTGCTGCCTCCCAATCAGCAATCTGGCGGGAGAGATCCCCTAAGGGAACAGTGTCATCCGTGTCTGAATGCGACCCCGGTGAGCCGGATCGATGGTCCTCAGATAGAGTTTGGGGGTCCCGGGCAGCAGGCTTAGCAAAAAGCTTTTGAGCAGCCTCCAGATATGTTGCCTTCTGTGCTGCGCGCTGCGAGGCGCCGCCATCTTGGATCGGGCCGGCCTGTGCGGATTTCCCTCTTTACCCTTCTTAGACATCACGGAGAGAAGATGGAGGACTCACAGGGTGATCACCGCACTCCAGGGAACACAGGGCTAAGGAGATCAACAGCGGAGCTCACAGCATGCACGTCCGCTCACACCCGCAGCTCGGCCACGCCCCCCTGAAAAAAATTTAGTCAAAATGACTGTATTTTTGTCTTTTAGAGTCTTAAAAGGCTTGTAGGCTTTTTAGACACTTGAAAACCAAAATAGAGTAATTTTGACCAAAAAAAAATGTTTTCAGGCTATTGGTTACCACATGCAGTTATCTTGTCTAAAAAGCGGCTGTTTAAGACTCTAAAAGACGAAAAGACGAAAATTTTGACAAAAAAAAATCAGACCTTTGGTGACCAAATGTAGTTATTTTGACTAAAAAAGGCTTTTTAGACACTTGGAGACCAAAATAATGTAATTTTGACCAAAATTTTTTTTTCAGGCCATTGGTTTACCAAATGCAGTTATCTGGTCTAAAACCGGCGTTTTAAGACTCTAAAAGCTGAAAATACAGTCATTTTGACTAAAACATTTTTTCCAGATCTTTGGTGATCAAATGCAGTTATTCTGACTAAAAAAGGCTTTTTTGACACTTGAAAAACCAAAATAGAGTCATTTTGACCAAAAAGATTTATCAGGCCATTGGTTACGAAATGCAATTATCTTGTCTAAAACCGGCTTTTTAAGACTCTAAAAGGCGAAAATACAGTCATTTTGACTAAAAACAATTTTCAGACCTTTGGTGACCAAATGCAGTTATTTTGACGAATAAAGGCTTTTTAGACACTTGGAGACCAAATTAGAGTCATTTTGACCAAACAATTTTTTCAGGCCATTGTAGACCAAATGCAGTTATCTTGGGAACGATATCTCAGACTTGACCCCCTTTAACTCCGCTGTCAGGGCCGTAATTGAGGTGGTACAGGTGGTAACCGCAGCCATAATGTCCCGCAACGTGGGTTCTGTGTCCGGGGTAGGAGATGATTGCCTCGGGGCCTGGTCTGCATCTGCTGCAATCAGCAATCTGGCGGGAGAGATCCCCTAAGGGAACAGTGTCATCCGTGTCTGAATGCGACCTCGGTGAGCCGGATCGATGGTCCTCAGATAGAGTTTGGGGGTCCCGGGCAGAAGGCTTAGCAAAAAGCTTTTGAGCAGCCTCCAGATATGTGGCCTTCTGTGCTGCGCGCTGCTCTTGGATCGGGCCGGCCTGTGCGGATTCCCTTCTTAGACATCACGGAGAGAAGATGGAGGACTCACCGGGTGATCACCGCACTCCAGGGAACACAGGGCACCGACTGACGGTAGAAATCGGAGCAGGATAAGGAGTTACACAGGATAACTACCAGGATCAACAGCAGAGCTCACAGCATGCACGTCCGCTCACACCCGCAGCTCAGCCACGCCCCCCTGAAAAAAAATTTAGTCAAAATGACTGTATTTTTGTCTTTTAGAGTCTTAAAAGGCTTGTAGGCTTTTTAGACACTTGAACACCAAAATAGAGTCATTTTGACCAAAAATTTTTTTTCAGGCTATTGGTTACCACAATCTTGTCTAAAAAGCGGCTGTTTAAGACTCTAAAAGACGAAAAGATGAAAGTTTTGACAGAAAAAAAAAGTCAGACCTTTGGTGAACAAATGTAGTTATTTTGACTAAAAAAGGCTTTTTAGACACTTGGAGACCAAAATAATGTAATTTTGACCAAAAATTTTTTTTCAGGCCATTGGTTTACCAAATGCAGTTATCTGGTCTAAAACCAGCGTTTTAAGACTCTGAAAGCCGAAAATACAGTCATTTTGACTAAAACATTTTTTCCAGATCTTTGGTGATCAAATGCAGTTATTCTCACTAAAAAAGGCTTTTTTTGACACTTGGAGACCAAAACAGAGTCATTTTGATCAAAAAAATATTTTTCAGGCCATTGGAGACCAAATGCAATTATCTTGTCTAAAACAAGCGTTTTAAGACTATAAAGACAAAAATAGTCATAAAGGAAACGAATAAAGGAAAAGCCAAAAGCCTACAGCACCTGGTATTCCCAGATGGTCTCCCATCCGAGTACTAACCCGTAGGGATGATCGAACGCTTTGGGTCGACCATCGGTTCGACCCGAACATTGGGTGTTCGAAATTCGGCCGAATTCCGAACTTTTTGCGGTAAAAGTTCGGAATTCGGCCACCAGAACCGCCCAAAATGCACTGGTACAGGAACTGGGCTTTAAAAGCCTGTGATTGGCCCAGAAACATCAGCAAAAGCCAATGAGGGGGCAGGAGTCTTCTGGGAACGTGATTGGACTGACTACGGAGACCAGGTTCCAATCAGAAGTGAATACGCCCCACAGTATATAAGATAGCCCCGCCTAACCCATAGCACAGTGATACAGAGTCTGTTGAAGAGAGTGGAAACATTTCTCTTACTCCTGCTTTGCTACACTATGTTTTCTGCATAGGCGAGTGCTTCTAAAGCTCCATATAGCAGAATTGCATTCAGCTTACAGCCAGTCAGTGTAGTTAGAAATACAGCGATTGTGCTGGTTTTTTGAGTTAGAAAAAAAAATAAAAATAAAGGGACAGTGTCAGTCTTCTGCTGTATGGAGCTGTTCTTTTAGTGTGAGGAAAGGGATATCTAGTGTAGTTAGGGAACTTTGTACCACAGTAGTTAGATGTAATAATCTAGTTTCTGTAGGGAAAGTGAAAGTGTGAGGGTTCTGTGTAGTGAGCACGTTCCACAGTGCTGATATATCTACAGCAGGTATACGTGTTTGCTAGTCAGCAAAATACATTGCCTCAGTGACAACTTAATGCCTGTTCTTGAAAGCGTTAGGTCCACTGTGCAAAAGGCTTTGCAACTGTGCGTGACACACATCTGCTGTGCTGTATTCAGCGACAACTGTGGGTCGCATAGCAGTGTGCGTTTTTCACTGCACAGAGTTGCCAACGCCTCAGTGACAAATATGCCAGGTAGACCAAGAAAAGGCATACGTGGCCCTGCTGCGGAAAGGGGCACAGCTTCTAGGGTGTCTAGAGGCAGGGGTGGACGTGGTGGTCAGTCCTCAGCCAGGCCACCATTTGCATTGTTCTCCAGCAGTGGCCAAGCTATACGTCCACAGTACGTACAGGAGGTGGTGGACTATATTACCAAACCCTCATCATCGGCATCATCTACAACTACAGTGACCCAGGCAGAGAAAAGTGGTCAGTCTTCTGCAGTTGGCAGAACAAATAGAGATGAGTCCATGTCCACCTCACGTCCTCCCTTAGACCCAACTTCAGACATGGCAGAGGAGTCAGCTGAGCTGTTTGACCACAGTGTCGGCCATCTACTCCAGCCTGATGCTCAGTCCTTTATGGAGTCTGATGTTGGGTCTGAGGTTGAGGAGGAGGCAGAGCAAGCAAGAGGGGAGAGCATATGGCCCGCTCCATCTAAGGCCGCACCTGTTGTCTCCCGGGCCACTATACACACCTCTTCTTGATGGGCCTTTTTTGAGACATCCCATGCAGACCGAACAGTTGCGATCTGCAAGATTTGTCAGAAGGGTATAAAAAGTGGCAAAAATGTAAACCACCTGGGTACAAGCTGCCTAAACAGGCATTTGACAACCCACCACTTGGCCTGTTGGCAGGAGCATTTGAAGAACCCACAAAAGGGCCAAAGATCGGTCAGTCGGCCTCCTAGTCCTCCTCGCGCTGCTCCTCGTGCTCCACCTGCACATCAGTCTATTCCTGGCCCTGCTATAGTCACTCGTCACCTGTTGGCAGCCTCCATTGACAGGGATGATGATATAGCAGGCAGTGTCGCATCTACCTCCAGCACACCACCAGCTGTAACATCTAGACGCCAAATTTTGATTCCACACATGCTGGAACGAAAAAAAATGTATACTCCCCGCCACCCACATACCCAGCATCTAAACAGTAGTTTGGCAAAACTAATGGCTCTGCAACTGTTACCATTTAACCTGGTAGAGTCTGCTCCCTTCCGTGACTTTGCAAAATGTGCAGTTCCACAGTGGCAGGTGCCAAGTCGGCATTACTTTGCCCGTAAGGCCCTGCCATCCCTATACCAACATGTGGAAGGCAATGTAGTGTCGTCCCTGGCCACGTCAGTCAGCCGTAAGATACACCTGATGGCTGACACTTGGTCAAGCAAACATGGGCAGGGACGGTACATTTCTGTCACTGCTCATTAGGTGACACTGCTTGCCAGCGGAAGGGATTGTAGCCAGAGCTCAGTGCTGCAGCCAGGTTGCCCCCACGTCTGCAAACAGCTGGTGGTGTCGCTGATCTGGGTAGATCGATCACTTCTACCCCCTTCTGCTCCTCCTCCTCCTACTCATCCTCCTCCATGCCCTCCTCTGCAGAATGGTCCTTTGAATATGATGAGGTACTACTTAAGAGTTCAAAGGGCTATTCTATGTCTCAGGCCAAAAGGTGTCACGCAGTGCTGCAGCTTGTGTGTCTAGGGGACAGGCAGCATACTGCCCCTGAGATTCTTGGGGCTCTGCAGGCACAGGCCCAGAGGTGGTTGACACCACACCAGCTGCAGCCAGGGATGGTGGTTACCGATAATGGGTCAAACCTCCTGGCCGCCCTTCGTCAGGGAAAGTTGACCCATGTGCTATGCCTGGTGCATGTCCTGAATCTCGTGGTACAGCGGTTTTTGAATCGGGAATGCAGGATGTGCTAAGGATGGCAAGAAGGGTGTGCAATCACTTCAGGCGGTCGTACAGTGCCACTGCACGTTTGGCTGAAGTGCAGCAGGAGTTTCACCTGCTGGTACACCGCCTCGTCTGTGACATGCCCACCCGCTGGAACTCCACCTTGGCTATGCTGCAGCGCCTGTACATGCATACGAATTTCAATGAATATCAATGAATATCAATGAATATCTCAATGAATATCTCTGCGAGTACAGCACCAGCACTGGCTCAGCGCGCCTGGGCTTCTTTTCACCATGGCAGTGGCTTTTGATTAAGGATGCATGTGCTGTCCTCTCGGCATTTGAGGAGTCCACAAGGATGGTAAGCCGGGACAGCGCATGCATCAGTGACACCCTACCGGTACTGTATTTGTTGGAGCACACTCTGCATGGCATTATGGACAGGGCACTGGAGGCAGAGCAGCAGGAGGAAGAGGAGGACTTCCTTGCCTCTCAAGGCCCCTTTTATCCTGAGAATCCTGACCCCATTATGCCTAGCTCCCAGAGGCCCGAGCAGGATCCAGGGGTGGAAGAGGAGGAGGACGATTCTTCGGGAACTTTTGCAGGCTTTGAGGAGGAGGAGGAGGAAGACATGCGGCAATCTGCAAGGCCTAGTTTGACTCCCTCGATGGTGGAGATGGATTTTGCTGCGTGTTAGTACCAGGTCGCGGTCCTCAGGATCGCCCCACCAGGAGGTGAGCAAGCCAGGGTCCAGTAGCAGATACAGCAGGTCAGGATCAAGCAAAAGCGTAGTCTAGGAATAGCCAAAGGTCGGTAACAAGTAGTTGCAAGTCGGGATTAGGCAAAAGCATAGTCGAGGAACAAGCCAAGTGTCGATAATGGATGGTAGCAAAGATACGGATGGCAGCAGGAGAGACAAGCGAGATATCGGCTGTTGAAGGCACAATATTCTGCCAACCAGGAAGTGCAAAGACATGGCTTAAAACCGGAAGTTCATGGGAGGAGCAAAGGGTTTAAAGTTCAAGGTTCAAGGCATTAAAGATTCACAGCAGGGTCATTCAAGGATTTGTCCAAGGAGCTGTCCAGCATTCCAGGTGGCTCAGCAAGTAGAGTCATTGGCAGACACACTGGAGGTCCCAGGTTCAAGTCGGGGTCCTGACATTGTGAAAATACACCTGTTAATTATATGCACATTTAAATAGACAGCACCTTTTTAAAAAAAAAACTCTAATCTTGTTCCCAGTGCACTGCATTATGTCCCCATCATACACATTGGCTGTGCAGTTGATTAGGAGCAAAAGAAAGGCATGGTTGAGCAAAAAAGTCATTTTTGAAGGTTTGGCATGCTATAATTCTGGTTCCGGACTTTTTTTGTGTGATTAATAGTCCCTGGGGCATGACCCAGAACCCTAGGCACTTTTTAGGGGCATTTATTGGGTTTTAGGGCTTCAAAATTGTGTTTTTTAATTACCGAAGTTCGGGTCCCATTGATTTCAATGGGGTTCTGGAATCTGAACCGAACTTTCGGGAAATTCGGGTCTTCTGGTTGAACCAAACTTTTCAAAAGTTCGATCATCCCTACTAACCAGGCCCGACCCTGCTTATCTTCCGAGATCAGATGAGATCAGGCGCATTCAGGGTGATGTGGCCATAGGCGATTATCACTGCCACCCTCGACCACTTTGAACTTGCCCATGGCAAGATGGCACCTCAGGAGAAACAAAAAGAAAGCCAACGAATAAAGGAAAAGCCAAAAGCCTACAGCACCTGATATTCCCAGGAGGTCTCCCATCCAGGTACTAACCAGGCCCGACCCTGCTTAGCTTCCAAAATCAGACGAGATCGGGCGCGTTGAGGGTGATGTGGCCATTGGCAAGTGTCACTGTCACCTTCGACCCCTTTGAACTTGCTCATGGCAAGATGGCACCTCAGGAGAAACAAAAAGAAAGCCAACGAATAAAGGAAAAGCCAAAATGCTACAGCACCCTGTATTCCCAGGCGGTCTCGCATCCAGGTACAAACCAGGCCCGACCCTGCTTAGCTTCTGAGATCAGATGAGATCGGGCGTGTTAAGGGTGATGTGGCCATAGGCGATCACCACTGCCACCCTCGACTCCTTTGAACTTGGCCATGGCAAGATGGCACCTCAGGAGAAACAAAAATAAAGCCAACAAATAAAGGAAAAGCCAAAAGCCTAAAGCACCTGGTTTTCCCAAGCGGTCTCCCATCCAGGTACTAACCAGGCCCAACCCTGCTTAGCTTCCAAGATCAGACACGTTCAGGGTGATGTGGTCGTAGGCTATCACCACTGCCACTTTCGACCCCTTTGAACTTGGCAATGGCAAGATGGCACCTCAGGAGAAACAAAAATAAAGCCAACGAATAAAGGAAAAGCCAAAATCCTACAGCACCTGGTAATCCCAGGCGGTCTCCCATCCAGAAGTAAGTGTTGGCCTGTATAGGCCCCAAAAATTAGCCCACATGGGTTTAACTGACAGCTAAGAACGAAGTATTCTGTGGCTGAAGGTAAGTGTCAGGTATACCCATGTGGGCTAATTTCTGGTGCCTTTTATGGCCGACACTTACTTCTGTATCCTGTGAATGCCTAATGTACCTTTAGCCACAGAATACTACGTTCTTAGCAGTCAGGTAAACCCATGTGAGCTAATTTTTGGGGCCTATAGAGGCCAACACTTACTTCTGTATACTGTGTGAATGCCTAATGTACCTCCAGCCATCAAATACTATGTTCTCTGCTGTCAGTTAAACCCATGTGAGCTAATTTTTTTGGGCCTATACAGGCTGACACCTACTTCTGTATACGGTGTGAATGCCTGATTTACCTCTAGCCATCCAATAATACGTTCTTTGCTATCAGTGAAACCCATGTGAGCTAATTTTTGGTTCTAAACAGGCTGACACTTACTTCTGTATAATGGAAATGCCTAATGTACCTCCAGCCATCAAATACACTAGGTTCTTTGCTGTCAGTTAAAACCATGTGAGCTAATTTTTGGGGCCTATACCAGGGCCAGATTAACGTAGGGGCTATTGGAGCTGCAGCTCCAGGCCCCTAACTTGATACAGGCCCAGCAGGGTTGGACTGACCAATTTGGCATTGCCATTGCCTTACCGATGCCATAATTCCCCCCCCCCCAAAGCATTTTGAAAAAAAATAAAAATAAATAAATTTTAAAAAATAATTAAAAACTAAAATAAAAAAATAATAAAAATGTAAAAATTGCTGACACCATCCACTGCTCTAGTGACTCCATCCATTGCCCTACTGACACCATCCACTGTCCTCCACTGCCCCCCCCATCCCCCCCATAAAAAAAACCATTGTGAAGAAATAATAAAAAGTTAAATGGTAAAAATAAAGTAATTATATATACATATATATATATATATATATATATATATATATATATAATAACATGTAAAAAATAAATAATTTAAAAAAATTATTTACACAGGTATCTTGCACATACAGTGTGAATGAGCGGTTTGTTTTAAATACTTATTTGTTTTATAAAAATATTTGTTTGTGTTCAATTTTATTTATTAACCATAAAAATGGCCTTTCAATATCCTCAGCACCAAGCCCATGATACTCCTAATCCGGCCCTGGCCTATACAGGCCGACACTTCTGTATACTGTGAATGCCTAATGTACTTCCAGCCATATAATACAGTACGTTCTTTGCTGTCAGTTAAACCCATGTGAGCTAATTTTTGGGGCCTATACAGGCTGACACTTACTTCTGTATCCTGTGAATGCCTAATGTACCTTCAGCCACAGAATACTACGATCTTAGCTGTCAGTTAAACCCATGTGGGCTAGTTTTTGGGGACTATACAGGCCGACACATACTTCTGTATCCTGTGAATGCCTAATGTACCTTCAGCCTCCAAATACTACATACTTAGCTGTCAGGTAAACCCATGTGAGCTAATTTTTGGGGCCTATACATTTTGACACTTACTTCTGTATACTGTGTGAATGCCTAATGTACCTTCAGCCACAGAATACTACATTCTTAGCTGTCAGTAAAACCCATGTGGGCTAATTTTTGGGGACTATACAGGCCGACAGATACTTCTGTATCCTGTGAATGCCTAATGTACCTTTAGCCACCAAATAATACATTATTAACTGTCAGTTAAACCCATGTGAGCTATTTTTTGGGGCCTATACAGGCCGACACTTACTTCTGTATACTGTGTGAATGCCTAATGTAACTCTAGCCACCAAATACTACGTTCTTAGTTGTCAGGTAAACTGATGTGGGCTAATTTTTGTGGCCTTTTACGGCCGACACTTACTTCTGTATCCCGTGAATGCCTAATGTACCTTCAGCCACAGAATACTACATTCTTAACTATCAATTAAACCCACGTGGGCTAATTTTTGGGGCCTATACAGACACTTACTTCTGTACCCTGTGAATGCCTAATATACCTTCAGCCACCAAGTACTACGTTCTTAGCTGTTAGGTAAACCCATGTGGGCTAATTTTTAGGGCCTTTTATGGCCGACACTTACTTCTGTATCCTGTGAATGCCTAATGTACCTTCAGCCACCAAATACTACGTTCTTAGCTGTTAGGTAAACCCATGTGGGCTAATTTTTGGGGCCTTTTACGGCCGACACATATTCTTTGCACTGGCACTTTATTTTGCACATATCTTAAAAGTTACCCCACGGTCTGGATACACTGTTGGTTTTACTTTATATATAAAAGGTAGCGCCGTTTACAACTACCTTCCCCCCCATATGATAC
Organism: Pelophylax lessonae; assembly: GCF_965119305.1. Classification (NCBI taxonomy): domain Eukaryota; kingdom Metazoa; phylum Chordata; class Amphibia; order Anura; family Ranidae; genus Pelophylax; species Pelophylax lessonae. The sequence continues at coordinate 163,227,504 of NC_138779.1, forward strand.
TTGACCCCTAATGTTTTAGGGGTTGGTTGGCGGCTGCAACCTATTTTTATGCAATAAAGTCTCTGAGAATGTATCCATAGCGCTGGTCTTTCTCCTCACCTGCATTTCATTTTACGGCCGACACTTACTTCTGTATTCTGTGAATGAAAAAAAACTTTTAGTCAAAATGACCCAATTTTTGTATTTTAGAGTCTTAAAAATCCAGTTTTAGACAAGATTACTGCATTTTGTCTCCAATGGTCTGAAAATTTTTTTGGGTCAAAATGACTGTATTTTTGTCTTTTAGAGCCTTAAAAAGCCGGGTTTAGACACGATTTGTCTAAAACCGGCCATTTGGACTCCAATGGCCTGAAAAAAATGTTTTGGTCAAAATGACTCTATTTTTGTCTCTAAGTGTCTAAAAAGCCTTTTTAAGTCAAAATAACTGCATTTGGTCACCAAAGGTCTGAAATTATTTTTTAGTCAAAATAACTGTATTTTTGTCTTTTAGAGCCTTAAAAAGCCGGTTTTAGGCAAGAGTTGTGTAAAACCGGCCATTTGGGCTCCAATGGCCTGAAAAAATTTTTGGGTCAAAATGACTCAATTTTGGTCTCCAAGTGTCTAAAAAGCCTTTTTTTAGTCAAAATAACTGAATTTCGTCACCAAAGGTCTAAAAAAATTTTAGTCAAAGTGACTGTATTTTTGTCTTTTAGAGCCTTAACCACTTGCCAACTGCCGCACGACTATTTACTTTCGGCAGTCAGCCCCTCACAGGCAAAGTGACGTTGATCTACGTCACTAACCGCGTGGTCACGGACCCCCCGGCGCGTGTGACCGGCGGACCCGATGTCCGCCGGTCACTCGGCGATCATCGCAAAAGAATAAACAACAAGTGGGACACAATCATGAAGTGGAACGAAATTTATTGGATCTTTCAAACTTTTTTAACAAATAAAAAAAAGAAAAATTGGGCGTGCAAAATTATTCAGCCCCCTTAAGTTAATACTTTGTAGCGCCACCTTTTGCTGCGATTACAGCTGTAAGTCACTTGGGGTATGTCTCTATCAGTTTTGCACATCGAGAGACTGAAATTTTTGCCCATTCCTCCTTGCAAAACAGCTCAAGCTCAGTGAGGTTGGATGGAGAGAGTTTGTGAACAGCAGTTTTCAGTTCTTTACACAGATTCTCAATTGGATTCAGGTCTGGACTTTGACTTGGCCATTCTAACACCTGGATATGTTTATTTGTGAACCATTCCATTGTAGATTTTGCTTTAAGTTTTGGATCATTGTCTTGTTGGAAAACAAATCTCTGTCCCAGTCTCAGGTCTTTTGCAGACTCAATCAGGTTTTCTTCCAGAATGGTCCTGTATTTGGCTCCATCCATCTTCCCATCAATTTTAACCATCTTCCTGGTCCCTGCTGAAAAAAAGCAGGCCCAAACCATGATGCTGCCACCACCATGTTTGACAGTGGGGATGGTGTATTCGGGGTGATTGGCTGTGTTGCTTTTACGCCAAACATAACGTTTTGCATTGTTGCCAAAAAGTTCGATTTTGGTTTCATCTGACCAGAGCACCTTCTTCCACATGTTTGGTGTGTCTCCCAGGTGCCTTGTGGCAAACTTTAAACAACACTTTTTATGGATATCTTTAAGAAATGGCTTTCTTCTTGCCACTCTTCCATAAAGGCCAGATTTGTGCAGTATACGACTGATTGTTGTCCTATGGACAGAGCCTCCCACCTCAGCTGTAGATCTCTGCAGTTCATCCAGAGTGATCATGGGCCTCTTGGCTGCATCTCTGATCAGTCTTCTCCTTGTATTAGCTGAAAGTTTAGAGGGACGGCCAGGTCTTCGTAGATTTGCAGTGGTCTTCCATTTCAATATTATCGCTTGCACAGTGCTCCTTGGGATGTTTAAAGCTTGGGAAATCTTTTTGTATCCAAATCCGGCTTTAAACTTCTCCACAACAGTATCTCGGACCTGCCTGGTGTGTTCCTTGTTCTTCATGATGCTCTCTGCGCTTTAAACGGACCTCTGAGACTATTACAGTGCAGGTGCATTTATACGGAGACTTGATTACACACAGGTGGATTCTTTTTATTATCATTAGTCATTTAGGTCAACATTGGATCATTCAGAGATTCTCACTGAACTTCTGGAGAGAGTTTGCTGCACTGAAAGTAAAGGGGCTGAATAATTTTGCACGCCCAATTTTTAATTTTTTTATTTGTTAAAAAGGTTTGAAATATCCAATAAATTTCGTTCCACTTAAAGATTGTGTCCCACTTGTTGTTGCTTCACAAAAAAATTACAGTTTTATATTTGAAGCCTGAAATGTGGCAAAAGGTCGCAAAGTTCAGGGGCCGAATACTTTCGCAAGGCACTGTACATTGCGATATTTTTGTGCAGCGGATCCTCTTCGTCATGCATTTTTAGTAGTGCAGAGTTACTACAGCGTGCCCCCATTCAATGCAGAGTTACTACAGCATGCCCCCATTCAGTGCAGTGACCAGCGTGCCCCCCCATCAATGCAGTGACCAGCGTGCCCCCCATCAATGCAGTGACCAGCGTGCCCCCCATCAATGCAGTGACCAGCGTGCCATGTCCCCTTCAATGCAATGACCAGCGTGCCGTGTCCCCTTCAATTTAGTGACCAGCGTGCCCCCCATCAATGCAGTGACCAGCATACCCCCATCAATGCAGTGACCAGCATGCCCCCCATCAACCAGCATGCCCCCCATCAATGCAGTGACCAGCATGCTCCCCATCAATGCAGTGACCAGCATGCCCCCCATCAACGTAGTGACCAGCATGCCCCCCATCAACGTAGTGACCAGCATGCCCCCCCCCCATTAATATAGTGACCAGCATGCCGTGTCCCCTTCTCATATACAGAAACATGTTGAAACATTTTGTAAAAATAAGGATTTCTTCTGCAAATAGGTTGGCATCAGATCAGACAATTACCAAAACCAATATCATCAGACACATGATCAAAAAATTCGGAAAAATAAGGTTTTCTTCTGCAAATAGGCCTGACAGTGGCATCAGAGCAGACAATTAACAAAAACCAATCTATATTATTCTACTTGTGACTCACACCCCCCTGAGCAGAAGGCTGATAAGCTGCAGAGCCGGCCGCAGTGAGGGAAGTCAAGTCCACAGTCAAGTAAGTGTTCCCCGCTCCTTCACGCGTCACGTCACGATATCAGGCAGAAGGGGGTCCCTCTGCTCTGCTCCACCCTCTTTGTTACCAGTACCACCCCCTGAGGCCTGGCTGTGCAGCATTGATTGGCCGCGCCGCAGAGCTGGGCTCAGCATCAGCCCGCTGCACGGCTGACAGTGCCGTGTCTCAGTGACAGAATATATATATATATATATATATATATATATATATATACACCCAAAAAAGATGCCTGCATTTAAAGTGTATATATGTTTTTTTTTTTGTTTTTTAACACCGCACTTACCCATCCAGTACACCGCAATTACAAACACACACAAAAAAAAAATATATATATATATATATATATATTTAGTATGTGTGTGTTTGTAATTGTGGTACATTTAATACTGGCTTGGTAAGTGCAGTGTTAAAAAAATCCTATATATATATATATGTATATATATATATATACACACACCTTTAGGTTAGGGCCCAAGAACTGTCCCTCTCTCACACGGTCTGATGCCATCACTCACTGTGTAAAAGAGAGACACTTACCAATCTCATACAGACACATCAAAAATTGTGTCAAAATAAGGATTACTTTTGCAGTCAGGCTGGCATAGTCACTTACCTTGCAGGCAGGCCTTGGGTGGTGTCTGCGGTGCGACTGCAATCAATAACCTAGGAGCCACAGAGAAATATATATTTACTGCCTGCACACGTAGTAAAATTTCAAGCTGCCGGGCCCCCATGTCCAATTGATAGGGCCCCGGCCCCCTCCCAGCGGTGTTGTCGTGTTTGTTTTTGTGCCCTTTCCTTACATGTAGGGATGCACCGAAATGAAAATTCTGGGCCGAAACAGAAACTGAAAATGCAGGATGCCCTTTGCCAAAAACCGAAAATTACTTTTTTCCCCCAAATGATTTTAAAATAGTAGGCAAGGTTAATTACCAGTGGTATTTGTTTAATGAAGCATGAGGAGGTTAATGTATTGCCACTGATGCATTAGTGACAGACCAGTGGCAGTTAATTAACCCCTTTGTGCTGCATTAGTGGCACCAGTGTCAGTGTTTGCACTGATACTGGTTGCACTTATGCAGCACAAAGGGGTTAATTAACTGCCACTGGTCCGTCACTAATGCATCAGTAGCAATACGTTAACCCCCTCATGCTGCATAATACAAATACCACTGGTAATTAACCTCACCCCCCCCCCACAAAGAGTTAATGATGGCAATCTGCTTACTTGTGGGACAACCTTTTGTTATGTATATAATTGATGGGTAGTGTCAAGGCATGCTGGGATGTGTAGTTCTTGCGCAGCTAGAGGAGCAGCAGCTTATCCCCCATCATGCTGGTAGTAGACTGAATGTATAAATATAAGTTGCGCTATATAGTGAAAACATATATGATAATGTAAAAAAGTCCAGAGATAAAGTCCATATAAGGCAAACAGCACATCTGACGAAATTTTCTGTACAGGTACCGCTTACCAGAGGCTAGTGATAAATAGGCCCAAAGATTCCAAGTGATCCACAGGAACCAGATCTCAGACGGACTCCGTGTGTTGAATGGATCTCCTCAGTGTTGAGTGATCATGTGAAATGAAATAAAAAACGCCATAGCGTAAAACCACAAACAAATAGATGTAACACCCCAAGTGATGGGAATATCAGAAAGGTGCTGTAGTAGTGATAGTAAAGAACATAGACACCTCCAATCCTGTGAATATACTCCTTAACAGAGTAATAGAAAAATATTGCAGAAACAAATAGTGTAGAGGACCTCCCCCAATAGGACTGCAGCTTACCAAAAGGAAAGTAAATAGAGCACTTAGATCCCAATCGTGTCACCGAAGAGGGCTGACAAACATATGCCCTTACCAGCTCCAAAATGATAAAGGCAGAAAAGGGTCCTGATTCGCCTAAGCACTTCCGCTGTGAGCAAAACTCCAAATGCTGGTGTCTAGATATTCCAAACCAGGCGCCTCCAATGGGAACACTGATACAGGCTCAGCATACAGATGGTGATGGCCGTGAATTGAAAGAGAGGTAGACCATAGTGTAAAACCCACAAACAATTTATTAAAATAAAGGGCAAACACTTACAAACATGTAGATCAAAAAAGCCAAACGGAGAGATGTGGGGAGCCGCCGGCCGGACGGCTCTGCTCGCCCGTTCCTTCGTAGGACTGTAGCGTATGGGTGACGTCAGCACGCCGTGACTGACGCGTTTCATCAAAGATGATGTTTTCAAGTTGAAAATGTGCACCTGGCTGTCACATCACATGTAACAAGCAAACTGGCATGCCGCATGGCACATGTTTTCTAGCAGCAGCCAGTGACAGTGTGTGTGTAGCGGTTTTGAAAACCGCTACACGGTCACTGCTAGAACATGTGCCATGTAAGGAAAGGGCACAAAAACAAACACGACAACACCGCTGGGATTTGTGGTTCTGGCATCCGGCAGAGCATGGTTCACTTCTGGCTTAGCAGCAGGCAGGCAGGCCGCAAGTGTAAAAAACAGATAACAGTCAGCTACAACACTGTCACTGCTAGAAAACATGTGCCATGCCAGTTTGCTTGTTACATGTGATGTGACAGCCAGGTGCACATTTTCAACTTGAAAATGTGCACCTGGCTGTCACATCACATGTAACAAGCAAACTGGCATGGCACATGTTTTCTAGCAGTGCTGTGACAGTATGTAGCTTTTATCTGTTTTTTACACCTGTGGCCTGCCTGCTGCTAAGCCAGAAGTTCCAGACCAGAACACTGCTCTGCCGGAGGCCACCCAGAACCACAAATCCCAGCGGTGACAGTGGTGTGTGGTCTGTGGTGTTGTCACTGTGTTTGTAAATTGTGCTGCTGGCCTGCTGCCATTCTTTCCTTACCTGTTGTTGAGGCCTTGGCTCCTGTCCTGGTCGTGGGTGGTGGTGTTAATGCAGCTCCAGGGCAGGCACTAACTTGACTTGACACTCTGATCTCTGACGACTCCTCCACACTCTGACTCACTGTCTCAGACTCAGACACACTGTAAGTGTCTGTCTGCGGCGCCGGCGACTTCTCACTTCCCGCTTCTTCCTGTGACAAGGCAGCATGGGGTCCCTGCCGGCCTCTAGCTCCACTCCCGGCCTTAGTCACATGACGGTTCACTTCACAGTCACACGGTCCACCCACCGACTCCACCCCCTCCTGAGCTACGCTGGAGCCTGGATGCCACTGCGGAGCCGGCTGCAAGCTGAGCAAAGTTAGCAAGGAGTGGGGAGTCGGGGATAGCGGCCGGTGGGCGGCCAGATTGCCATAATGCGGGGTCCGGGCAGTCGGGGACAGTGGCGGGGCGGGAGGCCAGGTTGCGGTAATGCGGCGGCCGTGGCCCTCAGACTCCGCGGAATCGGCCGCGGAGAGGCAAGCAACGGCCGGACACTGTCTTCCATTATAATGCGCCCGGATTCGGAGCGGAGGCCTCGGCGGCCCACTGGGCATATGCCCGCTGTGCCCTATGGTCAGTCCGGCCCTGGTGTGAATGCCTAATGTACCTCTAGCCATCAAATACTACGTTCTTTGCTGTCAGTTAAACCCATGTGAGCTATTTTCTGGGGCCTATACAGGCCGACACAAACTTCTCAAAAAGAAAGCCAACGAATAAATGAAAAGCCAAAAGCCTACAGTACCTTGTATTCCCAGGCGGACTCCCATCCAGGTACTAACCAGGCCCGACCCTGCTTAGCTTCCGACATCAGGCACGTACAGAATCATGTGGCCGTAGGCGATCACCATTGCCACCCTTGACCTCTTTGAACTTGGCCATGGCAAGATGGCACCTCAGGAGAAAAAAAAGAAAGCCAACAAATAAAGGAAAAGCCAAAAGCCTACAGCACCTGGTATTCCCAGGCGGTCTCCCATTCAGGTACTAACCAGGCCCGACCCTGCTTAGCTTCTGAGATCAGACGAGATCGGCCATTTTCAGGGGATGTGGCCGTAGGCAAACACCCCTGCCAATAACAACAAAGAGCAGAGCCGCTCAGGTGTCAGTTCAATGGCTGGTGCTGGTCAGATCCGCCGTCCAAGCAATAGAAAATTCAAGAAAGTAGACCGCACTCAGGAAATGTAAGATGAAAACAATCAAAACTCCTTTATTCTTCTTCGGTACAGCAGACAGACAATACAATGCACATAACAGACATGTCGGGTTGACGCGTTTCACGATGTAGATCGCTTACTCATAACCACACACTATGGAACCGTGGAAGCCGACATACATTTGTAGGTAAACCAAAAAAGGGAGGTGACCGAAGAATGTAATTGCATGCACCTTGAATTGATTGATAAGAAACAGGTGTAGGTTCAGCAAGTCCACAGTTCCACAGTGAAAGACAATTAGATACAAAACTCCTTCACCACATAGGGGAATGGAGATATACATACAAACAATATAAAACCATATGTGTGACTAATACAAAGATATAATGCAATAGCTGAAAAAATAGGAACCAATAAATAAATAAGTCATACATGAGTGAATAAAAAACCCCATCGTTGAATGCTTTAAACTCTGGTGGCAAGGACTTATTATAATAAGAAACAAATATATGTAAAAAGTGGTTGTCCAATGTATGGAAAGGATCTCTCAGATGTAGTCAGTGGCTATATAAAAAATCATATATATGAAAAAGATAATTTATTGAAGCAACGTACCAGATCTTACACTGATATTAATCTAAAATAGGCTTTTTAGACACCTGGAGACCAAAAATAGAGTCATTTTGACCAAAAACATGTTTTCAGGCCATTGGTTACCTAATGCAGTTATCGTGTCTAAAAGCGGCGTTTTGAGACTCTAAAAGACAAAAATACAGTCATTTTGGCTAATAAAAAGTTTTTCAGACCTTTGGTGACCAAATGCAGTTATTTTGACTAAAAAAGGCTTTTTAGACACTTTGAGACCAAAATAGTCATTTTGACCCAAACAAATGTTTCAGGCGATTGGTTACCAAATGCAATTATCTTGTCCAAAACTTGCTTTTTAAAACTCTAAAAGACGAAAATGCAGTCATTTTGACTAAATTGTTTTTTACAGACCATTGGTGACCAAATGCAGTTATATTGACTAAAAAATTGCTTTTAAGACACTTGGAGACCAAAATAGAGTCATTTTGACCAAAAACATTTTTTCAGGCCATTGGTTACCAATTGCAGTTATCTTGTCTAAATGCGGAGTTTTGAGACTCTAAAAGACAAAAATACAGTCATTTTTGCTAAAAAAGTTTTTAAAAAGCCCTTTTTAGTCAAAATAACTGCATTTTGGTCACCGAAGGTCTGAAAAACTTTTTTAGCCAAAATGACTGTATTTTTGTCTTTTAGAGTCTCAAAACGCCGCTTTTAGACAAGATAACTGCATTTGGTAACCAATGGCCTGAAAACATGTTTTTGGTCAAAATTACTCTATTTTTGGTCTCCAAGTGTCTAAAAAGCCCTTTTAGTCAAAATAACTACGTTTGGTCACCAAAGGTCTGAAAAACTATTTTAGCCAAAATGACTGTATTTTTTACTTTTAGAGTCTGAAAACACCGCTTTTTAGACAAGATAAACTACATTTGGTAACCAATGGCCTGAAAAAATGTTTTTGGTCAAAATGACTCTATTTAGGTCTCCAAAGCCTGTTTTAGTCAAAATAACTGCATTTGGTCACCAAAGGTCTGAAATACTTTTTTAGCTAAAATTACTGTATTTTTGTCTATTATAGTCTTAAAACGCCGGTTTTAGACAAGATAATTGCATTTCGTAACAAAAGGCCTGAAAAAATGTTTTTGGTCAAAATGACTATATTTTGGTCTCCAAGTCTCTAAAAAGCATTTTTTTGTCAAAATAACTTCATTTGGTCACCAAAGGTCTGAAACACTTTTTTAAGCCAAGATGCCTGTATTTTTCTCTTTTAGAGTCTTAAAACACCGCTTTTAGACAAGATAAACTACATTTGGTAACCGATTGCCTGAAAAAATGTTTTTGGTCAAAATGACTCTATTTTGGTCTCCAAGTGTCTAAAAAGCCCTTTTTAGTCAAAATAACTACGTTTGGTCACCAAAGGTCTGAAAAAAAATTTAGTCAAAATGATTGTATTTTTGTCTATTAGAGTCTTAAAAAGCCGGTTTTGGACATGATAATTGCATTTGGTAACCAATCGCCTGAAACATTTGTTTGGGTCAAAATGACTCTATTTTGGTCTCCAAGTGTCTAAAAAGCCTTTTTAGGCCTCTTGCACACGATACTCCTGTTTGGGCATCTTGCGGCTTAAAAATGCTCAGTACAGCTTTTTGAGCTAAAATATAGCCCATTAATTGTAATGTGCCTATGCACACAGGCGCGTAAACAAGCGCTGTGTATTCTTCAGTAAGAACAAAATAGAAAAATCTGCATTTTTGGTCAGTAATTTAAGCCTCAATACTCGCAAATACACTCGAATACACGCGAATACTCTCAAATACTCGCAAATACATACAAGAAAAAAGGTCTGGAAAAAAGTAGATGCTCAAACAGGAGTATTGTGTGCAAGAGGATAAAAAGGAGATGCTCAAACAGGAGTATCGTGTGCAAGAGGCCTTAATCAAAATAACTGCATTTGGTAATCAAAGGTCTGAAAAAAAATTTAGTCAAAATGACTATATTTTTGTCTGTTAGAGCCTTAAAATGCCGGTTTTAGACAAGATTTTAGACATTTGGCTCCAATGGCCTGAAAAAAATGTTTTGGTCAAAATGACTCTATTTTAGTCTCCAAGTGTCTAAAAAGCCTTTTTAGTCGCAATAAATGCATTTGGTCACCAAAGATCTGAAAAAAAATTTAGTCAAATTGACTGTATTTTTGTCTTTTAGAGCCTTAAAAATCCGGTTTAAGACAAAATTTGTCTAAAACCGGCCATTTGGGCTCCAATGGCCTGAAAATTATTTTTTAGTTAAAATGACTCGATTTTGGTCTCCGCCTTAAAACGCGGGTTTTAGGCACGATTTTAGACATTTGGGCTCAAATGGCCTGAAAGATTTTTTTGGTCAAAATGACTCTATTTTGGTCTCCAAGTGTCTAAAAAGCCTTTTTTAGTCAAAATATCTGCATTTGGTCACCAAAGGTCTGATAAAAAAATTAGTCAAAATGACTGCATTTTTGTCTTTTAGAGCCTTAAAAAGCCGGTTTTAGACAAGATTTGTCTATAACTGGCCATTTGGGCTCCAATTGCCTGAAAAAAAATTCGGTAAAAATGACTCTGTTTTGGTCTCCAAGTGTCTAAAAAGCCTTTTTTAGTCACAATAAATGCATTTGGTCACCAAAGATCTGAAAAAAACTAGTCAAAATTAATGTATTTTTGTCTTTTAGTGTCTTAACCGCCTTAGCGGTATCCCCGAGCGTGACTCGGGGTAGGAATTTTCTGCTATTAGCGGTATCCCCGAGTCACACTCGGGGTCAATGGGCAGAGCGTGCAGACAGCGCAGCGGAGCTTCTCTTACCTTATCCTGGCGATCCAGCGATGAGCTCTCATTGCTGTGACCGCCAGCCGAGATCTCCGCCGCTCGTCTGTCGGTATGATGACTTCCTAGTTCCGTTCCCTGCAGCAGCAATGCTGCATGGGAGCGAAACTAGGGAGGGAAATTCAAAAAAAAAAAAAAAAACGTTTCACAAAACACATAACACATTTTATATTATATATATGCATATATATATATGCATATATATATGCATATTTATATATATGCATATATATATATATATATATATATATCTATATATATGCATATATATATATTTATATATGCATATATATATATATATATATATATATATATATGCATATATATATCTATATATCTATATATATGCAAATATATATCTATATATATATATATATATATATATATATATATGCAAATATATATATATATATATATATATATATATATATATATACATATATATATATATGTATATATGTATATATATATATATATATGTATATATGTACATATATATATATATATACCTATATACACACACATATATATATATATATGTATATAAAATTATATTATTGATTCGATTATAATTCATGCATTATATATATATATATATATATATATATATATATATATATATATACACACACACACATATATATATAAAAGACAAAAATATAGTCATTTTGACAAAAAAAATTTTCTGACCTTTGGTGACCAAATGCAGTTATTTTGACTAAAAAACGATTTTTAGACACTTGGAGACCAAAACAGAGTAATTTTGACCGATAATTTCATTTCAGGCCATTGGAGCCCAAATGGCCGGTTTTAGACAAATCTTGTCTAAAACCGCCTTTTTAAGGCTCTAAAAGACAAAAATACAGTCATTTTGACTAAAGTATTTTTCATACCTTTGGTGACCAAATGCAGTTATTTTGACTAAAAAAGGAAGGCTTTTTAGACACTTGGAGACCAAAATCGAGTCATTTTGACCCAAAAAAATTTTCAGGCTATTGGAGCCAAATGTCTAAAATCTTGTCTAAAACCGGCTTTTTAAGGCTCTAAAAGAAAAAAATATAGTCATTTGGACTTAATTTTTTTCAGACCTTTGGTGACCAAATGCAGTTATTTTGACTTAAAAAGGCTTTTTATACACTTGGAGACCGAAATAGAGTCATTTTAACTAAAAAATAATTTTCAGGCCATTGGAGCCCAAATGGCCGGTTTTAGACAAATCTTGTCTTAAACTGGCTTTTTAAGGCTCTAAAAGACAAAAATACAGTCATTTTGACTAAATTGTGTTTCAGACCTTTGGTGACCAAATGCCGTTATTTTGACTAACAAAAGGTCTTTAGACACTTGGAGACCAAAATAGAGTCATTTTGACCAAAACATTTTTTTCAGGCCATTGGAGCCCAAATTGCTGGTTTTAAACAAATCTTGTCTAAAATCGGCTTTTTAGGGCTGTAAAAGACAAAAAATACAGTAATTTTGACTAATTTTTTTTTCAGACCTTTGGTGACCAAATGCCGTTATTTTGACTAACAAAAGGTTTTTAGACACTTGGAGACCAAAATAGAGTATTTTTGACCAAAACATTTTTTTCAGGCCATTGGAGCCAAATGTCTAAAATCTTGTCTAAAACCGGCTTTTTAAGGCTCTAAAAGACAAAAATATAGTCATTTTGACTAAAGTATTTTTCAGACCTTTGGTGACCAAATTCAGTTATTTTGACAAAAAAAGGCTTTTTAGACACTTGGAGACCAAAATAGAGTCATTTTGACCAAAAAAGTTTTTTCAGGCCATTGGAGCCCAAATGGCCAGTTTTAGACAAATCTGGTCTAAAACTGGCTTTTTAACCTCCCTGGCGGTATGATTCTGTCAGGAATTCTGTTCCAAAAGCGGTACAATTCTTTTCATGGAAATTTGGCGTTATGTATTATAGGCCTACAATTCTTAGTAATTACTGACTTAAACCTGACCAAAAGAAGACTCTAGTAGACATCCCCGATGTGATAAATTTGAAACACAAAAAAGTGAATTATAATCGAATCAATAATATTATTTTATTATTTAATATATAATATATATAATAAAATTAGAATTATTGATTAGATTATAATTCATGCGTTATATATTATATATATATGTGTGTATATATATATATATATATATATATATACATATACATATATATATATGTGTGTATATATATATATATATATATATACATATACATATACATATATATATGTGTGTATATAGATATATATATATGTGTGTGTGTATATATATATATATATATATAACGCATGAATTATAATCGAATCAATAATATAATTTTATATATATATATATATATATATGTGTGTGTATATAGGTATATATATATATATGTACATATATACATATATATATATACATATATACATATATACATATATATATATGTATATATATATATATATATATATATATATATATATTTGCATATATATAGATATATAGATATATATGCATATATATATATATATATATATATATATATGCATATATATATATATATATATATGCATATATATATATATATATATATATATGCATATATATAAATATGCATATATATATATGCATATATATAATATAAAATGTGTTATGTGTTTTGTGCAACGTTTTTTTTTTTTTGAATTTCCCTCCCTAGTTCCGCTCCCATGCAGCATTGCTGCTGCAGGGAACGGAACTAGGAAGTCATCATACCGACAGACGAGCGGCGGAGATCTCGGCTGGTGGTCACAGCAATGAGAGCTCATCGCTGGATCGCCAGGATAAGGTAAGAGAAGCTCCGCTGCGCTGTCTGCACGCTCTGCCCATTGACCCCGAGTGTGACTCGGGGATACCGCTAATAGCAGAAAATTCCTACCCCGAGTCACGCTCGGGGATACCGCTAAGGCGGTTAAGACACTAAAAGACAAAAATACATTAATTTTGACTAGTTTTTTTCAGATCTTTGGTGACCAAATGCATTTATTGTGACTAAAAAAGGCTTTTTAGACACTTGGAGACCAAAACAGAGTCATTTTGACCGAATTTTTTTTTCAGGCAATTGGAGCCCAAATGGCCAGTTATAGACAAATCTTGTCTAAAACCGGCTTTTTAAGGCTCTAAAAGACAAAAATGCAGTCATTTTGACAAATTTTTTTATCAGACCTTTGGTGACCAAATGCAGATATTTTGACTAAAAAAGGCTTTTTAGACACTTGGAGACCAAAATAGAGTCATTTTGACCAAAAAAATCTTTCAGGCCATTTGAGCCCAAATGTCTAAAATCGTGCCTAAAACCCACGTTTTAAGGCTCTAAAAGACAAAAATACAGTCAATTTGACTAAATTTGTTTTTCATACCTTTGGTGACCAAATGCAGTTATTTTGACTAAAAAAGGAAGGCTTTTTAGACACTTGGAGACCAAAATCGAGTCATTTTGACCCAAAAAAATTTTCAGGCTATTGGAGCCAAATGTCTAAAATCTTGTCTAAAACCGGCTTTTTAAGGCTCTAAAAGAAAAAAATATAGTCATTTGGACTTAATTTTTTTCAGACCTTTGGTGACCAAATGCAGTTATTTTGACTTAAAAAGGCTTTTTATACACTTGGAGACCGAAATAGAGTCATTTTAACTAAAAAATAATTTTCAGGCCATTGGAGCCCAAATGGCCGGTTTTAGACAAATCATGTCTTAAACTGGCTTTTTAAGGCTCTAAAAGACAAAAATACAGTCATTTTGACTAAATTGTGTTTCAGACCTTTGGTGACCAAATGTCTAAAATCTTGTCTAAAACCGGCTTTTTAAGGCTCTAAAAGACAAAAATACAGTAATTTTGACTAAAGTATTTTTCAGACCTTTGGTGACCAAATTCAGTTATTTTGGAAAAATGGCTTTTTAGACACTTGGAGACCAAAATAGAGTCATTTTGACCAAAAAAATTTTTTCAGGCCATTGGAGCCCAAATGGCCGGTTTTAGACAAATCTGGTCTAAAACCGGCTTTTTAAGACACTAAAAGACAAAAATACATTAATTTTGACTAGTTTTTTTCAGACCTTTGGTGACCAAATGCATTTATTTATACTAAAAAAGGCTTTTTTAGACACTTGGAGACCAAAATAGAGTCATTTTAACAAAAAAATTTCAGGCCATTGGAGCCCAAAAATCTAAAATCTTGTCTAAAACCGGCTTTTCAAGGCTCTAAAAGATCACCTGGCCTCCAAGAGTCTAAAAAGCCTTCCTTTTTTAGTCAAAATAACTGCATTTGGTCACCAAAGGTATGAAAAACACATTTAGTCAAATTGACTGTATTTTTGTCTTTTAGAGCCTTAAAACGCGGGTTTTAGGCACGATTTTAGACATTTGGGCTCAAATGGCCTGAAAGATTTTTTTGGTCAAAATGACTCTATTTTGGTCTCCACGTGTCTAAAAAGCCTTTTTTAGTCAAAATAACTGCATTTGGTCACCAAAGGTCTGATAAAACAAAATTAGTCAAAATGACTGTATTTTTGTCTTTTAGAGCCTTAAAAAGACGGTTTTAGACAAGATTTGTCTATAACTGGCCATTTGGGCTCCAATTGCCTGAAAAAAATTCGGTCAAAATGACTCTATTTTGGTCTCCAAGTGTCTAAAAAGCCTTTTTAGTCAAAATAACTGCATTTGGTAACCAAAGGTCTGAAAAAAAATTTAGTCAAAATGACTATATTTTTGTCTTTTAGAGCCTTAAAATGCCGGTTTTAGACAAGATTTTAGACATTTGGCTACAATGGCCTGAAAAAAATGTTTTGGTCAAAATTACTCTATTTTGGTCTCCAAGTGTCTAAAAAGCCTTTTTAGTCACAATAAATGCATTTGGTCACCAAAGATCTGAAAAACATTTAGTCAAATTGACTGTATTTTTGTCTTTTCGAGCCTTGAAAAGCCGGTTTTAGACAAGATTTTAGATATTTGGGCTCCAATGACCAAATGCAGTTATTTTGACTTAAAAAGCCTTTTTAGACACTTGGAGACCAAAATACAGTCATTTTAACTAAAAAATTTTTTTCAGGCCATTGGAGCCCAAAATGGCTGGTTTTAGACAAATCTTGTCTTAAACCGGCTTTTTAAGGCTCTAAAAGACAAAAATACAGTCATTTTGACTAAATTGTTTTTCAGACCTTTGGTGACCAAATGCCGTTATTTTGACTAACGAAAGGTTTTTAGACACTTGGAGACCAAAATAGAGTCATTTTGACCAAAACATTTTTTTCAGGCCAATCGAGCCCAAATGGCCGGTTTTAAACAAATCTTGTCTAAAACCGGCTTTTTAAGGCTGTAAAAGACAAAAAATACAGTAATTTTGACTAAATTTTTTTCAGACCTTTGGTGACCAAATGCCGTTATTTTGACTAACAAAAGATTTTCTAGACACTTGGAGACCAAAATAGAGTTTTTTTGACCAAAACATTTTTTTCAGGCCATTGGAGCCAAATGTCTAAAATCTTGTCTAAAACCGGCTTTTTAAGGCTTTAAAAGACAAAAATATAGTCATTTTGACTAAAGTATTTTTCAGACCTTTGGTGACCAAATGCAGTTATTTTGACTAAAAAAGGCTTTTTAGACACTTGGAGACCAAAATAGAGTCATTTTGACCAAAAAGTTTTTTTCAGGCCATTGGAGCCCAAATGGCCAGTTTTAGACAAATCTGGTCTAAAACTGGCTTTTTAACCTCCCTGGCGGTATGATTCTGTCAGGAATTCTGTTCCAAAAGCGGTACAATTCTTTTCATGGAAATTTGGCGTTATGTATTATAGGCCTACAATTCTTAGTAATTACTGACTTAAACCTGACCAAAAGAAGACTCTAGTAGACATCCCCGATGTGATAAATTTGAAACACAAACAAGTGAATTATAATCGAATCAATAATATTATTTTATTATTTAATATATAATATATATAATAAAATTATATTATTGATTAGATTATAATTCATGCGTTATATATTATATATATATGTGTGTATATATATATATATATATATATATATATATATATATATATATATACATATACATATATATCCTACCTATGTTTGGTAAAAAAAATCGCAAAAAGCGTATTTTGATTGGTTTGCGCAAAAGTTATCGCGTTTACTAACAAAGGGAAAGATTTTTGTCATTTTTGTTGTTTTTTTTTAACGCGTAATGGCGGCGATCTGCGATTTTTTTTGCGGTACTGCGACATTGCGGCGGACAGATCGGACCCTTGACTGACATTTTTGACACTTTTGGGGTTACCAGTGACATTTCTACAGTAATCAGTGCTATACATATGCACTGTTACTGTAAAAATACACTGGCAGTGAAGGGGTTAACTTTATTTGGGAGGGAGGGGCTGTGTGTGTCCCTAGGGGTGTGCTTTCTACTGTGATTGGCTGTGGCTCTAGCTGTAAGGACACTGATCAACGGATCTACATACTAGATCCATGTAATCAGTGTCTTTACAGCGAGGAGAATGTCAGGCAGCTTGTTTACACAAGCTGCCTGACATTCTCCCTCTTCCCCCGACGATCGCCGAGTGGCCGGCGGACATCGGGTCCGCTGGTCACACGCGCGGGGGGGTGCGTGACCGCGCGGGAGCGGGAGCGCGCCTCCGCGGGCGCGCGCTCGCTCCCCAGGCCCTCCCAGGCTAGTGACGTTAATTAACGTCACTCTGCCTGGCAGGGGCTGACCGCCGCAGTAAATCTACTTGCGGCGGTCGGCAAGCAGTTAAGGCTCTAAAAGACAAAAATACAGTCATTTTGACTAAAATATTTTTCAGACCTTTGGTGACCAAATTCAGTTATTTTGAAAAAAAAAGGCTTTTTTAGACACTTGGAGACCAAAATAGAGTCATTTTAACAAAAAAAATTTCAGGCCATTGGAGCCCAAAAATCTAAAATCTTGTCTAAAACCGGCTTTTCAAGGCTCTAAAAGATCACCTGTGCGATTTTTTGATCATGCGCTATAAACAAAAAAAGAGCGTCAATTTTGCAAAAATAGCAATATTTTTCACATTTTTTTATATGAAATTCACCAAAAAAATGTAAAAATCAAAGTTTTTTAACATTTTCGGCCAATTTGTTTATGCTACATGTTTGGTAAAAAAATTGCAAAAAGCGTATTTTGATTGGTGTGCGCAAAAGTTATCTTTTTTTGAGAGGGAGGGGCTGTGTGTGTCCCTAGGGGCGTGATTCTAACTGTGATTGGCTGTGGCTTGAGCTGTAGGAACAGTGATCAACGGTCCTACATAGTAGAACCATTTGATCACTGTTTCTACACAGGGGAGAATGACAGGGGGCTTGTTTACATCAGTCGCCTGACTTTCTCCCTCTGTCGGATCGCCGAGTGACTGGCGGACATCGGGGGACACGTGCGGGGGATCCATGACCACGCGGGAGCTCGCCTCCGGGGCGCGCGCTCGCTCCCTAGACCCTAACAGGCTAGCAACGTAGATCAACATCACTTTGCCTGTGAGGGGCTTACTGCCGACGTAAATAGTGGTTAAGGCTCTAAAAGACAAAAATAAAGTCACTTTGACTAAATTTTTTTAGACCTTTGGTGACGAAATGCAGTTATTTTGACTAAAAAAGGCTTTTTAGACACTTGGAGACCAAAATTGAGTCATTTTTACCAAAAAAAATTCTCAGGCCATTGGAGCCCAAATGGCCGGTTTTAGACGACTCTTGTCTAAAACTGGCTTTTTAAGGCTCTAAAAGACAAAAATACAGTCATCTTGACAATTTTTTTTATCAGACCTTTGGTGACCAAATGCAGTTATTTTGACTAAAAAAGGCTTTTTAGACACTTGGAGACAAAAATAGAGTCATTTTGACCAAACATTTTTTTCAGGCCATTGAAACTCAAATGGCCGGTTTTAGACAAATCGTGTCTAAAACCGGCTATTTACCACTTAACCCCCGGAAGATTTGACCCCCTTCCTGACCAGGGCCTATTTTGCGATTCGGCACTGCGTTGACTTTAACGGACAATTGCGCGGTCGTGCGACGCTGTACCTTAACAAATTTGACTTCCTTTTTTTCCCACAAACAGAGCTTTCTTTTGGTGGTATTTGATCACCTGTGCGATTTTTTGATCATGCGCTATAAACAAAAAAAAGCGTCAATTTTGCAAAAATAGCAATATTTTTCACATTTTTTTATATGAAATTCCCCAAAAAAATGTGAAAATCAAAATTTTTTAACATTTTTGGCCAATTTGTTTTATGCTACATATGTTTGGTAAAAAAAAAGCGTATTTTGATTGGTTTACGCAAAAGTTATCGCGTTTACTAACAAAGGGAAAGATTTTTGTCGTTTTTGTAGTTTTTTTTTCAACGCGTAATGGCGGCGATCTGCGATTTTTTTTGTGGTACTGCAAAATTGCGGCAGACAGATCAGACCCTTGACTGACATTTTTGACACTTTTGGGGTTACCAGTGACATTTCTACAGTAATCAGTGCTATACATATGCACTGTTACTGTAAAATTACACTGGCAGTGAAGGGGGTTAACTTTTTTTGAGAGGGAGGGGCTGTGTGTGTCCCTCGGGGCGTGATTCTAACTGTGATTGGTTGTGGCTTGAGCTGTAGGAACAGTGATCAACGGTCCTACATAGTAGAACCGTATGATCACTGTTTCTACACAGGGGAGAATGAAAGGCGGCTTGTTTACATCAGTCGCCTGACTTTCTCCCTCTGCAGTGACGATCGCCGAGTGACCAGCGAACATCGGGTCCGCCGGTCACACGTGCGGGGGATCTGTGACCACGTGGGAGCGCGCCTCCGGGGGCGCGCGCTCGCTCCCTAGACCCTCACAAGCTAGCAACGTAGATCAACATCACTTTGCCTGTGAGGGGCTTACTGCCGACGTAAATAGTCGTGCGGCAGTCGGCAAGTGGTTAAGGCTCTAAAAGCCAAAAATAAAGACACTTTGACTAATTTTTTTTTTTAGACCTTTGGTGACGAAATGCCGTTATTTTGACTAACAAAAGGTTTTTGGACACTTGGAGACCAAAATAGAGTATTTTTGACCAAAACATTTTTTTCAGGCCATTTTAGCCAAATGTCTAAAATCGTGCCTAAAACCGGCTTTTTAAGGCTCTCAAAGAAAAAATATAGTCATTTGGACTTAATTTTTTTCAGACCTTTGGTGACCAAATGCAGTTATTTTGACTTAAAAAGGCTTTTTAGACACTTGGAGACCGAAATAGAGTCATTTTAACTAAAAAATAATTTTCAGGCCATTGGAGCCCAAATGGCCGGTTTTAGACAAATCTTGTCTTAAACCGGATTTTTAAGGCTCTAAAAGACAAAAAATACAGTCATTTTGACTAAATTTTTTTCAGACCTTTGGTGACCAAATGCCGTTATTTTGACTAACAAAAGGTTTTTAGACACTTGGAGACCAAAATAGAGTATTTTTGACCAAAACATTTTTTTCAGGCCATTTTAGCCAAATGTCTAAAATCGTGCCTAAAACCGGCTTTTTAAGGCTCTCAAAGAAAAAATATAGTCATTTGGACTTAATTTTTTTCAGACCTTTGGTGACCAAATGCAGTTATTTTGACTTAAAAAGGCTTTTTAGACACTTGGAGACCGAAATAGAGTCATTTTAACTAAAAAATAATTTTCAGGCCATTGGAGCCCAAATGGCCGGTTTTAGACAAATCTTGTCTTAAACTGGCTTTTTAAGGCTCTAAAAGACAAAAATACAGTCATTTTGACTAAATTGTTTTTCAGACCTTTGGTGACCAAATGCCGTTATTTTGACTAACAAAAGGTTTTTAGACACTTGGAGACCAAAATAGAGTCATTTTGACCAAAACATTTTTTTCAGGCCATTGGAGCCCAAATTGCCGGTTTTAAACAAATCTTGTCTAAAACCGGCTTTTTAAGGCTGTAAAAGACAAAAAATACAGTAATTTTGACTAATTTTTTTTCAGAACTTTGGTGACCAAATGCCGTTATTTTGACTAACAAAAGGTTTTTAGACACTTGGAGACCAAAATAGAGTATTTTTGACCAAAACATTTTTTTCAGGCCATTGGAGCCAAATGTCTAAAATCTTGTCTAAAACCGGCTTTTTAAGGCTCTAAAAGACAAAAATA
Organism: Pelophylax lessonae; assembly: GCF_965119305.1. NCBI lineage: Eukaryota > Metazoa > Chordata > Amphibia > Anura > Ranidae > Pelophylax > Pelophylax lessonae. Next base: position 163,248,321 of record NC_138779.1, read on the forward strand.
TAGTCATTTTGACGAAATTTTTTTTTCTGACCTTTGGTGACCAAATGCAGTTATTTTGACTAAAAAACGATTTTTAGACACTTGGAGACCAAAACAGAGTAATTTTGACCGAAAATTTCTTTTCAGGCCATTGGAGCCCAAATGGCCGGTTTTAGACAAATCTTGTCTAAAACCGGCTTTTTAACCACTTTACCACCGGAGGATTTTGCTGTCTTCCGTCCAGGCCACTTTTTGCGATTCGGCAATGTGCGACTTCAACTGACAATTGCGCGGTCGTGCGACGCCGTACCCAAACGAAATTTACGTCCTTTTTTTCCCACAAACAGAGCTTTCTTTTGGTGGTATTTGATCACCTGTGCGAATTTTACTTTTTGCGCTATAAACAAAAAAAGAGCGTTTATTTTGAAAAAATAACAATATTTTTAACATTTTTTTATATGAAATTCCCCCCCAAAAAGATGTAAAAACCAATTTTTTAAAAACTTTTGGCCAATTTGTTTTCTGCTACCTATGTTTGGTAAAAAAAATCACAATAAGCGTATTTTGATTGGTTTGCGCAAAAGTTATTGCGTTTACTAACAAAGGGAAAGATTTCTGTCATTTTTGGTGTTTTTTTTTTTAACGCGTAATGGCGGCGATCTGCGATTTTTTTTGTGGGACTGCGACATTGCGGCGGACAGATCGGACCCTTGACTGACATTTTTGACACTTTTGGGGTTACCAGTGACATTACTGCAGTAATCAGTGCTATATATATGCACTGTTACTGTAAAAATGACACTGGCAGGGAAGGGGTTAATTTTATTGGAGAGGGAGGGGTTAATGTATGCCTGGTGCTTACTGACGTGTGGGGGGGGGGAGGTGACTGAGTGAGTCATGGACAGATCGGATGTCCAGCTATGCTGAACAGTCCGATCTGTCACTCCCTGTCACTATGGAGATCCGCCCGCTGTGTTTACACACAGCGGGCGGATCTCCACACTAGATCCCCGGCGATCGGGGCAGAGCAGCGGCGATCACCGCTGCTCCTCCCCTGGCCCGACTCCCGCTGTGAATGAAAACAGCGGGAGCGAGCCTCCGGCGGCGCGCAAGCAAGCGCCGCCCAGAAGGGGGAGTGTCTGACGACGTTAATACTACGTCGTCAGACGATAACGAACCACTTTGCCGCAGTACTATTACCGTACTCGGTCGGCAAGTGGTTAAGGCTCTAAAAGACAAAAATACAGTCATTTTGACTAAAGTATTTTTCAGAACTTTGGTGACCAAATTCAGTTATTTTGACAAAAAAAGGCTTTTTAGACACTTGGAGACCAAAATAGAGTCATTTTGACCAAAAAAATTTTTCAGGCCATTGGAGCCCAAATGGCCGGTTTTAGACAAATCTGGTCTAAAACCGGCTTTTTAAGACACTAAAAGACAAAAATACATTAATTTTGACTAGTTTTTTTCAGATCTTTGGTGACCAAATGCATTTATTGTGACTAAAAAAGGCTTTTTAGACACTTGGAGACCAAAATAGAGTCATTTTGACCGAATGTTTTTTCAGGCAATTGGAGCCCAAATGGCCAGTTATAGACAAATCTTGTCTAAAATCGGCTTTTTAAGGCTCTAAAAGACAAAAATGCAGTCATTTTGACTAATTTTTTTTATCAGACCTTTGGTGACCAAATGCAGATATTTTGACTAAAAAAGGCTTTTTAGACACTTGGAGACCAAAATAGAGTCATTTTGACCAAAACAAATCTTTCAGGCCATTTGAGCCCAAATGTCTAAAATCGTGCCTAAAACCCGCGTTTTAAGGCTCTAAAATACAAAAATACAGTCAACTTGACTAAATTTGTTTTTCATACCTTTGGTGACCAAATGCAGTTATTTTGACTAAAAAAGGAAGGCTTTTTAGACTCTTGGAGGCCAAAATCGAGTCATTTTGACCCAAAAAAATTTTTTCAGGCTATTGGAGCCAAATGTCTAAAATCTAGTCTAAAACCGGCTTTTTAAGGCTCTAAAAGAAAAAAATATAGTCATTTGGACTTAATTTTTTTTCAGACCTTTAGTGACCAAATGCAGTTATTTTGACTTAAAAAGCCTTTTTAGACACTTGGAGACCAAAATACAGTCATTTTAACTAAAAAATTATTTTCAGGCCATTGGAGCCCAAAATGGCTGGTTTTAGACAAATCTTGTCTTAAACCGGCTTTTTAAGGCTCTAAAAGACAAAAATACAGTAATTTTGACTAATTTTTTTTCAGACCTTTGGTGACCAAATGCCGTTATTTTGACTAACGAAAGATTTTTAGACACTTGGAGACCAAAATAGAGTCATTTTGACCAAAACATTTTTTTCAGGCCAATCGAGCCCAAATGGCCGGTTTTAAACAAATCTTGTCTAAAACCGGCTTTTTAAGGCTGTAAAAGACAAAAAATACAGTAATTTTGACTAAATTTTTTTCAGACCTTTGGTGACCAAATGCCGTTATTTTGACTAACAAAAGATTTTTTAGACACTTGGAGACCAAAATAGAGTTTTTTTGACCAAAACATTTTTTTCAGGCCATTGGAGCCAAATGTCTAAAATCTTGTCTAAAATCGGCTTTTTAAGGCTTTAAAAGACAAAAATATAGTCATTTTGACTAAAGTATTTTTCAGACCTTTGGTGACCAAATGCAGTTATTTTGACTAAAAAAGGCTTTTTAGACACTTGGAGACCAAAATAGAGTCATTTTGACCAAAAAGTTTTTTTCAGGCCATTGGAGCCCAAATGGCCGGTTTTAGACAAATCTGGTCTAAAACCGGCTTTTTAAGACACTAAAAGACAAAAAAACATTAATTTTGACTAATTTTTTCAGACCTTTGCTGACCAAATGCATTTATTTATACTAAAAAAGACTTTTTTAGACACTTGGAGACCAAAATAGAGTCATTTTAACAAAAAAATTTTTCAGGCCATTGGAGCCCAAAAATCTAAAATCTTGTCTAAAACCGGCTTTTCAAGGCACTAAAAGACAAAAATACAGTCAATTTGACTAAATTTTTTTTCAGATCTTTGGTGACCAAATGCAGTTATTTTGACTAAAAAGGCTTTTTAGACACTTGGAGACCAAAATAGAGTCATTTTGACCAAAACATTTTTTTTCAGGCCATTGGAGCCAAATGTCTAAAATCTTGTCTAAAACCGGCTTTTTAAGGCTCTAAAAGACAAAAATATAGTAATTTTGACTACATTTTTTTCAGACCTTTGGTGACCAAATGCAGTTATTTTGACTAAAAAAGGCTTTTTAGACACTTGGAGACCAAAATAGAGTCATTTTGACCAAACATTTTTTTCAGGCCATTGAAACTCAAATGGCCGGTTTTAGACAAATCGTGTCTAAAACCGGCTATTTAACCACTTAACCCTCGGAAGATTTGACCCCCTTCCTGACCAGGGCCTATTTTGCGATTCGGCACTGCGTTGACTTTAACGGACAATTGCGCAGTCGTGCGACGCTGTACCTAAACAAATTTGACTTCCTTTTTTTCCCACAAACAGAGCTTTCTTTTGGTGGTATTTGATCACCTGTGCGATTTTTTGATCATGCGCTATAAACAAAAAAAGAGCGTCAATTTTGCAAAAATAGCAATATTTTTCACATTTTTTTATATGAAATTCCCCCAAAAAATGTGAAAATCAAAATTTTTTAACATTTTTGGCCAATTTGTTTTATGCTACATATGTTTGGTAAAAAAAAAGCGTATTTTGATTGGTTTACGCAAAAGTTATCGCGTTTACTAACAAAGGGAAAGATTTTTGTTGTTTTTGTAGTTTTTTTTTCAACGCGTAATGGCGGCGATCTGCGATTTTTTTTGCGGTACTGCAAAATTGCGGCAGACAGATCGGACCCTTGACTGACATTTTTGACACTTTTGGGGTTACCAGTGACATTTCTAAAGTAATCAGTGCTATACATATGCACTGTTACTGTAAAATTACACTGGCAGTGAAGGGGGTTAACTTTTTTTGAGAGGGAGGGGCTGTGTGTGTCCCTCGGGGCGTGATTCTAACTGTGATTGGTTGTGGCTTGAGCTGTAGGAACAGTGATCAAACGGTCCTACATAGTAGAACCGTATGATCACTGTTTTTACACAGGGGAGAATGACAGGTGGCTTGTTTACATCAGTCGCCTGACTTTCTCCCTCTGCAGTGACGATCGCCGAGTGACCGGCGAACATCGGGTCTGCCGGTCACACGTGCGGGGGATCCGTGACCACGCGGGAGCGCGCCTCCGGGGGCGCGCGCTCGCTCCCTAGACCCTCAAAAGCTAGCAACGTAGATCAACATCACTTTGCCTGTGAGGGGCTTACTGCCGACGTAAAAACTCGTGCGGCAGTCGGCAAGTGGTTAAGGCTCTAAAAGACAAAAATAAAGACACTTTGACTAATTTTTTTTAGACCTTTGGTGACGAAATGCAGTTATTTTGACTAAAAAAGGCTTTTTAGACACTTGGAGACCAAAATGGAGTCATATTGACCAAAAACATTTTTTCATGCCATTGGAGCCCAAATGGCCGGTTTTAGACAACTCTTGTCTAAAACCGGCTTTTTAAGGCTCTAAAAGACAAAAAATACAGTCATTTTGACTAAATTTTTTTCAGACCTTTGGTGACCAAATGCCGTTATTTTGACTAACAAAAGGTTTTTAGACACTTGGAGACCAAAATAGAGTATTTTTGACCAAAACATTTTTTTCAGGCCATTTTAGCCAAATGTCTAAAATCGTGCCTAAAACCGGCTTTTTAAGGCTCTCGAAGAAAAAAATATAGTCATTTGGACTTAATTTTTTCAGACCTTTGGTGACCAAATGCCGTTATTTTGACTAACAAAAGGTTTTTAGACACTTGGAGACCAAAATAGTCATTTTGACCAAAACATTTTTTTCAGGCCATTGGAGCCCAAATTGCCGGTTTTAAACAAATCTTGTCTAAAACCGGCTTTTTAAGGCTGTAAAAGACAAAAAATACAGTAATTTTGACTCATTTTTTTTTCAGACCTTTGGTGACCAAATGCCGTTATTTTGACTAACAAAAGGTTTTTAGACACTTGGAGACCAAAATAGAGTCATTTTGACCAAAACATTTTTTTCAGGCCATTGGAGCCCAAATTGCCGGTTTTAAACAAATCTTGTCTAAAACCGGCTTTTTAAGGCTGTAAAAGACAAAAAATACAGTAATTTTGACTAATTTTTTTTCAGAACTTTGGTGACCAAATGCCGTTATTTTGACTAACAAAAGGTTTTTAGACACTTGGAGACCAAAATAGAGTATTTTTGACCAAAACATTTTTTTCAGGCCATTGGAGCCAAATGTCTAAAATCTTGTCTAAAACCGGCTTTTTAAGGCTCTAAAAGACAAAAATATAGTCATTTTGACGAAATTTTTTTTTCTGACCTTTGGTGACCAAATGCAGTTATTTTGACTAAAAAACGATTTTTAGACACTTGGAGACCAAAACAGAGTAATTTTGACCGAAAATTTCTTTTCAGGCCATTGGAGCCCAAATGGCCGGTTTTAGACAAATCTTGTCTAAAACCGGCTTTTTAACCACTTTACCACCGGAGGATTTTGCTGTCTTCCGTCCAGGCCACTTTTTGCGATTCGGCAATGTGCGACTTCAACTGACAATTGCGCGGTCGTGCGACGCCGTACCCAAACGAAATTTACGTCCTTTTTTTCCCACAAACAGAGCTTTCTTTTGGTGGTATTTGATCACCTGTGCGAATTTTACTTTTTGCGCTATAAACAAAAAAAGAGCGTTTATTTTGAAAAAATAACAATATTTTTAACATTTTTTTATATGAAATTCCCCCCCAAAAAGATGTAAAAACCAATTTTTTAAAAACTTTTGGCCAATTTGTTTTCTGCTACCTATGTTTGGTAAAAAAAATCACAATAAGCGTATTTTGATTGGTTTGCGCAAAAGTTATTGCGTTTACTAACAAAGGGAAAGATTTCTGTCATTTTTGGTGTTTTTTTTTTTAACGCGTAATGGCGGCGATCTGCGATTTTTTTTGTGGGACTGCGACATTGCGGCGGACAGATCGGACCCTTGACTGACATTTTTGACACTTTTGGGGTTACCAGTGACATTACTGCAGTAATCAGTGCTATATATATGCACTGTTACTGTAAAAATGACACTGGCAGGGAAGGGGTTAATTTTATTGGAGAGGGAGGGGTTAATGTATGCCTGGTGCTTACTGACGTGTGGGGGGGGGGGAGGTGACTGAGTGAGTCATGGACAGATCGGATGTCCAGCTATGCTGAACAGTCCGATCTGTCACTCCCTGTCACTATGGAGATCCGCCCGCTGTGTTTACACACAGCGGGCGGATCTCCACACTAGATCCCCGGCGATCGGGGCAGAGCAGCGGCGATCACCGCTGCTCCTCCCCTGGCCCGACTCCCGCTGTGAATGAAAACAGCGGGAGCGAGCCTCCGGCGGCGCGCAAGCAAGCGCCGCCCAGAAGGGGGAGTGTCTGACGACGTTAATACTACGTCGTCAGACGATAACGAACCACTTTGCCGCAGTACTATTACCGTACTCGGTCGGCAAGTGGTTAAGGCTCTAAAAGACAAAAATACAGTCATTTTGACTAAAGTATTTTTCAGAACTTTGGTGACCAAATTCAGTTATTTTGACAAAAAAAGGCTTTTTAGACACTTGGAGACCAAAATAGAGTCATTTTGACCAAAAAAATTTTTCAGGCCATTGGAGCCCAAATGGCCGGTTTTAGACAAATCTGGTCTAAAACCGGCTTTTTAAGACACTAAAAGACAAAAATACATTAATTTTGACTAGTTTTTTTCAGATCTTTGGTGACCAAATGCATTTATTGTGACTAAAAAAGGCTTTTTAGACACTTGGAGACCAAAATAGAGTCATTTTGACCGAATGTTTTTTCAGGCAATTGGAGCCCAAATGGCCAGTTATAGACAAATCTTGTCTAAAATCGGCTTTTTAAGGCTCTAAAAGACAAAAATGCAGTCATTTTGACTAATTTTTTTTATCAGACCTTTGGTGACCAAATGCAGATATTTTGACTAAAAAAGGCTTTTTAGACACTTGGAGACCAAAATAGAGTCATTTTGACCAAAACAAATCTTTCAGGCCATTTGAGCCCAAATGTCTAAAATCGTGCCTAAAACCCGCGTTTTAAGGCTCTAAAATACAAAAATACAGTCAACTTGACTAAATTTGTTTTTCATACCTTTGGTGACCAAATGCAGTTATTTTGACTAAAAAAGGAAGGCTTTTTAGACTCTTGGAGGCCAAAATCGAGTCATTTTGACCCAAAAAAATTTTTTCAGGCTATTGGAGCCAAATGTCTAAAATCTAGTCTAAAACCGGCTTTTTAAGGCTCTAAAAGAAAAAAATATAGTCATTTGGACTTAATTTTTTTTCAGACCTTTAGTGACCAAATGCAGTTATTTTGACTTAAAAAGCCTTTTTAGACACTTGGAGACCAAAATACAGTCATTTTAACTAAAAAATTATTTTCAGGCCATTGGAGCCCAAAATGGCTGGTTTTAGACAAATCTTGTCTTAAACCGGCTTTTTAAGGCTCTAAAAGACAAAAATACAGTAATTTTGACTAATTTTTTTTCAGACCTTTGGTGACCAAATGCCGTTATTTTGACTAACGAAAGATTTTTAGACACTTGGAGACCAAAATAGAGTCATTTTGACCAAAACATTTTTTTCAGGCCAATCGAGCCCAAATGGCCGGTTTTAAACAAATCTTGTCTAAAACCGGCTTTTTAAGGCTGTAAAAGACAAAAAATACAGTAATTTTGACTAAATTTTTTTCAGACCTTTGGTGACCAAATGCCGTTATTTTGACTAACAAAAGATTTTTTAGACACTTGGAGACCAAAATAGAGTTTTTTTGACCAAAACATTTTTTTCAGGCCATTGGAGCCAAATGTCTAAAATCTTGTCTAAAATCGGCTTTTTAAGGCTTTAAAAGACAAAAATATAGTCATTTTGACTAAAGTATTTTTCAGACCTTTGGTGACCAAATGCAGTTATTTTGACTAAAAAAGGCTTTTTAGACACTTGGAGACCAAAATAGAGTCATTTTGACCAAAAAGTTTTTTTCAGGCCATTGGAGCCCAAATGGCCGGTTTTAGACAAATCTGGTCTAAAACCGGCTTTTTAAGACACTAAAAGACAAAAAAACATTAATTTTGACTAATTTTTTCAGACCTTTGCTGACCAAATGCATTTATTTATACTAAAAAAGACTTTTTTAGACACTTGGAGACCAAAATAGAGTCATTTTAACAAAAAAATTTTTCAGGCCATTGGAGCCCAAAAATCTAAAATCTTGTCTAAAACCGGCTTTTCAAGGCACTAAAAGACAAAAATACAGTCAATTTGACTAAATTTTTTTTCAGATCTTTGGTGACCAAATGCAGTTATTTTGACTAAAAAGGCTTTTTAGACACTTGGAGACCAAAATAGAGTCATTTTGACCAAAACATTTTTTTTCAGGCCATTGGAGCCAAATGTCTAAAATCTTGTCTAAAACCGGCTTTTTAAGGCTCTAAAAGACAAAAATATAGTAATTTTGACTACATTTTTTTCAGACCTTTGGTGACCAAATGCAGTTATTTTGACTAAAAAAGGCTTTTTAGACACTTGGAGACCAAAATAGAGTCATTTTGACCAAACATTTTTTTCAGGCCATTGAAACTCAAATGGCCGGTTTTAGACAAATCGTGTCTAAAACCGGCTATTTAACCACTTAACCCTCGGAAGATTTGACCCCCTTCCTGACCAGGGCCTATTTTGCGATTCGGCACTGCGTTGACTTTAACGGACAATTGCGCAGTCGTGCGACGCTGTACCTAAACAAATTTGACTTCCTTTTTTTCCCACAAACAGAGCTTTCTTTTGGTGGTATTTGATCACCTGTGCGATTTTTTGATCATGCGCTATAAACAAAAAAAGAGCGTCAATTTTGCAAAAATAGCAATATTTTTCACATTTTTTTATATGAAATTCCCCCAAAAAATGTGAAAATCAAAATTTTTTAACATTTTTGGCCAATTTGTTTTATGCTACATATGTTTGGTAAAAAAAAAGCGTATTTTGATTGGTTTACGCAAAAGTTATCGCGTTTACTAACAAAGGGAAAGATTTTTGTTGTTTTTGTAGTTTTTTTTTCAACGCGTAATGGCGGCGATCTGCGATTTTTTTTGCGGTACTGCAAAATTGCGGCAGACAGATCGGACCCTTGACTGACATTTTTGACACTTTTGGGGTTACCAGTGACATTTCTAAAGTAATCAGTGCTATACATATGCACTGTTACTGTAAAATTACACTGGCAGTGAAGGGGGTTAACTTTTTTTGAGAGGGAGGGGCTGTGTGTGTCCCTCGGGGCGTGATTCTAACTGTGATTGGTTGTGGCTTGAGCTGTAGGAACAGTGATCAAACGGTCCTACATAGTAGAACCGTATGATCACTGTTTTTACACAGGGGAGAATGACAGGTGGCTTGTTTACATCAGTCGCCTGACTTTCTCCCTCTGCAGTGACGATCGCCGAGTGACCGGCGAACATCGGGTCTGCCGGTCACACGTGCGGGGGATCCGTGACCACGCGGGAGCGCGCCTCCGGGGGCGCGCGCTCGCTCCCTAGACCCTCAAAAGCTAGCAACGTAGATCAACATCACTTTGCCTGTGAGGGGCTTACTGCCGACGTAAAAACTCGTGCGGCAGTCGGCAAGTGGTTAAGGCTCTAAAAGACAAAAATAAAGACACTTTGACTAATTTTTTTTAGACCTTTGGTGACGAAATGCAGTTATTTTGACTAAAAAAGGCTTTTTAGACACTTGGAGACCAAAATGGAGTCATATTGACCAAAAACATTTTTTCATGCCATTGGAGCCCAAATGGCCGGTTTTAGACAACTCTTGTCTAAAACCGGCTTTTTAAGGCTGTAAAAGACAAAAAATACAGTCATTTTGACTAAATTTTTTTCAGACCTTTGGTGACCAAATGCCGTTATTTTGACTAACAAAAGGTTTTTAGACACTTGGAGACCAAAATAGAGTATTTTTGACCAAAACATTTTTTTCAGGCCATTTTAGCCAAATGTCTAAAATCGTGCCTAAAACCGGCTTTTTAAGGCTCTCGAAGAAAAAAATATAGTCATTTGGACTTAATTTTTTCAGACCTTTGGTGACCAAATGCCGTTATTTTGACTAACAAAAGGTTTTTAGACACTTGGAGACCAAAATAGTCATTTTGACCAAAACATTTTTTTCAGGCCATTGGAGCCCAAATTGCCGGTTTTAAACAAATCTTGTCTAAAACCGGCTTTTTAAGGCTGTAAAAGACAAAAAATACAGTAATTTTGACTCATTTTTTTTTCAGACCTTTGGTGACCAAATGCCGTTATTTTGACTAACAAAAGGTTTTTAGACACTTGGAGACCAAAATAGAGTATTTTTGACCAAAACATTTTTTTCAGGCCATTGGAGCCAAATGTCTAAAATCTTGTCTAAAACCGGCTTTTTAAGGCTCTAAAAGACAAAAATATAGTCATTTTGACTAAATTTTTTTTCTGACCTTTGGTGACCAAATGCAGTTATTTTGACTAAAAAACGATTTTTAGACACTTGAAGACCAAAACAGAGTAATTTTGACCGAAAATTTCTTTTCAGGCCATTGGAGCCCAAATGGCCGGTTTTAGACAAATCTTGTCTAAAACCAGCTTTTTAAGGATCTAAAAGACAAAAATACAGTCATTTTGACTAAAGTATTTTTCAGACCTTTGGTGACCAAATTCAGTTATTTTGACAAAAAAAGGCCTTTTAGACACTTGGAGACCAAAATAGAGTCATTTTGACCAAAAAAAATTTTCAGGCCATTGGAGCCCAAATGGCCGGTTTTAGACAAATCTGGTCTAAAACCGGCTTTTTAAGGCTCTAAAAGACAAAAATGCAGTAATTTTGACTAATTTTTTTTCAGACCTTTGGTGACCAAATGCAGTTATTTTGACTAAAAAAGGCTTTTTAGACACTTGGAGACCAAAATAGAGTCATTTTGACCAAAAAAATCTTTCAGGCCATTTAAGCCCAAATGTCTAAAATCGTGCCTAGAACCGGCTTTTTAAGGCTCTCAAAGAAAAAAATATAGTCATTTGGACTTAAGTTTTTTTTCAGACCTTTGGTGACCAAATGCAGTTATTTTGACTTAAAAAGGCTTTTTAGACACTTGGAGACCAAAATAGAGTCATTTTAACTAAAAAAATAATTTTCAAGCCATTGGAGCCCAAATGGCCGGTTTTAGACAAATCTTGTCTTAAACCGGCATTTTAAGGCTCTAAAAGACAAAAATATAGTCATTTTGACTAAATTTTTTTCAGACCTTTGGTGACCAAATGCCGTTATTTTGACTAACAAAAGGTTTTTAGACACTTGGAGACCAAAATAGAGTCATTTTGACCAAAACATTTTTTTCAGGCCATTGGAGCCCAAATGGCCGGTTTTAAACAAATCTTGTCTAAAACCGTCTTTTTAAGGCTGTAAAAAAACAAAAAATACAGTAATTTTGACTAAATTTTTTTCAGACCTTTAGTGACCAAATGCCGTTATTTTGACTAACAAAAGGTTTTTAGACACTTGGAGACCAAAATAGAGTATTTTTGACCAAAACATTTTGTTCAGGCCATTGGAGCCAAATGTCTAAAATCTTGTCTAAAACCGGCTTTTTAACCACTTAAGCCCCGGAGGATTTTCCTGCTAAAAGACCAGGGGGTATTTTGCGATTCGGCACTGCGTGACTTTAATGGACAATTGCGCGGTCGTGCGACGCTGTACCTAAACGAATTTGACGTCCTTTTTTTCCCACAAACAGAGCTTTCTTTTGGTGGTATTTGATCACCTGTGCGATTTTTTGATCACGCGCTATAAACAAAAAAATAGCGACAATTTTGCAAAAATAGCAATATTTTTCACATTTTTTTATATGAAATTCCCCCCAAAAAAATGTAAAAATCAAAATTTTTTAACATTTTTGGCCAATTTGTTTTATCCTACCTATGTTTGGTAAAAAAAATCGCAAAAAGCGTATTTTGATTGGTTTGCGCAAAAGTTATCGCGTTTACTAACAAAGGGAAAGATTTTTGTCATTTTTTTTTTTTTTTTAACGCGTAATGGCGGCGATCTGCGATTTTTTTTGTGGTACTGCGACATTGCGGCGGACAGATCGGACCCTTGACTGACATTTTTGACACTTTTGGGGTTACCAGTGACATTTCTACAGTAATCAGTGCTATACATATGCACTGTTACTGTAAAAATACACTGGCAGTGAAGGGGTTAACTTTATTTGGGAGGGAGGGGCTGTGTGTGTCCCTAGGGGCGTGCTTTCTACTGTGATTGGCTGTGGCTCTAGCTGTAAGGACACTGATCAACGGATCTACATACTAGATCCATGTAATCAGTGTCTTTACAGCGAGGAGAATGTCAGGCAGCTTGTTTACACAAGCTGCCTGACATTCTCCCTCTTCCCCCGACGATCGCCGAGTGGCCGGCGGACATCGGGTCCGCTGGTCACACGCGCGGGGGGGTGCGTGACCGCGCGGGAGCGGGAGCGCGCCTCCGCGGGCGCGCGCTCGCTCCCCAGACCCTCCCAGGCTAGTGACGTTAATTAACGTCACTCTGCCTGGCAGGGGCTGACCGCCGCAGTAAATCTACTTGCGGCGGTCGGCAAGCAGTTAAGGCTCTAAAAGACAAAAATACAGTCATTTTGACTAAAATATTTTTCAGACCTTTGGTGACCAAATTCAGTTATTTTGAAAAAAAAAGGCTTTTTTAGACACTTGGAGACCAAAATAGAGTCATTTTAACAAAAAAAATTTCAGGCCATTGGAGCCCAAAAATCTAAAATCTTGTCTAAAACCGGCTTTTCAAGGCTCTAAAAGATCACCTGTGCGATTTTTTGATCATGCGCTATAAACAAAAAAAGAGCGTCAATTTTGCAAAAATAGCAATATTTTTCACATTTTTTTATATGAAATTCACCAAAAAAATGTAAAAATCAAAGTTTTTTAACATTTTCGGCCAATTTGTTTATGCTACATGTTTGGTAAAAAAATTGCAAAAAGCGTATTTTGATTGGTGTGCGCAAAAGTTATCGCGTTTACTAACAAAGGGAAAGATTTTTGTAATTTTTGTTGTTTTTTTTTCAACGTGTAATGGCGGCGATCTGCGATTTTTTTTGCGGTACTGCAAAATTGCGGCAGACAGATCGGACCCTTGACTGACATTTTTGACACTTTCGGGGTTACCAGTGACATTTCTACAGTAATCAGTGCTATACATATGCACTGTTACTGTAAAATTACACTGGCAGTGAAGGGGTTAACTTTTTTTGAGAGGGAGGGGCTGTGTGTGTCCCTAGGGGCGTGATTCTAACTGTGATTGGCTGTGGCTTGAGCTGTAGGAACAGTGATCAACGGTCCTACATAGTAGAACCATATGATCACTGTTTCTACACAGGGGAGAATGACAGGGGGCTTGTTTACATCAGTCGCCTGACTTTCTCCCTCTGTCGGATCGCCGAGTGACCGGCGGACATCGGGGGACACGTGCGGGGGATCCATGACCACGCGGGAGCTCGCCTCCGGGGCGCGCGCTCGCTCCCTAGACCCTAACAGGCTAGCAACGTAGATCAACATCACTTTGCCTGTGAGGGGCTTACTGCCGACGTAAATAGTGGTTAAGGCTCTAAAAGACAAAAATAAAGTCACTTTGACTAAATTTTTTTAGACCTTTGGTGACGAAATGCAGTTATTTTGACTAAAAAAGGCTTTTTAGACACTTGGAGACCAAAATTGAGTCATTTTTACCAAAAAAATTTCTCAGGCCATTGGAGCCCAAATGGCCGGTTTTAGACGACTCTTGTCTAAAACTGGCTTTTTAAGGCTCTAAAAGACAAAAATACAGTCATCTTGACAATTTTTTTTATCAGACCTTTGGTGACCAAATGCAGTTATTTTGACTAAAAAAGGCTTTTTAGACACTTGGAGACAAAAATAGAGTCATTTTGACCAAACATTTTTTTCAGGCCATTGAAACTCAAATGGCCGGTTTTAGACAAATCGTGTCTAAAACCGGCTATTTACCACTTAACCCCCGGAAGATTTGACCCCCTTCCTGACCAGGGCCTATTTTGCGATTCGGCACTGCGTTGACTTTAACGGACAATTGCGCGGTCGTGCGACGCTGTACCTTAACAAATTTGACTTCCTTTTTTTCCCACAAACAGAGCTTTCTTTTGGTGGTATTTGATCACCTGTGCGATTTTTTGATCATGCGCTATAAACAAAAAAAAGCGTCAATTTTGCAAAAATAGCAATATTTTTCACATTTTTTTACATGAAATTCCCCAAAAAAATGTGAAAATCAAAATTTTTTAACATTTTCGGCCAATTTGTTTTATGCTACATATGTTTGGTAAAAAAAAAGCGTATTTTGATTGGTTTGCGCAAAAGTTATCGCGTTTACTAACAAAGGGAAAGATTTTTGTTGTTTTTGTAGTTTTTTTTTCAACGCTTAATGGCGGCGATCTGCGATTTTTTTTGCGGTACTGCAAAATTGCGGCAGACAGATCAGACCCTTGACTGACATTTTTGACACTTTTGGGGTTACCAGTGACATTTCTACAGTAATCAGTGCTATACATATGCACTGTTACTGTAAAATTACACTGGCAGTGAAGGGGGTTAACTTTTTTTGAGAGGGAGGGGCTGTGTGTGTCCCTCGGGGCGTGATTCTAACTGTGATTGGTTGTGGCTTGAGCTGTAGGAACAGTGATCAACGGTCCTACATAGTAGAACCGTATGATCACTGTTTCTACACAGGGGAGAATGAAAGGCGGCTTGTTTACATCAGTCGCCTGACTTTCTCCCTCTGCAGTGACGATCGCCGAGTGACCAGCGAACATCGGGTCCGCCGGTCACACGTGCGGGGGATCTGTGACCACGTGGGAGCGCGCCTCCGGGGGCGCGCGCTCGCTCCCTAGACCCTCACAAGCTAGCAACGTAGATCAACATCACTTTGCCTGTGAGGGGCTTACTGCCGACGTAAAAACTCGTGCGGCAGTCGGCAAGTGGTTAAGGCTCTAAAAGCCAAAAATAAAGACACTTTGACTAATTTTTTTTTTTAGACCTTTGGTGACGAAAAAGCCGGTTTTAGGCACGATTTTAGACATTTGGCTAAAATGGCCTGAAAAAAATGTTTTGGTCAAAAATACTCTATTTTGGTCTCCAAGTGTCTAAAAACCTTTTGTTAGTCAAAATAACGGC
>NC_138779.1:163313676-163318676 GCF_965119305.1 Pelophylax lessonae
TGTCTTAAACTGGCTTTTTAAGGCTCTAAAAGACAAAAATACAGTCATTTTGACTAAATTGTGTTTCAGACCTTTGGTGACCAAATGCCGTTATTTTGACTAACAAAAGGTCTTTAGACACTTGGAGACCAAAATAGAGTCATTTTGACCAAAACATTTTTTTCAGGCCATTGGAGCCCAAATTGCTGGTTTTAAACAAATCTTGTCTAAAATCGGCTTTTTAGGGCTGTAAAAGACAAAAAATACAGTAATTTTGACTAATTTTTTTTTCAGACCTTTGGTGACCAAATATACCGACAGACGAGCGGCGGAGATCTCGGCTGGTGGTCACAGCAATGAGAGCTCATCGCTGGATCGCCAGGATAAGGTAAGAGAAGCTCCGCTGCGCTGTCTGCACGCTCTGCCCATTGACCCCGAGTGTGACTCGGGGATACCGCTAATAGCAGAAAATTCCTACCCCGAGTCACGCTCGGGGATACCGCTAAGGCGGTTAAGACACTAAAAGACAAAAATACATTAATTTTGACTAGTTTTTTTCAGATCTTTGGTGACCAAATGCATTTATTGTGACTAAAAAAGGCTTTTTAGACACTTGGAGACCAAAACAGAGTCATTTTGACCGAATTTTTTTTTCAGGCAATTGGAGCCCAAATGGCCAGTTATAGACAAATCTTGTCTAAAACCGGCTTTTTAAGGCTCTAAAAGACAAAAATGCAGTCATTTTGACAAATTTTTTTATCAGACCTTTGGTGACCAAATGCAGATATTTTGACTAAAAAAGGCTTTTTAGACACTTGGAGACCAAAATAGAGTCATTTTGACCAAAAAAATCTTTCAGGCCATTTGAGCCCAAATGTCTAAAATCGTGCCTAAAACCCACGTTTTAAGGCTCTAAAAGACAAAAATACAGTCAATTTGACTAAATTTGTTTTTCATACCTTTGGTGACCAAATGCAGTTATTTTGACTAAAAAAGGAAGGCTTTTTAGACACTTGGAGACCAAAATCGAGTCATTTTGACCCAAAAAAATTTTCAGGCTATTGGAGCCAAATGTCTAAAATCTTGTCTAAAACCGGCTTTTTAAGGCTCTAAAAGAAAAAAATATAGTCATTTGGACTTAATTTTTTTCAGACCTTTGGTGACCAAATGCAGTTATTTTGACTTAAAAAGGCTTTTTATACACTTGGAGACCGAAATAGAGTCATTTTAACTAAAAAATAATTTTCAGGCCATTGGAGCCCAAATGGCCGGTTTTAGACAAATCTTGTCTTAAACTGGCTTTTTAAGGCTCTAAAAGACAAAAATACAGTCATTTTGACTAAATTGTGTTTCAGACCTTTGGTGACCAAATGCCGTTATTTTGACTAACAAAAGGTCTTTAGACACTTGGAGACCAAAATAGAGTCATTTTGACCAAAACATTTTTTTCAGGCCATTGGAGCCCAAATTGCTGGTTTTAAACAAATCTTGTCTAAAATCGGCTTTTTAGGGCTGTAAAAGACAAAAAATACAGTAATTTTGACTAATTTTTTTTTCAGACCTTTGGTGACCAAATGCCGTTATTTTGACTAACAAAAGGTTTTTAGACACTTGGAGACCAAAATAGAGTATTTTTGACCAAAACATTTTTTTCAGGCCATTGGAGCCAAATGTCTAAAATCTTGTCTAAAACCGGCTTTTTAAGGCTCTAAAAGACAAAAATATAGTCATTTTGACAAAAAAAATTTTCTGACCTTTGGTGACCAAATGCAGTTATTTTGACTAAAAAACGATTTTTAGACACTTGGAGACCAAAACAGAGTAATTTTGACCGAAAATTTCATTTCAGGCCATTGGAGCCCAAATGGCCGGTTTTAGACAAATCTTGTCTAAAACCGCCTTTTTAAGGCTCTAAAAGACAAAAATACAGTCATTTTGACTAAAGTATTTTTCAGACCTTTGGTGACCAAATTCAGTTATTTTGACAAAAAAAGGCTTTTTAGACACTTGGAGACCAAAATAGAGTCATTTTGACCAAAAAAGTTTTTTCAGGCCATTGGAGCCCAAATGGCCAGTTTTAGACAAATCTGGTCTAAAACTGGCTTTTTAACCTCCCTGGCGGTATGATTCTGTCAGGAATTCTGTTCCAAAAGCGGTACAATTCTTTTCATGGAAATTTGGCGTTATGTATTATAGGCCTACAATTCTTAGTAATTACTGACTTAAACCTGACCAAAAGAAGACTCTAGTAGACATCCCCGATGTGATAAATTTGAAACACAAACAAGTGAATTATAATCGAATCAATAATATTATTTTATTATTTAATATATAATATATATAATAAAATTATATTATTGATTAGATTATAATTCATGCGTTATATATTATATATATATGTGTGTATATATATATATATATATATATATATATATATATATATATACATATACATATATATATATATGTGTGTATATATATATATATATATATACATATACATATATATATGTGTGTATATAGATATATATATATGTGTGTGTGTATATATATATATATATATATATATATATATATATATAACGCATGAATTATAATCGAATCAATAATATAATTTTATATATATATATATATATATGTGTGTGTATATAGGTATATATATATATGTACATATATACATATATATATATACATATATACATATATATATGTATATATATATATATATATATATATTTGCATATATATAGATATATAGATATATATGCATATATATATATATATATATATGCATATATATATATATATATATATGCATATATATAAATATGCATATATATATGCATATATATATATGCATATATAATATAAAATGTGTTATGTGTTTTGTGCAACGTTTTTTTTTTTTTTTTTTGAATTTCCCTCCCTAGTTCCGCTCCCATGCAGCATTGCTGCTGCAGGGAACGGAACTAGGAAGTCATCATACCGACAGACGAGCGGCGGAGATCTCGGCTGGTGGTCACAGCAATGAGAGCTCATCGCTGGATCGCCAGGATAAGGTAAGAGAAGCTCCGCTGCGCTGTCTGCACGCTCTGCCCATTGACCCCGAGTGTGACTCGGGGATACCGCTAATAGCAGAAAATTCCTACCCCGAGTCACGCTCGGGGATACCGCTAAGGCGGTTAAGACACTAAAAGACAAAAATACATTAATTTTGACTAGTTTTTTTCAGATCTTTGGTGACCAAATGCATTTATTGTGACTAAAAAAGGCTTTTTAGACACTTGGAGACCAAAACAGAGTCATTTTGACCGAATTTTTTTTTCAGGCAATTGGAGCCCAAATGGCCAGTTATAGACAAATCTTGTCTAAAACCGGCTTTTTAAGGCTCTAAAAGACAAAAATGCAGTCATTTTGACAAATTTTTTTATCAGACCTTTGGTGACCAAATGCAGATATTTTGACTAAAAAAGGCTTTTTAGACACTTGGAGACCAAAATAGAGTCATTTTGACCAAAAAAATCTTTCAGGCCATTTGAGCCCAAATGTCTAAAATCGTGCCTAAAACCCACGTTTTAAGGCTCTAAAAGACAAAAATACAGTCAATTTGACTAAATTTGTTTTTCATACCTTTGGTGACCAAATGCAGTTATTTTGACTAAAAAAGGAAGGCTTTTTAGACACTTGGAGACCAAAATCGAGTCATTTTGACCCCAAAAAATTTTCAGGCTATTGGAGCCAAATGTCTAAAATCTTGTCTAAAACCGGCTTTTTAAGGCTCTAAAAGAAAAAAATATAGTCATTTGGACTTAATTTTTTTCAGACCTTTGGTGACCAAATGCAGTTATTTTGACTTAAAAAGGCTTTTTATACACTTGGAGACCGAAATAGAGTCATTTTAACTAAAAAATAATTTTCAGGCCATTGGAGCCCAAATGGCCGGTTTTAGACAAATCTTGTCTTAAACTGGCTTTTTAAGGCTCTAAAAGACAAAAATACAGTCATTTTGACTAAATTGTGTTTCAGACCTTTGGTGACCAAATGCCGTTATTTTGACTAACAAAAGGTCTTTAGACACTTGGAGACCAAAATAGAGTCATTTTGACCAAAACATTTTTTTCAGGCCATTGGAGCCCAAATTGCTGGTTTTAAACAAATCTTGTCTAAAATCGGCTTTTTAGGGCTGTAAAAGACAAAAAATACAGTAATTTTGACTAATTTTTTTTTCAGACCTTTGGTGACCAAATGCCGTTATTTTGACTAACAAAAGGTTTTTAGACACTTGGAGACCAAAATAGAGTATTTTTGACCAAAACATTTTTTTCAGGCCATTGGAGCCAAATGTCTAAAATCTTGTCTAAAACCGGCTTTTTAAGGCTCTAAAAGACAAAAATATAGTCATTTTGACAAAAAAAAATTTCTGACCTTTGGTGACCAAATGCAGTTATTTTGACTAAAAAACGATTTTTAGACACTTGGAGACCAAAACAGAGTAATTTTGACCGAAAATTTCATTTCAGGCCATTGGAGCCCAAATGGCCGGTTTTAGACAAATCTTGTCTAAAACCGCCTTTTTAAGGCTCTAAAAGACAAAAATACAGTCATTTTGACTAAAGTATTTTTCAGACCTTTGGTGACCAAATTCAGTTATTTTGACAAAAAAAGGCTTTTTAGACACTTGGAGACCAAAATAGAGTCATTTTGACCAAAAAAGTTTTTTCAGGCCATTGGAGCCCAAATGGCCAGTTTTAGACAAATCTGGTCTAAAACTGGCTTTTTAACCTCCCTGGCGGTATGATTCTGTCAGGAATTCTGTTCCAAAAGCGGTACAATTCTTTTCATGGAAATTTGGCGTTATGTATTATAGGCCTACAATTCTTAGTAATTACTGACTTAAACCTGACCAAAAGAAGACTCTAGTAGACATCCCCGATGTGATAAATTTGAAACACAAACAAGTGAATTATAATCGAATCAATAATATTATTTTATTATTTAATATATAATATATATAATAAAAT
>NC_138779.1:163321176-163323676 GCF_965119305.1 Pelophylax lessonae
AGGCTCTAAAAGACAAAAATACAGTCATTTTGACTAAATTGTGTTTCAGACCTTTGGTGACCAAATGCCGTTATTTTGACTAACAAAAGGTCTTTAGACACTTGGAGACCAAAATAGAGTCATTTTGACCAAAACATTTTTTTCAGGCCATTGGAGCCCAAATTGCTGGTTTTAAACAAATCTTGTCTAAAATCGGCTTTTTAGGGCTGTAAAAGACAAAAAATACAGTAATTTTGACTAATTTTTTTTTCAGACCTTTGGTGACCAAATGCCGTTATTTTGACTAACAAAAGGTTTTTAGACACTTGGAGACCAAAATAGAGTATTTTTGACCAAAACATTTTTTTCAGGCCATTGGAGCCAAATGTCTAAAATCTTGTCTAAAACCGGCTTTTTAAGGCTCTAAAAGACAAAAATATAGTCATTTTGACAAAAAAAATTTTCTGACCTTTGGTGACCAAATGCAGTTATTTTGACTAAAAAACGATTTTTAGACACTTGGAGACCAAAACAGAGTAATTTTGACCGAAAATTTCATTTCAGGCCATTGGAGCCCAAATGGCCGGTTTTAGACAAATCTTGTCTAAAACCGCCTTTTTAAGGCTCTAAAAGACAAAAATACAGTCATTTTGACTAAAGTATTTTTCAGACCTTTGGTGACCAAATTCAGTTATTTTGACAAAAAAAGGCTTTTTAGACACTTGGAGACCAAAATAGAGTCATTTTGACCAAAAAAGTTTTTTCAGGCCATTGGAGCCCAAATGGCCAGTTTTAGACAAATCTGGTCTAAAACTGGCTTTTTAACCTCCCTGGCGGTATGATTCTGTCAGGAATTCTGTTCCAAAAGCGGTACAATTCTTTTCATGGAAATTTGGCGTTATGTATTATAGGCCTACAATTCTTAGTAATTACTGACTTAAACCTGACCAAAAGAAGACTCTAGTAGACATCCCCGATGTGATAAATTTGAAACACAAACAAGTGAATTATAATCGAATCAATAATATTATTTTATTATTTAATATATAATATATATAATAAAATTATATTATTGATTAGATTATAATTCATGCGTTATATATTATATATATATGTGTGTATATATATATATATATATATATATATATATACATATACATATATATATATATGTGTGTATATATATATATATATATATACATATACATATATATATGTGTGTATATAGATATATATATATGTGTGTGTGTATATATATATATATATATATATATATATAACGCATGAATTATAATCGAATCAATAATATAATTTTATATATATATATATATATATGTGTGTGTATATAGGTATATATATATATGTACATATATACATATATATATATACATATATACATATATATATGTATATATATATATATATATATATATTTGCATATATATAGATATATAGATATATATGCATATATATATATATATATATATGCATATATATATATATATATATATGCATATATATAAATATGCATATATATATGCATATATATATATGCATATATAATATAAAATGTGTTATGTGTTTTGTGCAACGTTTTTTTTTTTTTTTTTGAATTTCCCTCCCTAGTTCCGCTCCCATGCAGCATTGCTGCTGCAGGGAACGGAACTAGGAAGTCATCATACCGACAGACGAGCGGCGGAGATCTCGGCTGGTGGTCACAGCAATGAGAGCTCATCGCTGGATCGCCAGGATAAGGTAAGAGAAGCTCCGCTGCGCTGTCTGCACGCTCTGCCCATTGACCCCGAGTGTGACTCGGGGATACCGCTAATAGCAGAAAATTCCTACCCCGAGTCACGCTCGGGGATACCGCTAAGGCGGTTAAGACACTAAAAGACAAAAATACATTAATTTTGACTAGTTTTTTTCAGATCTTTGGTGACCAAATGCATTTATTGTGACTAAAAAAGGCTTTTTAGACACTTGGAGACCAAAACAGAGTCATTTTGACCGAATTTTTTTTTCAGGCAATTGGAGCCCAAATGGCCAGTTATAGACAAATCTTGTCTAAAACCGGCTTTTTAAGGCTCTAAAAGACAAAAATGCAGTCATTTTGACAAATTTTTTTATCAGACCTTTGGTGACCAAATGCAGATATTTTGACTAAAAAAGGCTTTTTAGACACTTGGAGACCAAAATAGAGTCATTTTGACCAAAAAAATCTTTCAGGCCATTTGAGCCCAAATGTCTAAAATCGTGCCTAAAACCCACGTTTTAAGGCTCTAAAAGACAAAAATACAGTCAATTTGACTAAATTTGTTTTTCATACCTTTGGTGACCAAATGCAGTTATTTTGACTAAAAAAGGAAGGCTTTTTAGACACTTGGAGACCAAAATCGAGTCATTTTGACCCAAAAAAATTTTCAGGCTATTGGAGCCAAATGTCTAAAATCTTGTCTAAAACCGGCTTTTTAAGGCTCTAAAAGAAAAAAATATAGTCATTTGGACTTAATTTTTTTCAGAC
>NC_138779.1:163333676-163338676 GCF_965119305.1 Pelophylax lessonae
GCTGCTGCAGGGAACGGAACTAGGAAGTCATCATACCGACAGACGAGCGGCGGAGATCTCGGCTGGTGGTCACAGCAATGAGAGCTCATCGCTGGATCGCCAGGATAAGGTAAGAGAAGCTCCGCTGCGCTGTCTGCACGCTCTGCCCATTGACCCCGAGTGTGACTCGGGGATACCGCTAATAGCAGAAAATTCCTACCCCGAGTCACGCTCGGGGATACCGCTAAGGCGGTTAAGACACTAAAAGACAAAAATACATTAATTTTGACTAGTTTTTTTCAGATCTTTGGTGACCAAATGCATTTATTGTGACTAAAAAAGGCTTTTTAGACACTTGGAGACCAAAACAGAGTCATTTTGACCGAATTTTTTTTTCAGGCAATTGGAGCCCAAATGGCCAGTTATAGACAAATCTTGTCTAAAACCGGCTTTTTAAGGCTCTAAAAGACAAAAATGCAGTCATTTTGACAAATTTTTTTATCAGACCTTTGGTGACCAAATGCAGATATTTTGACTAAAAAAGGCTTTTTAGACACTTGGAGACCAAAATAGAGTCATTTTGACCAAAAAAATCTTTCAGGCCATTTGAGCCCAAATGTCTAAAATCGTGCCTAAAACCCACGTTTTAAGGCTCTAAAAGACAAAAATACAGTCAATTTGACTAAATTTGTTTTTCATACCTTTGGTGACCAAATGCAGTTATTTTGACTAAAAAAGGAAGGCTTTTTAGACACTTGGAGACCAAAATCGAGTCATTTTGACCCAAAAAAATTTTCAGGCTATTGGAGCCAAATGTCTAAAATCTTGTCTAAAACCGGCTTTTTAAGGCTCTAAAAGAAAAAAATATAGTCATTTGGACTTAATTTTTTTCAGACCTTTGGTGACCAAATGCAGTTATTTTGACTTAAAAAGGCTTTTTATACACTTGGAGACCGAAATAGAGTCATTTTAACTAAAAAATAATTTTCAGGCCATTGGAGCCCAAATGGCCGGTTTTAGACAAATCTTGTCTTAAACTGGCTTTTTAAGGCTCTAAAAGACAAAAATACAGTCATTTTGACTAAATTGTGTTTCAGACCTTTGGTGACCAAATGCCGTTATTTTGACTAACAAAAGGTCTTTAGACACTTGGAGACCAAAATAGAGTCATTTTGACCAAAACATTTTTTTCAGGCCATTGGAGCCCAAATTGCTGGTTTTAAACAAATCTTGTCTAAAATCGGCTTTTTAGGGCTGTAAAAGACAAAAAATACAGTAATTTTGACTAATTTTTTTTTCAGACCTTTGGTGACCAAATGCCGTTATTTTGACTAACAAAAGGTTTTTAGACACTTGGAGACCAAAATAGAGTATTTTTGACCAAAACATTTTTTTCAGGCCATTGGAGCCAAATGTCTAAAATCTTGTCTAAAACCGGCTTTTTAAGGCTCTAAAAGACAAAAATATAGTCATTTTGACAAAAAAAATTTTCTGACCTTTGGTGACCAAATGCAGTTATTTTGACTAAAAAACGATTTTTAGACACTTGGAGACCAAAACAGAGTAATTTTGACCGAAAATTTCATTTCAGGCCATTGGAGCCCAAATGGCCGGTTTTAGACAAATCTTGTCTAAAACCGCCTTTTTAAGGCTCTAAAAGACAAAAATACAGTCATTTTGACTAAAGTATTTTTCAGACCTTTGGTGACCAAATTCAGTTATTTTGACAAAAAAAGGCTTTTCAGACACTTGGAGACCAAAATAGAGTCATTTTGACCAAAAAAGTTTTTTCAGGCCATTGGAGCCCAAATGGCCAGTTTTAGACAAATCTGGTCTAAAACTGGCTTTTTAACCTCCCTGGCGGTATGATTCTGTCAGGAATTCTGTTCCAAAAGCGGTACAATTCTTTTCATGGAAATTTGGCGTTATGTATTATAGGCCTACAATTCTTAGTAATTACTGACTTAAACCTGACCAAAAGAAGACTCTAGTAGACATCCCCGATGTGATAAATTTGAAACACAAACAAGTGAATTATAATCGAATCAATAATATTATTTTATTATTTAATATATAATATATATAATAAAATTATATTATTGATTAGATTATAATTCATGCGTTATATATTATATATATATGTGTGTATATATATATATATATATATATATATACATATACATATATATATATATGTGTGTATATATATATATATATATACATATACATATATATATGTGTGTATATAGATATATATATATGTGTGTGTGTATATATATATATATATATATATATATATATATATATATATATAACGCATGAATTATAATCGAATCAATAATATAATTTTATATATATATATATATATATGTGTGTGTATATAGGTATATATATATATGTACATATATACATATATATATATACATATATACATATATATATGTATATATATATATATATATATATATATATATATATATATTGCATATATATAGATATATATGCATATATATATATATATATATATATGCATATATATATATATATATATGCATATATATAAATATGCATATATATATGCATATATATATATATGCATATATATAATATAAAATGTGTTATGTGTTTTGTGCAACGTTTTTTTTTTTTTTTTGAATTTCCCTCCCTAGTTCCGCTCCCATGCAGCATTGCTGCTGCAGGGAACGGAACTAGGAAGTCATCATACCGACAGACGAGCGGCGGAGATCTCGGCTGGTGGTCACAGCAATGAGAGCTCATCGCTGGATCGCCAGGATAAGGTAAGAGAAGCTCCGCTGCGCTGTCTGCACGCTCTGCCCATTGACCCCGAGTGTGACTCGGGGATACCGCTAATAGCAGAAAATTCCTACCCCGAGTCACGCTCGGGGATACCGCTAAGGCGGTTAAGACACTAAAAGACAAAAATACATTAATTTTGACTAGTTTTTTTCAGATCTTTGGTGACCAAATGCATTTATTGTGACTAAAAAAGGCTTTTTAGACACTTGGAGACCAAAACAGAGTCATTTTGACCGAATTTTTTTTCAGGCAATTGGAGCCCAAATGGCCAGTTATAGACAAATCTTGTCTAAAACCGGCTTTTTAAGGCTCTAAAAGACAAAAATGCAGTCATTTTGACAAATTTTTTTATCAGACCTTTGGTGACCAAATGCAGATATTTTGACTAAAAAAGGCTTTTTAGACACTTGGAGACCAAAATAGAGTCATTTTGACCAAAAAAATCTTTCAGGCCATTTGAGCCCAAATGTCTAAAATCGTGCCTAAAACCCACGTTTTAAGGCTCTAAAAGACAAAAATACAGTCAATTTGACTAAATTTGTTTTTCATACCTTTGGTGACCAAATGCAGTTATTTTGACTAAAAAAGGAAGGCTTTTTAGACACTTGGAGACCAAAATCGAGTCATTTTGACCCAAAAAAATTTTCAGGCTATTGGAGCCAAATGTCTAAAATCTTGTCTAAAACCGGCTTTTTAAGGCTCTAAAAGAAAAAAATATAGTCATTTGGACTTAATTTTTTTCAGACCTTTGGTGACCAAATGCAGTTATTTTGACTTAAAAAGGCTTTTTATACACTTGGAGACCAAAATAGAGTCATTTTGACCAAAAAAATCTTTCAGGCCATTTGAGCCCAAATGTCTAAAATCGTGCCTAAAACCCACGTTTTAAGGCTCTAAAAGACAAAAATACAGTCAATTTGACTAAATTTGTTTTTCATACCTTTGGTGACCAAATGCAGTTATTTTGACTAAAAAAGGAAGGCTTTTTAGACACTTGGAGACCAAAATCGAGTCATTTTGACCCAAAAAAATTTTCAGGCTATTGGAGCCAAATGTCTAAAATCTTGTCTAAAACCGGCTTTTTAAGGCTCTAAAAGAAAAAAATATAGTCATTTGGACTTAATTTTTTTCAGACCTTTGGTGACCAAATGCAGTTATTTTGACTTAAAAAGGCTTTTTATACACTTGGAGACCGAAATAGAGTCATTTTAACTAAAAAATAATTTTCAGGCCATTGGAGCCCAAATGGCCGGTTTTAGACAAATCTTGTCTTAAACTGGCTTTTTAAGGCTCTAAAAGACAAAAATACAGTCATTTTGACTAAATTGTGTTTCAGACCTTTGGTGACCAAATGCCGTTATTTTGACTAACAAAAGGTCTTTAGACACTTGGAGACCAAAATAGAGTCATTTTGACCAAAACATTTTTTTCAGGCCATTGGAGCCCAAATTGCTGGTTTTAAACAAATCTTGTCTAAAATCGGCTTTTTAGGGCTGTAAAAGACAAAAAATACAGTAATTTTGACTAATTTTTTTTTCAGACCTTTGGTGACCAAATATACCGACAGACGAGCGGCGGAGATCTCGGCTGGTGGTCACAGCAATGAGAGCTCATCGCTGGATCGCCAGGATAAGGTAAGAGAAGCTCCGCTGCGCTGTCTGCACGCTCTGCCCATTGACCCCGAGTGTGACTCGGGGATACCGCTAATAGCAGAAAATTCCTACCCCGAGTCACGCTCGGGGATACCGCTAAGGCGGTTAAGACACTAAAAGACAAAAATACATTAATTTTGACTAGTTTTTTTCAGATCTTTGGTGACCAAATGCATTTATTGTGACTAAAAAAGGCTTTTTAGACACTTGGAGACCAAAACAGAGTCATTTTGACCGAATTTTTTTTTCAGGCAATTGGAGCCCAAATGGCCAGTTATAGACAAATCTTGTCTAAAACCGGCTTTTTAAGGCTCTAAAAGACAAAAATGCAGTCATTTTGACAAATTTTTTTATCAGACCTTTGGTGACCAAATGCAGATATTTTGACTAAAAAAGGCTTTTTAGACACTTGGAGACCAAAATAGAGTCATTTTGACCAAAAAAATCTTTCAGGCCATTTGAGCCCAAATGTCTAAAATCGTGCCTAAAACCCACGTTTTAAGGCTCTAAAAGACAAAAATACAGTCAATTTGACTAAATTTGTTTTTCATA
>NC_138779.1:163408676-163413676 GCF_965119305.1 Pelophylax lessonae
GCTGCATGGGAGCGGAACTAGGGAGGGAAATTCAAAAAAAAAAAAAAAAAACGTTGCACAAAACACATAACACATTTTATATTATATATATGCATATATATATGCATATTTATATATATGCATATATATATATATATATATATATATATATATATATATATATATATATATATGCATATATATATATATATATGCATATATATATATATATATATATATATATATATATATGCATATATATCTATATATCTATATATATGCAAATATATATATATATATATATATATATATATACATATATATATGTATATATGTATATATTTATATATATATATGTATATATGTACATATATATATATACCTATATACACACACATATATATATATATATATATAAAATTATATTATTGATTCGATTATAATTCATGCGTTATATATATATATATATATATATATACACACACACATATATATATATCTATATACACACATATATATATGTATATGTATATATATATATATATATATATATACACACATATATATATATGTATATGTATATATATATATATATATATATATACACACATATATATATAATATATAACGCATGAATTATAATCTAATCAATAATATAATTTTATTATATATATTATATATTAAATAATAAAATAATATTATTGATTCGATTATAATTCACTTGTTTGTGTTTCAAATTTATCACATCGG
Source organism: Pelophylax lessonae (assembly GCF_965119305.1). Classification (NCBI taxonomy): domain Eukaryota; kingdom Metazoa; phylum Chordata; class Amphibia; order Anura; family Ranidae; genus Pelophylax; species Pelophylax lessonae. The sequence goes on from NC_138779.1 coordinate 163,409,406, forward strand.
GGATGTCTACTAGAGTCTTCTTTTGGTCAGGTTTAAGTCAGTAATTACTAAGAATTGTAGGCCTATAATACATAACGCCAAATTTCCATGAAAAGAATTGTACCGCTTTTGGAACAGAATTCCTGACAGAATCATACCGCCAGGGAGGTTAAAAAGCCAGTTTTAGACCAGATTTGTCTAAAACTGGCCATTTGGGCTCCCAAGGCCTGAAAAAACTTTTTTGGTCAAAATGACTCTATTTTGGTCTCCAAGTGTCTAAAAAGCCTTTTTTTGTCAAAATAACTGAATTTGGTCACCAAAGGTCTGAAAAATACTTTAGTCAAAATGACTATATTTTTGTCTTTTAGAGCCTTAAAAAGCCGGTTTTAGACAAGATTTTAGACATTTGGCTCCAATGGCCTGAAAAAAATGTTTTGGTCAAAAATACTCTATTTTGGTCTCCAAGTGTCTAAAAACCTTTTGTTAGTCAAAATAACGGCATTTGGTCACCAAAGGTCTGAAAAAAAAATTAGTCAAAATTACTGTATTTTTTGTCTTTTACAGCCCTAAAAAGCCGATTTTAGACAAGATTTGTTTAAAACCAGCAATTTGGGCTCCAATGGCCTGAAAAAAATGTTTTGGTCAAAATGACTCTATTTTGGTCTCCAAGTGTCTAAAGACCTTTTGTTAGTCAAAATAACGGCATTTGGTCACCAAAGGTCTGAAACACAATTTAGTCAAAATGACTGTATTTTTGTCTTTTAGAGCCTTAAAAAGCCAGTTTAAGACAAGATTTGTCTAAAACCGGCCATTTGGGCTCCAATGGCCTGAAAATTATTTTTTAGTTAAAATGACTCTATTTCGGTCTCCAAGTGTATAAAAAGCCTTTTTAAGTCAAAATAACTGCATTTGGTCACCAAAGGTCTGAAAAAAATTAAGTCCAAATGACTATATTTTTTTCTTTTAGAGCCTTAAAAAGCCGGTTTTAGACAAGATTTTAGACATTTGGCTCCAATAGCCTGAAAATTTTTTTGGGTCAAAATGACTCGATTTTGGTCTCCAAGTGTCTAAAAAGCCTTCCTTTTTTAGTCAAAATAACTGCATTTGGTCACCAAAGGTATGAAAAACAAATTTAGTCAAATTGACTGTATTTTTGTCTTTTAGAGCCTTAAAACGTGGGTTTTAGGCACGATTTTAGACATTTGGGCTCAAATGGCCTGAAAGATTTTTTTGGTCAAAATGACTCTATTTTGGTCTCCAAGTGTCTAAAAAGCCTTTTTTAGTCAAAATATCTGCATTTGGTCACCAAAGGTCTGATAAAAAAATTTGTCAAAATGACTGCATTTTTGTCTTTTAGAGCCTTAAAAAGCCGGTTTTAGACAAGATTTGTCTATAACTGGCCATTTGGGCTCCAATTGCCTGAAAAAAAAATTCGGTCAAAATGACTCTGTTTTGGTCTCCAAGTGTCTAAAAAGCCTTTTTTAGTCACAATAAATGCATTTGGTCACCAAAGATCTGAAAAAAACTCGTCAAAATTAATGTATTTTTGTCTTTTAGTGTCTTAACCGCCTTAGCGGTATCCCCGAGCGTGACTCGGGGTAGGAATTTTCTGCTATTAGCGGTATCCCCGAGTCACACTCGGGGTCAATGGGCAGAGCGTGCAGACAGCGCAGCAGAGCTTCTCTTACCTTATCCTGGCGATCCAGCGATGAGCTCTCATTGCTGTGACCACCAGCCGAGATCTCCGCCGCTCGTCTGTCGGTATGATGACTTCCTAGTTCCGTTCCCTGCAGCAGCAATGCTGCATGGGAGCGGAACTAGGGAGGGAAATTCAAAAAAAAAAAAAAAAAACGTTGCACAAAACACATAACACATTTTATATTATATATATGCATATATATATATGCATATATATATGCATATTTATATATATGCATATATATATATATATATATATATATATATATATATATATATATATGCATATATATATATATATATGCATATATATATATATATATATATATATATGCATATATATCTATATATCTATATATATGCAAATATATATATATATATATATATATATATATATATATATATATACATATATATATGTATATATGTATATATTTATATATATATATGTATATATGTACATATATATATATACCTATATACACACACATATATATATATATATATATAAAATTATATTATTGATTCGATTATAATTAATGCGTTATATATATATATATATATATATACACACACACATATATATATATCTATATACACACATATATATATGTATATGTATATATATATATATATATATACACACATATATATATATGTATATGTATATATATATATATATATATATATATATATATATATATACACACATATATATATAATATATAACGCATGAATTATAATCTAATCAATAATATAATTTTATTATATATATTATATATTAAATAATAAAATAATATTATTGATTCGATTATAATTCACTTGTTTGTGTTTCAAATTTATCACATCGGGGATGTCTACTAGAGTCTTCTTTTGGTCAGGTTTAAGTCAGTAATTACTAAGAATTGTAGGCCTATAATACATAACGCCAAATTTCCATGAAAAGAATTGTACCGCTTTTGGAACAGAATTCCTGACAGAATCATACCGCCAGGGAGGTTAAAAAGCCAGTTTTAGACCAGATTTGTCTAAAACTGGCCATTTGGGCTCCAATGGCCTGAAAAAACTTTTTTGGTCAAAATGACTCTATTTTGGTCTCCAAGTGTCTAAAAAGCCTTTTTTTGTCAAAATAACTGAATTTGGTCACCAAAGGTCTGAAAAATACTTTAGTCAAAATGACTATATTTTTGTCTTTTAGAGCCTTAAAAAGCCGGTTTTAGACAAGATTTTAGACATTTGGCTCCAATGGCCTGAAAAAAATGTTTTGGTCAAAAATACTCTATTTTGGTCTCCAAGTGTCTAAAAACCTTTTGTTAGTCAAAATAACGGCATTTGATCACCAAAGGTCTGAAAAAAAAATTAGTCAAAATTACTGTATTTTTTGTCTTTTACAGCCCTAAAAAGCCGATTTTAGACAAGATTTGTTTAAAACCAGCAATTTGGGCTCCAATGGCCTGAAAAAAATGTTTTGGTCAAAATGACTCTATTTTGGTCTCCAAGTGTCTAAAGACCTTTTGTTAGTCAAAATAACGGCATTTGGTCACCAAAGGTCTGAAACACAATTTAGTCAAAATGACTGTATTTTTGTCTTTTAGAGCCTTAAAAAGCCAGTTTAAGACAAGATTTGTCTAAAACCGGCCATTTGGGCTCCAATGGCCTGAAAATTATTTTTTAGTTAAAATGACTCTATTTCGGTCTCCAAGTGTATAAAAAGCCTTTTTAAGTCAAAATAACTGCATTTGGTCACCAAAGGTCTGAAAAAAATTAAGTCCAAATGACTATATTTTTTTCTTTTAGAGCCTTAAAAAGCCGGTTTTAGACAAGATTTTAGACATTTGGCTCCAATAGCCTGAAAATTTTTTTGGGTCAAAATGACTCGATTTTGGTCTCCAAGTGTCTAAAAAGCCTTCCTTTTTTAGTCAAAATAACTGCATTTGGTCACCAAAGGTATGAAAAACAAATTTAGTCAAATTGACTGTATTTTTGTCTTTTAGAGCCTTAAAAAGCCGGTTTTAGACAAGATTTGTCTATAACTGGCCATTTGGGCTCCAATTGCCTGAAAAAAAAATTTGGTCAAAATGACTCTGTTTTGGTCTCCAAGTGTCTAAAAAGCCTTTTTTAGTCACAATAAATGCATTTGGTCACCAAAGATCTGAAAAAAACTAGTCAAAATTAATGTATTTTGTCTTTTAGTGTCTTAACCGCCTTAGCGGTATCCCCGAGCGTGACTCGGGGTAGGAATTTTCTGCTATTAGCGGTATCCCCGAGTCACACTCGGGGTCAATGGGCAGAGCGTGCAGACAGCGCAGCGGAGCTTCTCTTACCTTATCCTGGCGATCCAGCGATGAGCTCTCATTGCTGTGACCACCAGCCGAGATCTCCGCCGCTCGTCTGTCGGTATGATGACTTCCTAGTTCCGTTCCCTGCAGCAGCAATGCTGCATGGGAGCGGAACTAGGGAGGGAAATTCAAAAAAAAAAAAAAAAAACGTTGCACAAAACACATAACACATTTTATATTATATATATGCATATATATATATGCATATATATATATGCATATTTATATATATGCATATATATATATATATATATA
>NC_138779.1:163421176-163423676 GCF_965119305.1 Pelophylax lessonae
TCTGATAAAAAAATTTGTCAAAATGACTGCATTTTTGTCTTTTAGAGCCTTAAAAAGCCGGTTTTAGACAAGATTTGTCTATAACTGGCCATTTGGGCTCCAATTGCCTGAAAAAAAAATTCGCTCAAAATGACTCTGTTTTGGTCTCCAAGTGTCTAAAAAGCCTTTTTTAGTCACAATAAATGCATTTGGTCACCAAAGATCTGAAAAAAACTAGTCAAAATTAATGTATTTTTGTCTTTTAGTGTCTTAACCGCCTTAGCGGTATCCCCGAGCGTGACTCGGGGTAGGAATTTTCTGCTATTAGCGGTATCCCCGAGTCACACTCGGGGTCAATGGGCAGAGCGTGCAGACAGCGCAGCAGAGCTTCTCTTACCTTATCCTGGCGATCCAGCGATGAGCTCTCATTGCTGTGACCACCAGCCGAGATCTCCGCCGCTCGTCTGTCGGTATGATGACTTCCTAGTTCCGTTCCCTGCAGCAGCAATGCTGCATGGGAGCGGAACTAGGGAGGGAAATTCAAAAAAAAAAAAAAAAAACGTTGCACAAAACACATAACACATTTTATATTATATATATGCATATATATATATGCATATATATATATGCATATTTATATATATGCATATATATATATATATATATATATATATATATATATATGCATATATATATATATATATGCATATATATATATATATATATATATATATGCATATATATCTATATATCTATATATATGCAAATATATATATATATATATATATATATATATATACATATATATATGTATATATGTATATATTTATATATATATATGTATATATGTACATATATATATATACCTATATACACACACATATATATATATATATATATAAAATTATATTATTGATTCGATTATAATTAATGCGTTATATATATATATATATATATATACACACACACATATATATATATCTATATACACACATATATATATGTATATGTATATATATATATATATATACACACATATATATATATGTATATGTATATATATATATATATATATATATATATATATATATATATATACACACATATATATATAATATATAACGCATGAATTATAATCTAATCAATAATATAATTTTATTATATATATTATATATTAAATAATAAAATAATATTATTGATTCGATTATAATTCACTTGTTTGTGTTTCAAATTTATCACATCGGGGATGTCTACTAGAGTCTTCTTTTGGTCAGGTTTAAGTCAGTAATTACTAAGAATTGTAGGCCTATAATACATAACGCCAAATTTCCATGAAAAGAATTGTACCGCTTTTGGAACAGAATTCCTGACAGAATCATACCGCCAGGGAGGTTAAAAAGCCAGTTTTAGACCAGATTTGTCTAAAACTGGCCATTTGGGCTCCAATGGCCTGAAAAAACTTTTTTGGTCAAAATGACTCTATTTTGGTCTCCAAGTGTCTAAAAAGCCTTTTTTTGTCAAAATAACTGAATTTGGTCACCAAAGGTCTGAAAAATACTTTAGTCAAAATGACTATATTTTTGTCTTTTAGAGCCTTAAAAAGCCGGTTTTAGACAAGATTTTAGACATTTGGCTCCAATGGCCTGAAAAAAATGTTTTGGTCAAAAATACTCTATTTTGGTCTCCAAGTGTCTAAAAACCTTTTGTTAGTCAAAATAACGGCATTTGATCACCAAAGGTCTGAAAAAAAAATTAGTCAAAATTACTGTATTTTTTGTCTTTTACAGCCCTAAAAAGCCGATTTTAGACAAGATTTGTTTAAAACCAGCAATTTGGGCTCCAATGGCCTGAAAAAAATGTTTTGGTCAAAATGACTCTATTTTGGTCTCCAAGTGTCTAAAGACCTTTTGTTAGTCAAAATAACGGCATTTGGTCACCAAAGGTCTGAAACACAATTTAGTCAAAATGACTGTATTTTTGTCTTTTAGAGCCTTAAAAAGCCAGTTTAAGACAAGATTTGTCTAAAACCGGCCATTTGGGCTCCAATGGCCTGAAAATTATTTTTTAGTTAAAATGACTCTATTTCGGTCTCCAAGTGTATAAAAAGCCTTTTTAAGTCAAAATAACTGCATTTGGTCACCAAAGGTCTGAAAAAAATTAAGTCCAAATGACTATATTTTTTTCTTTTAGAGCCTTAAAAAGCCGGTTTTAGACAAGATTTTAGACATTTGGCTCCAATAGCCTGAAAATTTTTTTGGGTCAAAATGACTCGATTTTGGTCTCCAAGTGTCTAAAAAGCCTTCCTTTTTTAGTCAAAATAACTGCATTTGGTCACCAAAGGTATGAAAAACAAATTTAGTCAAATTGACTGTATTTTTGTCTTTTAGAGCCTTAAAAAGCCGGTTTTAGACAAGATTTGTCTATAACTGGCCATTTGGGCTCCAATTGCCTGAAAAAAAAATTTGGTCAAAATGACTCTGTTTTGGTCTCCAAGTGTCTAAAAAGCCTTTTTTAGTCACAA
>NC_138779.1:163438676-163508676 GCF_965119305.1 Pelophylax lessonae
AAAATACAGTCATTTTGGCTAAAAAAGTTTTTCAGACCTTCGGTGACCAAAATGCAGTTATTTTGACTAAAAAGGGCTTTTTAAAAACTTTTTTAGCAAAAATGACTGTATTTTTGTCTTTTAGAGTCTCAAAACTCTGCATTTAGACAAGATAACTGCAATTGGTAACCAATGGCCTGAAAAAATGTTTTTGGTCAAAATGACTCTATTTTGGTCTCCAAGTGTCTTAAAAGCAATTTTTTAGTCAATATAACTGCATTTGGTCACCAATGGTCTGTAAAAAACAATTTAGTCAAAATGACTGCATTTTCGTCTTTTAGAGTTTTAAAAAGCAAGTTTTGGACAAGATAATTGCATTTGGTAACCAATCGCCTGAAACATTTGTTTGGGTCAAAATGACTATTTTGGTCTCAAAGTGTCTAAAAAGCCTTTTTTAGTCAAAATAACTGCATTTGGTCACCAAAGGTCTGAAAAACTTTTTATTAGCCAAAATGACTGTATTTTTGTCTTTTAGAGTCTCAAAACGCCGCTTTTAGACACGATAACTGCATTAGGTAACCAATGGCCTGAAAACATGTTTTTGGTCAAAATGACTCTATTTTTGGTCTCCAGGTGTCTAAAAAGCCTTTTTTAGATTAATATCAGTGTAAGATCTGGTACGTTGCTTCAATAAATTATCTTTTTCATATATATGATTTTTTATATAGCCACTGACTACATCTGAGAGATCCTTTCCATACATTGGACAACCACTTTTTACATATATTTGTTTCTTATTGTAATAAGTCCTTGCCACCAGAGTTTAAAGCATTCAACGATGGGGTTTTTTATTCACTCATGTATGACTCATTTATTTATTGGTTCCTATTTTTTCAGCTATTGCATTATATCTTTGTATTAGTCACACATATGGTTTTATATTGTTTGTATGTATATCTCCATTCCCCTATGTGGTGAAGGAGTTTTGTATCTAATTGTCTTTCACTGTGGAACTGTGGACTTGCTGAACCTACACCTGTTTCTTATCAATCAATTCAAGGTGCATGCAATTACATTCTTCGGTCACCTCCCTTTTTTGGTTTACCTACAAATGTATGTCGGCTTCCACGGTTCCATAGTGTGTGGTTATGAGTAAGCGATCTACATCGTGAAACGCGTCAACCCGACATGTCTGTTATGTGCATTGTATTGTCTGTCTGCTGTACCGAAGAAGAATAAAGGAGTTTTGATTGTTTTCATCTTACATTTCCTGAGTGCGGTCTACTTTCTTGAATTTTCTATTGCTTGGACGGCGGATCTGACCAGCACCAGCCATTGAACTGACACCTGAGCGGCTCTGCTCTTTGTTGTTATTGGCAGGGGTGTTTGCCTACGGCCACATCCCCTGAAAATGGCCGATCTCGTCTGATCTCAGAAGCTAAGCAGGGTCGGGCCTGGTTAGTACCTGGATGGGAGACCGCCTGGGAATACCAGGTGCTGTAGGCTTTTGGCTTTTCCTTTATTTGTTGGCTTTCTTTTTTTTCTCCTGAGGTGCCATCTTGCCATGGCCAAGTTCAAAGAGGTCAAGGGTGGCAATGGTGATCGCCTACGGCCACATGATTCTGTACGTGCCTGATGTCGGAAGCTAAGCAGGGTCGGGCCTGGTTAGTACCTGGATGGGAGTCCGCCTGGGAATACAAGGTACTGTAGGCTTTTGGCTTTTCATTTATTCGTTGGCTTTCTTTTTGAGAAGTTTGTGTCGGCCTGTATAGGCCCCAGAAAATAGCTCACATGGGTTTAACTGACAGCAAAGAACGTAGTATTTGATGGCTAGAGGTACATTAGGCATTCACACCAGGGCCGGACTGACCATAGGGCACAGCGGGCATATGCCCGGTGGGCCGCCGAGGCCTCCGCTCCGAATCCGGGCGCATTATAATGGAAGACAGTGTCCGGCCGTTGCTTGCCTCTCCGCGGCCGATTCCGCGGAGTCTGAGGGCCACGGCCGCCGCATTACCGCAACCTGGCCTCCCGCCCCGCCACTGTCCCCGACTGCCCGGACCCCGCATTATGGCAATCTGGCCGCCCACCGGCCGCTATCCCCGACTCCCCACTCCTTGCTAACTTTGCTCAGCTTGCAGCCGGCTCCGCAGTGGCATCCAGGCTCCAGCGTAGCTCAGGAGGGGGTGGAGTCGGTGGGTGGACCGTGTGACTGTGAAGTGAACCGTCATGTGACTAAGGCCGGGAGTGGAGCTAGAGGCCGGCAGGGACCCCATGCTGCCTTGTCACAGGAAGAAGCGGGAAGTGAGAAGTCGCCGGCGCCGCACACCGCAGACAGACACTTACAGTGTGTCTGAGTCTGAGACAGTGAGTCAGAGTGTGGAGGAGTCGTCAGAGATCAGAGTGTCAAGTCAAGTTAGTGCCTGCCCTGGAGCTGCATTAACACCACCACCCACGACCAGGACAGGAGCCAAGGCCTCAACAACAGGTAAGGAAAGAATGGCAGCAGGCCAGCAGCACAATTTACAAACACAGTGACAACACCACAGACCACACACCACTGTCACCGCTGGGATTTGTGGTTCTGGGTGGCCTCCGGCAGAGCAGTGTTCTGGTCTGGAACTTCTGGCTTAGCAGCAGACAGGCCACAGGTGTAAAAAACAGATAAAAGCTACATACTGTCACAGCACTGCTAGAAAACATGTGCCATGCCAGTTTGCTTGTTACATGTGATGTGACAGCCAGGTGCACATTTTCAACTTGAAAATGTGCACCTGGCTGTCACATCACATGTAACAAGCAAACTGGCATGGCACATGTTTTCTAGCAGTGACAGTGTTGTAGCTGACTGTTATCTGTTTTTTACACTTGCGGCCTGCCTGCCTGCTGCTAAGCCAGAAGTGAACCATGCTCTGCCGGATGCCAGAACCACAAATCCCAGCGGTGTTGTCGTGTTTGTTTTTGTGCCCTTTCCTTACATGGCACATGTTCTAGCAGTGACCGTGTAGCGGTTTTCAAAACCGCTACACACACACTGTCACTGGCTGCTGCTAGAAAACATGTGCCATGCGGCATGCCAGTTTGCTTGTTACATGTGATGTGACAGCCAGGTGCACATTTTCAACTTGAAAACATCATCTTTGATGAAACGCGTCAGTCACGGCGTGCTGACGTCACCCATACGCTACAGTCCTACGAAGGAACGGGCGAGCAGAGCCGTCCGGCCGGCGGCTCCCCACATCTCTCCGTTTGGCTTTTTTGATCTACATGTTTGTAAGTGTTTGCCCTTTATTTTAATAAATTGTTTGTGGGTTTTACACTATGGTCTACCTCTCTTTCAATTCACGGCCATCACCATCTGTATGCTGAGCCTGTATCAGTGTTCCCATTGGAGGCGCCTGGTTTGGAATATCTAGACACCAGCATTTGGAGTTTTGCTCACAGCGGAAGTGCTTAGGCGAATCAGGACCCTTTTCTGCCTTTATCATTTTGGAGCTGGTAAGGGCATATGTTTGTCAGCCCTCTTCGGTGACACGATTGGGATCTAAGTGCTCTATTTACTTTCCTTTTGGTAAGCTGCAGTCCTATTGGGGGAGGTCCTCTACACTATTTGTTTCTGCAATATTTTTCTATTACTCTGTTAAGGAGTATATTCACAGGATTGGAGGTGTCTATGTTCTTTACTATCACTACTACAGCACCTTTCTGATATTCCCATCACTTGGGGTGTTACATCTATTTGTTTGTGGTTTTACGCTATGGCGTTTTTTATTTCATTTCACATGATCACTCAACACTGAGGAGATCCATTCAACACACGGAGTCCGTCTGAGATCTGGTTCCTGTGGATCACTTGGAATCTTTGGGCCTATTTATCACTAGCCTCTGGTAAGCGGTACCTGTACAGAAAATTTCGTCAGACGTGCTGTTTGCCTTATATGGACTTTATCTCTGGACTTTTTTACATTATCATATATGTTTTCACTATATAGCGCAACTTATATTTATACATTCAGTCTACTACCAGCATGATGGGGGATAAGCTGCTGCTCCTCTAGCTGCGCAAGAACTACACATCCCAGCATGCCTTGACACTACCCATCAATTATATACATAACAAAAGGTTGTCCCACAAGTAAGCAGATTGCCATCATTAACTCTTTGTGGGGGGGGGTGAGGTTAATTACCAGTGGTATTTGTATTATGCAGCATGAGGGGGTTAACGTATTGCTACTGATGCATTAGTGACGGACCAGTGGCAGTTAATTAACCCCTTTGTGCTGCATAAGTGCAACCAGTATCAGTGCAAACACTGACACTGGTGCCACTAATGCAGCACAAAGGGGTTAATTAACTGCCACTGGTCTGTCACTAATGCATCAGTGGCAATACATTAACCTCCTCATGCTTCATTAAACAAATACCACTGGTAATTAACCTTGCCTACTATTTTAAAATCATTTGGGGGAAAAAAGTAATTTTCGGTTTTTGGCAAAGGGCATCCTGCATTTTCAGTTTCTGTTTCGGCCCAGAATTTTCATTTCGGTGCATCCCTACATGTAAGGAAAGGGCACAAAAACAAACACGACAACACCGCTGGGAGGGGGCCGGGGCCCTATCAATTGGACATGGGGGCCCGGCAGCTTGAAATTTTACTACGTGTGCAGGCAGTAAATATATATTTCTCTGTGGCTCCTAGGTTATTGATTGCAGTCGCACCGCAGACACCACCCAAGGCCTGCCTGCAAGGTAAGTGACTATGCCAGCCTGACTGCAAAAGTAATCCTTATTTTGACACAATTTTTGATGTGTCTGTATGAGATTGGTAAGTGTCTCTCTTTTACACAGTGAGTGATGGCATCAGACCGTGTGAGAGAGGGACAGTTCTTGGGCCCTAACCTAAAGGTGTGTGTGTATATATATATATATACATATATATATATATAGGATTTTTTTAACACTGCACTTACCAAGCCAGTATTAAATGTACCACAATTACAAACACACACATACTAAATATATATATATATATATATTTTTTTTTTTTGTGTGTGTTTGTAATTGCGGTGTACTGGATGGGTAAGTGCGGTGTTAAAAAACAAAAAAAAAAACATATATACACTTTAAATGCAGGCATCTTTTTTGGGTGTATATATATATATATATATATATATATATATATATATTCTGTCACTGAGACACGGCACTGTCAGCCGTGCAGCGGGCTGATGCTGAGCCCAGCTCTGCGGCGCGGCCAATCAATGCTGCACAGCCAGGCCTCAGGGGGTGGTACTGGTAACAAAGAGGGTGGAGCAGAGCAGAGGGACCCCCTTCTGCCTGATATCGTGACGTGACGCGTGAAGGAGCGGGGAACACTTACTTGACTGTGGACTTGACTTCCCTCACTGCGGCCGGCTCTGCAGCTTATCAGCCTTCTGCTCAGGGGGGTGTGAGTCACAAGTAGAATAATATAGATTGGTTTTTGTTAATTGTCTGCTCTGATGCCACTGTCAGGCCTATTTGCAGAAGAAAACCTTATTTTTCCGAATTTTTTGATCATGTGTCTGATGATATTGGTTTTGGTAATTGTCTGATCTGATGCCAACCTATTTGCAGAAGAAATCCTTATTTTTACAAAATGTTTCAACATGTTTCTGTATATGAGAAGGGGACACGGCATGCTGGTCACTATATTAATGGGGGGGGGCATGCTGGTCACTACGTTGATGGGGGGCATGCTGGTCACTACGTTGATGGGGGGCATGCTGGTCACTGCATTGATGGGGAGCATGCTGGTCACTGCATTGATGGGGGGCATGCTGGTTGATGGGGGGCATGCTGGTCACTGCATTGATGGGGGTATGCTGGTCACTGCATTGATGGGGGGCACGCTGGTCACTAAATTGAAGGGGACACGGCACGCTGGTCATTGCATTGAAGGGGACATGGCACGCTGGTCACTGCATTGATGGGGGGCACGCTGGTCACTGCATTGATGGGGGGCACGCTGGTCACTGCATTGATGGGGGGGCACGCTGGTCACTGCACTGAATGGGGGCATGCTGTAGTAACTCTGCATTGAATGGGGGCACGCTGTAGTAACTCTGCACTACTAAAAATGCATGACGAAGAGGATCCGCTGCACAAAAATATCGCAATGTACAGTGCCTTGCGAAAGTATTCGGCCCCTGAACTTTGCGACCTTTTGCCACATTTCAGGCTTCAAATATAAAACTGTAATTTTTTTGTGAAGCAACAACAAGTGGGACACAATCTTTAAGTGGAACGAAATTTATTGGATATTTCAAACCTTTTTAACAAATAAAAAAATTAAAAATTGGGCGTGCAAAATTATTCAGCCCCTTTACTTTCAGTGCAGCAAACTCTCTCCAGAAGTTCAGTGAGAATCTCTGAATGATCCAATGTTGACCTAAATGACTAATGATAATAAAAAGAATCCACCTGTGTGTAATCAAGTCTCCGTATAAATGCACCTGCACTGTAATAGTCTCAGAGGTCCGTTTAAAGCGCAGAGAGCATCATGAAGAACAAGGAACACACCAGGCAGGTCCGAGATACTGTTGTGGAGAAGTTTAAAGCCGGATTTGGATACAAAAAGATTTCCCAAGCTTTAAACATCCCAAGGAGCACTGTGCAAGCGATAATATTGAAATGGAAGACCACTGCAAATCTACGAAGACCTGGCCGTCCCTCTAAACTTTCAGCTAATACAAGGAGAAGACTGATCAGAGATGCAGCCAAGAGGCCCATGATCACTCTGGATGAACTGCAGAGATCTACAGCTGAGGTGGGAGGCTCTGTCCATAGGACAACAATCAGTCGTATACTGCACAAATCTGGCCTTTATGGAAGAGTGGCAAGAAGAAAGCCATTTCTTAAAGATATCCATAAAAAGTGTTGTTTAAAGTTTGCCACAAGGCACCTGGGAGACACACCAAACATGTGGAAGAAGGTGCTCTGGTCAGATGAAACCAAAATCGAACTTTTTGGCAACAATGCAAAACGTTATGTTTGGCGTAAAAGCAACACAGCCAATCACCCCGAATACACCATCCCCACTGTCAAACATGGTGGTGGCAGCATCATGGTTTGGGCCTGCTTTTTTTCAGCAGGGACCAGGAAGATGGTTAAAATTGATGGGAAGATGGATGGAGCCAAATACAGGACCATTCTGGAAGAAAACCTGATTGAGTCTGCAAAAGACCTGAGACTGGGACAGAGATTTGTTTTCCAACAAGACAATGATCCAAAACTTAAAGCAAAATCTACAATGGAATGGTTCACAAATAAACATATCCAGGTGTTAGAATGGCCAAGTCAAAGTCCAGACCTGAATCCAATTGAGAATCTGTGTAAAGAACTGAAAACTGCTGTTCACAAACTCTCTCCATCCAACCTCACTGAGCTTGAGCTGTTTTGCAAGGAGGAATGGGCAAAAATTTCAGTCTCTCGATGTGCAAAACTGATAGAGACATACCCCAAGTGACTTACAGCTGTAATCGCAGCAAAAGGTGGCGCTACAAAGTATTAACTTAAGGGGGCTGAATAATTTTGCACGCCCAATTTTTCTTTTTTTTATTTGTTAAAAAAGTTTGAAAGATCCAATAAATTTCGTTCCACTTCATGATTGTGTCCCACTTGTTGTTTATTCTTTTGCGATGATCGCCGAGTGACCGGCGGACATCGGGTCCGCCGGTCACACGCGCCGGGGGGTCCGTGACCACGCGGTTAGTGACGTAGATCAACGTCACTTTGCCTGTGAGGGGCTGACTGCCGAAAGTAAATAGTCGTGCGGCAGTTGGCAAGTGGTTAAGGCTCTAAAAGACAAAAATACAGTCACTTTGACTAAAATTTTTTTAGACCTTTGGTGACGAAATTCAGTTATTTTGACTAAAAAAAGGCTTTTTAGACACTTGGAGACCAAAATTGAGTCATTTTGACCCAAAAATTTTTTCAGGCCATTGGAGCCCAAATGGCCGGTTTTACACAACTCTTGCCTAAAACCGGCTTTTTAAGGCTCTAAAAGACAAAAATACAGTTATTTTGACTAAAAAATAATTTCAGACCTTTGGTGACCAAATGCAGTTATTTTGACTTAAAAAGGCTTTTTAGACACTTAGAGACAAAAATAGAGTCATTTTGACCAAAACATTTTTTTCAGGCCATTGGAGTCCAAATGGCCGGTTTTAGACAAATCGTGTCTAAACCCGGCTTTTTAAGGCTCTAAAAGACAAAAATACAGTCATTTTGACCCAAAAAAATTTTCAGACCATTGGAGACAAAATGCAGTAATCTTGTCTAAAACTGGATTTTTAAGACTCTAAAATACAAAAATTGGGTCATTTTGACTAAAAGTTTTTTTTCATTCACAGAATACAGAAGTAAGTGTCGGCCGTAAAATGAAATGCAGGTGAGGAGAAAGACCAGCGCTATGGATACATTCTCAGAGACTTTATTGCATAAAAATAGGTTGCAGCCGCCAACCAACCCCTAAAACATTAGGGGTCAAGTATCATATGGGGGGGAAGGTAGTTGTAAACGGCGCTACCTTTTATATATAAAGTAAAACCAACAGTGTATCCAGACCGTGGGGTAACTTTTAAGATATGTGCAAAATAAAGTGCCAGTGCAAAGAATATGTGTCGGCCGTAAAAGGCCCCAAAAATTAGCCCACATGGGTTTACCTAACAGCTAAGAACGTAGTATTTGGTGGCTGAAGGTACATTAGGCATTCACAGGATACAGAAGTAAGTGTCGGCCATAAAAGGCCCTAAAAATTAGCCCACATGGGTTTACCTAACAGCTAAGAACGTAGTACTTGGTGGCTGAAGGTATATTAGGCATTCACAGGGTACAGAAGTAAGTGTCTGTATAGGCCCCAAAAATTAGCCCACGTGGGTTTAATTGATAGTTAAGAATGTAGTATTCTGTGGCTGAAGGTACATTAGGCATTCACGGGATACAGAAGTAAGTGTCGGCCGTAAAAGGCCACAAAAATTAGCCCACATCAGTTTACCTGACAACTAAGAACGTAGTATTTGGTGGCTAGAGTTACATTAGGCATTCACACAGTATACAGAAGTAAGTGTCGGCCTGTATAGGCCCCAAAAAATAGCTCACATGGGTTTAACTGACAGTTAATAATGTATTATTTGGTGGCTAAAGGTACATTAGGCATTCACAGGATACAGAAGTATCTGTCGGCCTGTATAGTCCCCAAAAATTAGCCCACATGGGTTTTACTGACAGCTAAGAATGTAGTATTCTGTGGCTGAAGGTACATTAGGCATTCACACAGTATACAGAAGTAAGTGTCAAAATGTATAGGCCCCAAAAATTAGCTCACATGGGTTTACCTGACAGCTAAGTATGTAGTATTTGGAGGCTGAAGGTACATTAGGCATTCACAGGATACAGAAGTATGTGTCGGCCTGTATAGTCCCCAAAAACTAGCCCACATGGGTTTAACTGACAGCTAAGATCGTAGTATTCTGTGGCTGAAGGTACATTAGGCATTCACAGGATACAGAAGTAAGTGTCAGCCTGTATAGGCCCCAAAAATTAGCTCACATGGGTTTAACTGACAGCAAAGAACGTACTGTATTATATGGCTGGAAGTACATTAGGCATTCACAGTATACAGAAGTGTCGGCCTGTATAGGCCAGGGCCGGATTAGGAGTATCATGGGCTTGGTGCTGAGGATATTGAAAGGCCATTTTTATGGTTAATAAATAAAATTGAACACAAACAAATATTTTTATAAAACAAATAAGTATTTAAAACAAACCGCTCATTCACACTGTATGTGCAAGATACCTGTGTAAATAATTTTTTTAAATTATTTATTTTTTACATGTTATTTATATATATATATATATATATATATATATATATATATATATATATATGTATATATAATTACTTTATTTTTACCATTTACCTTTTTATTATTTCTTCACAATGGTTTTTTTTATGGGGGGGATGGGGGGGGGGGCAGTGGAGGACAGTGGATGGTGTCAGTAGGGCAATGGATGGAGTCACTAGAGCAGTGGATGGTGTCAGCAATTTTTACATTTTTATTATTTTTTTATTTTAGTTTTTAATTATTTTTTAAAATTTATTTATTTTTATTTTTTTTCAAAATGCTTTGGGGGGGGGGGGAATTATGGCATCGGTAAGGCAATGGCAATGCCAAATTGGTCAGTCCAACCCTGCTGGGCCTGTATCAAGTTAGGGGCCTGGAGCTGCAGCTCCAATAGCCCCTACGTTAATCTGGCCCTGGTATAGGCCCCAAAAATTAGCTCACATGGTTTTAACTGACAGCAAAGAACCTAGTGTATTTGATGGCTGGAGGTACATTAGGCATTTCCATTATACAGAAGTAAGTGTCAGCCTGTTTAGAACCAAAAATTAGCTCACATGGGTTTCACTGATAGCAAAGAACGTATTATTGGATGGCTAGAGGTAAATCAGGCATTCACACCGTATACAGAAGTAGGTGTCAGCCTGTATAGGCCCAAAAAAATTAGCTCACATGGGTTTAACTGACAGCAGAGAACATAGTATTTGATGGCTGGAGGTACATTAGGCATTCACACAGTATACAGAAGTAAGTGTTGGCCTCTATAGGCCCCAAAAATTAGCTCACATGGGTTTACCTGACTGCTAAGAACGTAGTATTCTGTGGCTAAAGGTACATTAGGCATTCACAGGATACAGAAGTAAGTGTCGGCCATAAAAGGCACCAGAAATTAGCCCACATGGGTATACCTGACACTTACCTTCAGCCACAGAATACTTCGTTCTTAGCTGTCAGTTAAACCCATGTGGGCTAATTTTTGGGGCCTATACAGGCCAACACTTACTTCTGGATGGGAGACCGCCTGGGATTACCAGGTGCTGTAGGATTTTGGCTTTTCCTTTATTCGTTGGCTTTATTTTTGTTTCTCCTGAGGTGCCATCTTGCCATTGCCAAGTTCAAAGGGGTCGAAAGTGGCAGTGGTGATAGCCTACGACCACATCACCCTGAACGTGTCTGATCTTGGAAGCTAAGCAGGGTTGGGCCTGGTTAGTACCTGGATGGGAGACCGCTTGGGAAAACCAGGTGCTTTAGGCTTTTGGCTTTTCCTTTATTTGTTGGCTTTATTTTTGTTTCTCCTGAGGTGCCATCTTGCCATGGCCAAGTTCAAAGGAGTCGAGGGTGGCAGTGGTGATCGCCTAGGCCACATCACCCTTAACACGCCCGATCTCATCTGATCTCAGAAGCTAAGCAGGGTCGGGCCTGGTTTGTACCTGGATGCGAGACCGCCTGGGAATACAGGGTGCTGTAGCATTTTGGCTTTTCCTTTATTCGTTGGCTTTCTTTTTGTTTCTCCTGAGGTGCCATCTTGCCATGAGCAAGTTCAAAGGGGTCGAAGGTGACAGTGACACTTGCCAATGGCCACATCACCCTCAACGCGCCCGATCTCGTCTGATTTTGGAAGCTAAGCAGGGTCGGGCCTGGTTAGTACCTGGATGGGAGACCTCCTGGGAATATCAGGTGCTGTAGGCTTTTGGCTTTTCCTTTTTCGTTGGCTTTCTTTTTGTTTCTCCTGAGGTGCCATCTTGCCATGGGCAAGTTCAAAGTGGTCGAGGGTGGCAGTGATAATCGCCTATGGCCACATCACCCTGAATGCGCCTGATCTCATCTGATCTCGGAAGATAAGCAGGGTCGGGCCTGGTTAGTAGGGATGATCGAACTTTTGAAAAGTTTGGTTCAACCAGAAGACCCGAATTTCCCGAAAGTTCGGTTCAGATTCCAGAACCCCATTGAAATCAATGGGACCCGAACTTCGGTAATTAAAAAACACAATTTTGAAGCCCTAAAACCCAATAAATGCCCCTAAAAAGTGCCTAGGGTTCTGGGTCATGCCCCAGGGACTATTAATCACACAAAAAAAGTCCGGAACCAGAATTATAGCATGCCAAACCTTCAAAAATGACTTTTTTGCTCAACCATGCCTTTCTTTTGCTCCTAATCAACTGCACAGCCAATGTGTATGATGGGGACATAATGCAGTGCACTGGGAACAAGATTAGAGTTTTTTTTTTAAAAAGGTGCTGTCTATTTAAATGTGCATATAATTAACAGGTGTATTTTCACAATGTCAGGACCCCAACTTGAACCTGGGACCTCCAGTGTGTCTGCCAATGACTCTACTTGCTGAGCCACCTGGAATGCTGGACAGCTCCTTGGACAAATCCTTGAATGACCCTGCTGTGAATCTTTAATGCCTTGAACCTTGAACTTTAAACCCTTTGCTCCTCCCATGAACTTCCGGTTTTAAGCCATGTCTTTGCACTTCCTGGTTGGCAGAATATTGTGCCTTCAACAGCCGATATCTCGCTTGTCTCTCCTGCTGCCATCCGTATCTTTGCTACCATCCATTATCGACACTTGGCTTGTTCCTCGACTATGCTTTTGCCTAATCCCGACTTGCAACTACTTGTTACCGACCTTTGGCTATTCCTAGACTACGCTTTTGCTTGATCCTGACCTGCTGTATCTGCTACTGGACCCCGGCTTGCTCACCTCCTGGTGGGGCGATCCTGAGGACCGCGACCTGGTACTAACACGCAGCAAAATCCATCTCCACCATCGAGGGAGTCAAACTAGGCCTTGCAGATTGCCGCATGTCTTCCTCCTCCTCCTCCTCAAAGCCTGCAAAAGTTCCCGAAGAATCGTCCTCCTCCTCTTCCACCCCTGGATCCTGCTCGGGCCTCTGGGAGCTAGGCATAATGGGGTCAGGATTCTCAGGATAAAAGGGGCCTTGAGAGGCAAGGAAGTCCTCCTCTTCCTCCTGCTGCTCTGCCTCCAGTGCCCTGTCCATAATGCCATGCAGAGTGTGCTCCAACAAATACAGTACCGGTAGGGTGTCACTGATGCATGCGCTGTCCCGGCTTACCATCCTTGTGGACTCCTCAAATCCCGAGAGGACAGCACATGCATCCTTAATCAAAAGCCACTGCCATGGTGAAAAGAAGCCCAGGCGCGCTGAGCCAGTGCTGGTGCTGTACTCGCAGAGATATTCATTGAGATATTCATTGATATTCATTCATATTCATTGATATTCATTGAAATTCGTATGCATGTACAGGCGCTGCAGCATAGCCAAGGTGGAGTTCCAGCGGGTGGGCATGTCACAGACGAGGCGGTGTACCAGCAGGTGAAACTCCTGCTGCACTTCGGCCAAACGTGCAGTGGCACTGTACGACCGCCTGAAGTGATTGCACACCCTTCTTGCCATCCTTAGCACATCCTGCATTCCCGATTCAAAAACCGCTGTACCACGAGATTCAGGACATGCACCAGGCATAGCACATGGGTCAACTTTCCCTGACGAAGGGCGGCCAGGAGGTTTGACCCATTATCGGTAACCACCATCCCTGGCTGCAGCTGGTGTGGTGTCAACCACCTCTGGGCCTGTGCCTGCAGAGCCCCAAGAATCTCAGGGGCAGTATGCTGCCTGTCCCCTAGACACACAAGCTGCAGCACTGCGTGACACCTTTTGGCCTGAGACATAGAATAGCCCTTTGAACTCTTAAGTAGTACCTCATCATATTCAAAGGACCATTCTGCAGAGGAGGGCATGGAGGAGGATGAGTAGGAGGAGGAGCAGAAGGGGGTAGAAGTGATCGATCTACCCAGATCAGCGACACCACCAGCTGTTTGCAGACGTGGGGGCAACCTGGCTGCAGCACTGAGCTCTGGCTACAATCCCTTCCGCTGGCAAGCAGTGTCACCTAATGAGCAGTGACAGAAATGTACCGTCCCTGCCCATGTTTGCTTGACCAAGTGTCAGCCATCAGGTGTATCTTACGGCTGACTGACGTGGCCAGGGACGACACTACATTGCCTTCCACATGTTGGTATAGGGATGGCAGGGCCTTACGGGCAAAGTAATGCCGACTTGGCACCTGCCACTGTGGAACTGCACATTTTGCAAAGTCACGGAAGGGAGCAGACTCTACCAGGTTAAATGGTAACAGTTGCAGAGCCATTAGTTTTGCCAAACTACTGTTTAGATGCTGGGTATGTGGGTGGCGGGGAGTATACATTTTTTTTCGTTCCAGCATGTGTGGAATCAAAATTTGGCGTCTAGATGTTACAGCTGGTGGTGTGCTGGAGGTAGATGCGACACTGCCTGCTATATCATCATCCCTGTCAATGGAGGCTGCCAACAGGTGACGAGTGACTATAGCAGGGCCAGGAATAGACTGATGTGCAGGTGGAGCACGAGGAGCAGCGCGAGGAGGACTAGGAGGCCGACTGACCGATCTTTGGCCCTTTTGTGGGTTCTTCAAATGCTCCTGCCAACAGGCCAAGTGGTGGGTTGTCAAATGCCTGTTTAGGCAGCTTGTACCCAGGTGGTTTACATTTTTGCCACTTTTTATACCCTTCTGACAAATCTTGCAGATCGCAACTGTTCGGTCTGCATGGGATGTCTCAAAAAAGGCCCATCAAGAAGAGGTGTGTATAGTGGCCCGGGAGACAACAGGTGCGGCCTTAGATGGAGCGGGCCATATGCTCTCCCCTCTTGCTTGCTCTGCCTCCTCCTCAACCTCAGACCCAACATCAGACTCCATAAAGGACTGAGCATCAGGCTGGAGTAGATGGCCGACACTGTGGTCAAACAGCTCAGCTGACTCCTCTGCCATGTCTGAAGTTGGGTCTAAGGGAGGACGTGAGGTGGACATGGACTCATCTCTATTTGTTCTGCCAACTGCAGAAGACTGACCACTTTTCTCTGCCTGGGTCACTGTAGTTGTAGATGATGCCGATGATGAGGGTTTGGTAATATAGTCCACCACCTCCTGTACGTACTGTGGACGTATAGCTTGGCCACTGCTGGAGAACAATGCAAATGGTGGCCTGGCTGAGGACTGACCACCACGTCCACCCCTGCCTCTAGACACCCTAGAAGCTGTGCCCCTTTCCGCAGCAGGGCCACGTATGCCTTTTCTTGGTCTACCTGGCATATTTGTCACTGAGGCATTGGCAACTCTGTGCAGTGAAAAACGCACACTGCTATGCGACCCACAGTTGTCGCTGAATACAGCACAGCAGATGTGTGTCACGCACAGTTGCAAAGCCTTTTGCACAGTGGACCTAACGCTTTCAAGAACAGGCATTAAGTTGTCACTGAGGCAATGTATTTTGCTGACTAGCAAACACGTATACCTGCTGTAGATATATCAGCACTGTGGAACGTGCTCACTACACAGAACCCTCACACTTTCACTTTCCCTACAGAAACTAGATTATTACATCTAACTACTGTGGTACAAAGTTCCCTAACTACACTAGATATCCCTTTCCTCACACTAAAAGAACAGCTCCATACAGCAGAAGACTGACACTGTCCCTTTATTTTTATTTTTTTTTCTAACTCAAAAAACCAGCACAATCGCTGTATTTCTAACTACACTGACTGGCTGTAAGCTGAATGCAATTCTGCTATATGGAGCTTTAGAAGCACTCGCCTATGCAGAAAACATAGTGTAGCAAAGCAGGAGTAAGAGAAATGTTTCCACTCTCTTCAACAGACTCTGTATCACTGTGCTATGGGTTAGGCGGGGCTATCTTATATACTGTGGGGCGTATTCACTCCTGCCAGACTCCTGCCCCCTCATTGGCTTTTGCTGATGTTTCTGGGCCAATCACAGGCTTTTAAAGCCCAGTTCCTGTACCAGTGCATTTTGGGCGGTTCTGGTGGCCGAATTCCGAACTTTTACCGCAAAAAGTTCGGAATTCGGCCGAATTTCGAACACCCAATGTTCGGGTCGAACCGATGGTCGACCCAAAGCGTTCGATCATCCCTACGGGTTAGTACTCGGATGGGAGACCATCTGGGAATACCAGGTGCTGTAGGCTTTTGGCTTTTCCTTTATTCGTTTCCTTTATGACTATTTTTGTCTTTATAGTCTTAAAACGCTTGTTTTAGACAAGATAATTGCATTTGGTCTCCAATGGCCTGAAAAATATTTTTTTGATCAAAATGACTCTGTTTTGGTCTCCAAGTGTCAAAAAAAGCCTTTTTTAGTGAGAATAACTGCATTTGATCACCAAAGATCTGGAAAAAATGTTTTAGTCAAAATGACTGTATTTTCGGCTTTCAGAGTCTTAAAACGCTGGTTTTAGACCAGATAACTGCATTTGGTAAACCAATGGCCTGAAAAAAAATTTTTGGTCAAAATTACATTATTTTGGTCTCCAAGTGTCTAAAAAGCCTTTTTTAGTCAAAATAACTACATTTGTTCACCAAAGGTCTGACTTTTTTTTTCTGTCAAAACTTTCATCTTTTCGTCTTTTAGAGTCTTAAACAGCCGCTTTTTAGACAAGATTGTGGTAACCAATAGCCTGAAAAAAAATTTTTGGTCAAAATGACTCTATTTTGGTGTTCAAGTGTCTAAAAAGCCTACAAGCCTTTTAAGACTCTAAAAGACAAAAATACAGTCATTTTGACTAAATTTTTTTTCAGGGGGGCGTGGCTGAGCTGCGGGTGTGAGCGGACGTGCATGCTGTGAGCTCTGCTGTTGATCCTGGTAGTTATCCTGTGTAACTCCTTATCCTGCTCCGATTTCTACCGTCAGTCGGTGCCCTGTGTTCCCTGGAGTGCGGTGATCACCCGGTGAGTCCTCCATCTTCTCTCCGTGATGTCTAAGAAGGGAATCCGCACAGGCCGGCCCGATCCAAGAGCAGCGCGCAGCACAGAAGGCCACATATCTGGAGGCTGCTCAAAAGCTTTTTGCTAAGCCTTCTGCCCGGGACCCCCAAACTCTATCTGAGGACCATCGATCCGGCTCACCGAGGTCGCATTCAGACACGGATGACACTGTTCCCTTAGGGGATCTCTCCCGCCAGATTGCTGATTGCAGCAGATGCAGACCAGGCCCCGAGGCAATCATCTCCTACCCCGGACACAGAACCCACGTTGCGGGACATTATGGCTGCGGTTACCACCTGTACCACCTCAATTACGGCCCTGACAGCGGAGTTAAAGGGGGTCAAGTCTGAGATATCGTTCCCAAGATAACTGCATTTGGTCTACAATGGCCTGAAAAAATTGTTTGGTCAAAATGACTCTAATTTGGTCTCCAAGTGTCTAAAAAGCCTTTATTCGTCAAAATAACTGCATTTGGTCACCAAAGGTCTGAAAATTGTTTTTAGTCAAAATGACTGTATTTTCGCCTTTTAGAGTCTTAAAAAGCCGGTTTTAGACAAGATAATTGCATTTCGTAACCAATGGCCTGATAAATCTTTTTGGTCAAAATGACTCTATTTTGGTTTTTCAAGTGTCAAAAAAGCCTTTTTTAGTCAGAATAACTGCATTTGATCACCAAAGATCTGGAAAAAATGTTTTAGTCAAAATGACTGTATTTTCAGCTTTTAGAGTCTTAAAACGCCGGTTTTAGACCAGATAACTGCATTTGGTAAACCAATGGCCTGAAAAAAAAATTTTGGTCAAAATTACATTATTTTGGTCTCCAAGTGTCTAAAAAGCCTTTTTTAGTCAAAATAACTACATTTGGTCACCAAAGGTCTGATTTTTTTTTTGTCAAAATTTTCGTCTTTTCGTCTTTTAGAGTCTTAAACAGCCGCTTTTTAGACAAGATAACTGCATGTGGTAACCAATAGCCTGAAAACATTTTTTTTTGGTCAAAATTACTCTATTTTGGTTTTCAAGTGTCTAAAAAGCCTACAAGCCTTTTAAGACTCTAAAAGACAAAAATACAGTCATTTTGACTAAATTTTTTTCAGGGGGGCGTGGCCGAGCTGCGGGTGTGAGCGGACGTGCATGCTGTGAGCTCCGCTGTTGATCCTGGTAGTTATCCTGTGTAACTCCTTAGCCCTGTGTTCCCTGGAGTGCGGTGATCACCCTGTGAGTCCTCCATCTTCTCTCCGTGATGTCTAAGAAGGGTAAAGAGGGAAATCCGCACAGGCCGGCCCGATCCAAGATGGCGGCGCCTCGCAGCGCGCAGCACAGAAGGCAACATATCTGGAGGCTGCTCAAAAGCTTTTTGCTAAGCCTGCTGCCCGGGACCCCCAAACTCTATCTGAGGACCATCGATCCGGCTCACCGGGGTCGCATTCAGACACGGATGACACTGTTCCCTTAGGGGATCTCTCCCGCCAGATTGCTGATTGGGAGGCAGCAGATGCAGACCAGGCCCGAGGCAATCATCTCCTACCCCGGACACAGAACCCACGTTGCGGGACATTATGGCTGCGGTTACCACCTGTACCACCTCAATTACGGCCCTGACAGCGGAGTTAAAGGGGGTCAAGGCTGAGATATCGTTCATGAGACATGATATGCAGAAATTGAGGGAGAGGACAGCGGCAGTGGAAGGCAGGGTCAGCTCCCTGGAGGATGACATGGCGCCTTTGCAAAGGGAAGTGAAACATACTGCCCTGCTCTCAGCCCAGCAAGCTGCACGTCTGGATGACTTGGAGAATAGGATGAGACGGAGTAATATCAGAGCAATTGGGATCCCTGAGCGGGTGGAAGGTAAAGATCCTGTGGCTTTCATTGAACAATGGCTGCTCTCTACTTTTGGGCAAGAATCCTTTACTTCCATGTTTTCAGTGGAACGTGCTCATAGGGTGCCTATGCGACTTCTTCCTCCTGGAGATCCCCCCCCCCCCGCGCACTTTCATCTTCAAATTCCTCAATTCCAGGGGAATGCTGGGGAGGCTCAAGATTGACAACTCAAGGATCTCCCTGTTCCCAGATTACTCTGCGGTGGTGCAGAAACAGCGTGCGAAATTCGTAGAGGTCAAGAGGAGATTGCGGGACTTGAATGTTTAATACGCTATGCTGTACCCTTCCAGGCTCCGGGTGGTGGTCCGGGATGAGGTGTTGTTCTTTGACAAGCCTTCTGCTGCTGTTCAATGGCTGGATGCTAATGGTGGGGCCCTGCGGGCGGCCACTTCCCCCAGGCGAGAAGACCTTTGAGGATCGTTTCTACTTTTTGGAACTTTTGTACTCTTTTCGGCCGGTCATGGATCCTTTCGGTTCTCCTGCCTATACCTGGCACTTGATGTTACACACACTTTTCCTGTTATGATGGGAGCTCTTCTGCTGCACTAATGGTTGCTACCTCTCACATGGTTGCTAATTTTGAGGAGACTACACTGGCATCGGTGGTCCCTCTCCGGTTTCCCCCCCTTGGTCATGACTGGACATGCCCTATTGACTCGTCCCTTCCCCCACACGTGGCAGACGTGTATTGCCTTTTTGTTCCCCCCCTTTTTGCCTTTTTTCTGGTCCTGGACTTTGGTTCGATTTTTGCTTTTCCTGCATGTACTTTGTCGCTCTACTGCTATTATTTTACCCTATGCTGTGGATGTTCCTATTGACTGTTCTCTATGCTGGGGCTGCACCGGTACTGTGTGGGCTGGGCGACTACTCCTGTTGCTCTCTCTATATAGCTGGGCTGTGCTGATGGGGTGTAGTGGGTTCACCCTTTCTGGGTGCCCTCTTTCGCCTCCCTGGCCGGGTTGCCTGACGCTCCGTGTATGGCTACATTTTGACTATGGCTGATAATATTTGTGTGATGTCCTGGAATGTGCGGGGCCTCGGCAACCCGGTAAAGAGGACGGCGGTGCTCCGCACCATCAAACACCTGCAGGCAGATGTGGTTTGCCTGCAGGAGACCCATATGTCTCCTTCCACTTCCCTGTGTCTAGCTCCTAGCGTATTTAGTCACCAGTTCCACTCTGTTTACTCCACTTATTCGAGAGGGGTGTGTATTTTGATTAAGAAGGGGGTACGGTTTCTATGCTCAAAGTCTGTGATTGACCCTGAGGGCCGGTTTGTTTTATCCTGCCAACTAGCAAGCCTTAGGTGTGTACTTGTGCCCCCCCCCCCGTATTCTGCAGGGGTACTTAAACTTATCGTGCCACATATTGCTCAACTTCCTGATGTGCCCCTGCTGATGTTGGGGGACTTTACTGCTGTACTTGACTCTGCCTGGGATAGGTTTTCCTCTCACTCCGGTGGACCTATGCTGGCCGGGGGGGCTACGCCCCTTGCTCAGTTGGTGGGTGAACTCGGACTGACAGATGTCTGGAGGATGGGCCATCCTGAGGTATGAAAGTTTTCGTGCTTCTCGGCGTCACACTCGGGATTGTCTAGGATAGATCTGGGGCTGGGTAATGGTTCGCTACTGCCTCTGGTGGTCGTGGCGGGGAAATCCCTTTGGAAACTCAATGCATTCTGGCTGACGCTCTTTCCTAGTCCTGATCCCCTGCCACCCAAACTAACGTCCTTTTTTGCTGACAATTTGGAATCCGCAGAGGTGGGGGTGGTGTGGGATGCGGCTAAGGCATTCATGGGAGGTCAGTTTATACGTACGGTTAATGCC
Organism: Pelophylax lessonae; assembly: GCF_965119305.1. Lineage (NCBI taxonomy): Eukaryota > Metazoa > Chordata > Amphibia > Anura > Ranidae > Pelophylax > Pelophylax lessonae. The sequence goes on from NC_138779.1 coordinate 163,459,087, forward strand.
ATTAAAACGGACACCAGGCAATGGGAGAATACTGTGTTGGACGCAGTGACTAGAGCGGAGGAAACTTATGTTAGGGACCCGTCAGATGATACTCAGAGGTCGTGGCTGGCTGCCCAATCTATGGCCAAGTCGGTCTCGATTCAAAAGGCTGAAAACAAGCGCTTCTTCTTGCAGCAGAGGTATTTTGAGAAGGGAGAAAACACGGGTCATATGTTGGCCATGCTGGTTCGCTCGCGGCAGCCTGCGGCATTTATACCCCAGATTAAGGATCCTCAGGGGGTGCTCTGGCATGCCACGGCTGACATACGGAGAGTACTTGGGAAGTTTTATGCTGATCTTTACTCCTCTAAGATCTCGGCTGACTCACGAGAAATTGCTGATTTTTTTGGCTTCCTGCGATTTGCCTTCTCTGTCTGCCTGGGACGTGGCTGTGCTTGGGGCCCCCCTTACGGAAAACGAACTTTATGCGGCCTTGAAATCTACTAAGCCTGGTAAATCTCCGGGGGCTGATGGTATCCCGTCGGAGGTTTACAGCCGATACGCTGAACAGTTGGTGCCCGTGCTGCTGCGGGTATATAACGAAGCCTTCCGTATTGGCCGCTGTTAGGAATGCTTCCTGAGCACACTGATGTGCTGTCATGAATCTGCAATCTAAAGGGTTAACCTAGAGCAGACTAATTGCAGTAATTGGCAAACAGGCTGCCTTATGCGGGACACTATGGCTGCGGTTACCAACTGTACCACCTCAATTACGGCCCTGACAGCGGAGTTAAAGGGGGTCAAGTCTGAGATATCGTTCATGAGGCATGATATGCAGAAATTGAGGGAGAGGACAGTGGCAGTGGAAGGCAGGGTCAGCTCCCTGGAGGATGACATGGCGCCTTTGCAAAGGGAAGTGAAACATACTGCCCTGCTCTCAGCCCAGCAAGCTGCACGTCTGGATGACTTGGAGAATAGGATGAGACGGAGTAATATCAGAGCAATTGGAATCCCTGAGCGGGCGGAAGGTGAAGATCCTGTGGCTTTCATTGAACAATGGCTGCTCTCTACTTTTGGGCAAGAATCCTTTACTTCCATGTTTTCGGTGGAACGTGCTCATAGGGTGCCTATGCGACCTCTTCCTCCTGGAGCCCCCCCCCCCCCCCCCCCCGCGCACTTTCACCTTCAAATTCCTCAATTACTAAAGCCAGGGGAATGCAGGGGAGGCTCAAGATTGACAACTCAAGGATCTCCCTGTTTCCCGATTACTCTGCGGTGGTGCAGAAACAGCGTGCGAAATTCGTAGAGGTCAAGAGGAGATTGCGGGACTTGAATGTTCAATACGCTATGCTGTACCCTTCCAGGCTCCGGGTGGTGGCCCGGGATGAGGTGTTGTTCTTTGATAAGCCTTCTGCTGCTGTTCAATGGCTGGATGCTAATGGTGGGGCCCTGCGGGCGGCCACTTCCCCCAGGCGAGAAGACCTTTGAGGATCGTTTCTACTTTTTGGAACTTTTGTACTCTTTTCGGCCGGTCATGGATCCTTTCGGTTCTCCTGCCTATACTTGGCACTTGATGTTACACACACTTTTCCCGTTATGATGGGAGCTCTTCTGCTGCACTAATGGTTGCTACCTCTCACATGGTTGCTAATTTTGTGGAGACTGGTATCGGTGGTCCCTCTCCGGTTTCCCCCCCTTGGTCGTGACTGGACATGCCCTATTGACTCGTCCCTTCCCCCACACGTGGCAGACGTGTATTGCCTTTTTGTTCCCCCCTTTTTGCCTTTTTTCTGGTCCTGGACTTTGGTTCGATTTTTGCTTTTCCTGCATGTACTTTGTCGCTCTACTGCTATTATTTTACCCTATGCTGTGGATGTTCCTATTGACTGTTCTCTATGCTGGGGCTGCACCGGTACTGTGTGGGCTGGGCGACTACTCCTGTTGCTTTCTCTATATAGCTGGGCTGTGCTGATGGGGTGTAGTGGGTTCACCCTTTCTGGGTGCCCTCTTTCGCCTCCCTGGCCGGGTTGCCTGACGCTCCGTGTATGGCTACATTTTGACTATGGCTGATAATATTTGTGTGATGTCCTGGAATGTGCGGGGCCTCGGCAACCCGGTAAAGAGGACGGCGGTGCTCCGCACCATCAAACGCCTGCAGGCAGATGTGGTTTGCCTGCAGGAGACCCATATGTCTCCTTCCACTTCCACGTGTCTAGCTCCTAGCGTATTTAGTCACCAGTTCCACTATGTTTACTCCACTTATTCGAGAGGGTGTGTATTTTGATTAAGAAGGGGGTACGGTTTCTATGCTCAAAGTCTGTGATTGACCCTGAGGGCCGGTTTGTTTTATCCTGCCAACTAGCAAGCCTTAGGTGTGTACTTGTGCCCCCCCCCCGTATTCTGCAGGGGTACTTAAACTTATCGTGCCACATATTGCTCAACTTCCTGATGTGCCCCTGCTGATGTTGGGGGACTTTACTGCTGTACTTGACTCTGCCTGGGATAGGTTTTCCTCTCACTCCAGTGGACCTATGCTGGCCGGGGGGGCTATGCCCCTTGCTCGGTTGGTGGGTGAACTCGGACTGACAGATGTCTGGAGGATGGGCCACCCTGAGGTATGAAAATTTTCGTGCTTCTCGGCGTCACACTCGGGATTGTCTAGGATAGATCTGGGGCTGGGTAATGGTTCGCTACTGCCTCTGGTGGTCGTGGCGGGAAAATCCCTTTGGAAACTCAATGCATTCTGGCTGACGCTCTTTCCTAGTCCTGATCCCCTGCCACCCAAACTAACGTCCTTTTTTGCTGACAATTTGGAATCCGCAGAGGTGGGGGTGGTGTGGGATGCGGCTAAGGCATTCATGGGAGGTCAGTTTATACGTACGGTTAATGTCATTAAAACGGACACCAGGCAATGGGAGAATACTGTGTTGGACGCAGTGACTAGAGCGGAGGAAACTTATGATAGGGACCCGTCAGATGATACTCAGAGGTCGTGGCTGGCTGCCCAATCAATGGCCAAGTCGGTCTCGATTCAAAAGGCTGAAAACAAGCACTTCTTCTTGCAGCAGAGGTATTTTGAGAAGGGAGAAAACACGGGTCATATGTTGGCCATGCTGGTTCGCTCGCAGCAGCCTGCGGCATTTATACCCCAGATTAAGGATCCTCAGGGGGTGCTCTGGCACGCCACGGCTGACATACGGAGAGTACTTGGGAAGTTTTATGCTGATCTTTACTCCTCTAAGATCTCGGCTGACTCACGAGAAATTGCCGATTTTTTTGGCTTCCTGCGATTTGCCTTCTCTGTCTGCCTGGGACGTGGCTGTGCTTGGGGCCCCCCTTACGGAAAACGAACTTTATGCGGCCTTGAAATCTACTAAGCCTGGTAAATCTCCGGGGGCTGATGGTATCCCGTCGGAGGTTTACAGCCGATACGCTGAACAGTTGGTGCCCGTGCTGCTGCGGGTATATAACGAAGCCTTCCGTATTGGCCGCTGTTAGGAATGCTTCCTGAGCACACTGATGTGCTGTCATGAATCTGCAAGGGTTAACCTAGAGCAGACTAATTGCAGTAATTGGCAAAGAGGCTGCCTTATTTAAACAGCTCAGAAGCACTGTGTCTTTGCTGACTTTTCCTGTGTTCCTGAAGCCTGCTTCCTGTTACCTGTTTGATATCCGTTTTGACCTTTGGCTTGTTCCTGACCTTGTTGACCTGCTGCCCGTCCTGACCCCCGGCTTGTTTGACCATTCTCTCAGATCTCCCTTGTCTGCTTATCTGCCTTCGGATCATGACCGGCTTCTCCCTTGGTGGGGCGACCCTGAGGACTGCGACCTGGTATCCACACGCAGCAAAATCCATCCTCCCCACTAGAGGCTCTTGCGAAAACCGGTGGATACTTAGATTCCGCAACTCAGGTTAGCCTGTGTCACTTACCTTGGGGGTTCCCGTCTAAGCTCCGCCCTCTGGCACACGTGGGGCCTTCCTCTGCCATCAGGCTACCACTTGTATCCCTAACAGTACAAATCAGCCATGACGGAGCCTGCAAGAGAAGCCTCACGGTTGGAAGAGATCTGCCAACACCTCGCAGCCCTGTCTCAAACCGTAAAGTCGCTTCAAGGCGGCTACACACAGCTAGAGGAACGGCTGCGCTCTACGACACTTCAGGGGGATCCTCCTGTATTATCTGCTTCCTCTCCTGCTGCAGCACTCTCTGCACCTGCTTCTGGCCCTACTGTAGTGATGCTGCCACCAGAACCTCGAGTTCCTGCTCCCGAAAAATATTCCGGGGATCGCGGTAAATTCCACGCCTTTCGCAACGCCTGGCAGCTGTATTTCTCCCTGCAACCTCGAACCTTTTCTTTGGAGACCACCAAGGTGGGGTTTGTTATCTCCCTGCTCCTAGGCAAACCCTAGTCCTGGGTTCATCGGCTCCTTGAAGAGGGCAGCCCCCATTAAACTCCTTACGGTCATTTTTTGAGGCCATGACACAGCTCTATGATGACCCGCAGCGATCCTCCACCGCAGAAGCTGCGCTTCATGTTCTTCAGCAGGGTCGCAGGCCCGTAGAACACTACGTCACTAACTTCCGCCGCATCAGTTCCGATATGTCCTGGAACGAAGCAGCACTCCGATATCAGTTCCATCTCGGCTTGTCAGAAGGACTGAAGGACGAGCTGGCGCGGGTAGGTGTCCCCAACGCCTTGGAAGATTTGATTTCCCAGGCCATTCAAATCGACCGGTGGCTACGGGAGCGCAGAGCAGAACGATCTCCGCAGCAGTTCAGACCAGCCTGGACGCTACCATGAGTTGCTCATCCTGCATACTTTTCTTCTGCTGGGTCAGCTCTTACCAACCCCGCTCCCGCTGGAGTCGCCTCAGATACGCCTGAACCTATAGAACTTGGGATCATACGGCCTGCTTTGTCCCCGGAGGAGAGACGCCGTCGCCAGTTGGGTAACATGTGCCTGTATTGCGGTGAAGCTGGCCACTATGTGCGCTCCTGCCCGGCAAAATACCATAAGTTCATGCCGGCTATACCATCTGTTGCCAGTTCCTCCCACCTAGCCTTTCCTGTGTCATTACAGCTTCCGGAAGGACTCGTCCCAGTTACTGCAATCATTGACTTGGGAGCCTGCCGTTGTTTCATTGATCGCTCGTTCGCCCTGCAACATGGTGTATCTCTCCGGCTCAAGACTCAGGACCTCACCATCTTCCTGGCTGATGGTTCCCACATCAAATCCGGGCCCGTGACCCAAGAAACTTTTCCCCTTCCTATGGTCTCCTCCTCCGGCCATAAGGAACTGATTAGCCTGGATGTTATCACATCCTCCTTATTTCCCATTATCCTGGGATTACCGTGGTTGCAAGCACATAACCCGCAAGTCAATTGGATCACAGGCACCATCCAGTTCCCATCTCTTTACTGCAAGAATTCCTGTCTACCCGCTCCTCCTGAATTCCCCAAGACTCTGTTCTGTCTTTAATCCAACCTGATCTGTGTTCTGTGGTGCCCAAAGAATACCATGATTTCCTGGACGTATTCAGCAAACGGGGAGCAGAGACCTTGCCCCCCCACCGTCCATATGACTGCCCCATCGACTTGCTCCCAGGAGCCGAAATCCCGTTCGGCCGGATTTACCCACTTTCTGAACGTGAGCTGGACGTCTTAAAGGACTATGTAGACGAAAGTCTGAAGAAGGGGTTCATCCGTCCCTCTACCTCTCCAGCAGGGGCAGGTATCTTCTTCGTAGAGAAGAAGGATCACACCCTCCGACCCTGCATAGATTATAGGGATTTAAATAAAGTTACTATTAAAAACCGTTATCCCCTTCCTCTAGTCCCCGAACTCTTTCAGAGACTCAGATCTGCCATCCTGTTTACTAAGCTGGATCTTCGTGGGGCGTACTACTTGGTGCGCATCCGAGAGGGTGACGAATGGAAGACTGCTTTCCACACTAGATTCGGACATTTCGAATACCTGGTAATGCCATTTGGCCTTTGTAATGCTCCTGCCACGTTCCAACACTTTGTGAACGACATCTTCAGGGATTGGTTGGATATCTTCATCATCCAAATGACATCCTAATCTTCTCAACATCCCTAGAGCAGCATCGCGAGCATGTTCGAAATGTCCTCGGTCGCCTTCGCCAGCATGGCCAAGGCCGAGAAGTGCGTTTTTGAGCAGAACAGTATCCCATTTCTGGGGTTAATAATTTCCACAGAAGGAATAGAGATGGATCCTAAGAAGGTCTCTGCCATTCTGGACTGGCCACCTCCATCAGACAAAAAGGGAGTACAGCGCTTCGTTGGCTTCGCCAATTTTTATAGGAGGTTCATTAAGGGGTTCTCTAACATCATAGCCCCTATTACTCACCTTACTAAGAAGAACGTCCGCTTCCAGTGGACCCCAGAAGCTCAGTCCGCCTTCTCGGTTCTTAAAAAACATTTTACTTCTGCCCCTATCCTAAGTCACCCGGATCCTGCCTTACCCTATCTCCTGGAGGTAGACGCATCGGACGTTGCGGTCGGGGCAGTCATCTCCCAAAGACAGGGAACTAGAGACTTAACTCACCCAATAGCCTTCTTTTCCCAGAAACTCTCTGCCGCGGAGAAAAACTATGATGTCGGGGACCGGGAACTCTTGGCTATCAAAGCCGCTCTCGAAGTGGTATTCCCAGGTGGTCTCCCGTCTAGGTACTAACCAGGCCCGACCCTGCTTAGCTTCCGAGATCAGACGAGATCAGGCGTGTTCAGGGTGATGTGGCCATAGGCGATCACCACTGCCACCCTCGACCCCTTTGAACTTGGCAATGGCAAGATGACACCTCAGGAGAAACAAAAAGAAAGCCAACGAATAAAGGAAAAGCCAAAATGCTACAGCACCCTGTATTCCCAGGCAGTCTCGCATCCAGGTACAAACCAGGCCCGACCCTGCTTAGCTTCTGAGATCAGATGAGATCAGACGTGTTAAGGGTGATGTGGCCATAGGCGATCACCACTGCCACCCTCGACTCCTTTGAACTTGGCCATGGCAAGATGGCACCTCTTCTTGATGGGCCTTTTTTGAGACATCCCATGCAGACCGAACAGTTGCGATCTGCAAGATTTGTCAGAAGGGTATAAAAAGTGGCAAAAATGTCAACCACCTGGGTACAAGCTGCCTAAACAGGCATTTGACAACCCACCACTTGGCCTGTTGGCAGGAGCATTTGAAGAACCCACAAAAGGGCCAAAGATCGGTCAGTCGGCCTCCTAGTCCTCCTTGCGCTGCTCCTCGTGCTCCACCTGCACATCAGTCTATTCCTGGCCCTGCTATAGTCACTCGTCACCTGTTGGCAGCCTCCATTGACAGGGATGATGATATAGCAGGCAGTGTCGCATCTACCTCCAGCACACCACCAGCTGTAACATCTAGACGCCAAATTTTGATTCCACACATGCTGGAACGAAAAAAAAATGTATACTCCCCGCCACCCACATACCCAGCATCTAAACAGTAGTTTGGCAAAACTACTGGCTCTGCAACTGTTACCATTTAACCTGGGTAGAGTCTGCTCCCTTCCGTGACTTTGCAAAATGTGCAGTTCCACAGTGGCAGGTGCCAAGTCGGCATTACTTTGCCCGTAAGGCCCTGCCATCCCTATACCAACATGTGGAAGGCAATGTAGTGTCGTCCCTGGCCACGTCAGTCAGCCGTAAGATACACCTGACGGCTGACACTTGGTCAAGCAAACATGGGCAGGGACGGTACATTTCTGTCACTGCTCATTGGGTGACACTGCTTGCCAGCGGAAGGGATTGTAGCCAGAGCTCGGTGCTGCAGCCAGGTTGCCCCCACGTCTGCAAACAGCTGGTGGTGTCGCTGATCCGGGTAGATCGATCACTTCTACCCCCTTCTGCTCCTCCTCCTACACCATGCCTTTCTTTTGCTCCTAATCAACTGTACAGCCAATGTGTATGATGGGGACATAATGCAGTGCACTGGGAACAAGATTAGAGATTTTTTTTTAAAAGGTGCTGTCTCTTAAAATGTGCATATAATTAACAGGTGTATTTTCACAATGTCAGGGACCAGACTTGTACCTGGGACCTCCAGTGTGTCTGCCAATGACTCTACTTGCTGAGCCACCTGGAATGCTGGACAGCTCCTTGGACAAATCCTTGAATGACCCTGCTGTGAATCTTTATTGCCTTGAACTTTGAACCCTTTGCTCCTCCCATGAACTTCCTGTTTTAAGCCATGTCTTTGCACTTCCTGGTTGGCAGAATATTGTGCCTTCAAGAGCCGATATCTCGCTTGTCTCTCCTGCTGCCATCCGTATCTTTGCTACCATCCATTATCGACACTTGGCTTGTTCCTCGACTATGCTTTTGCCTAATCCCGACTTGCAACTACTTGTTACCGACCTTTGGCTATTCCTAGACTACGCTTCTGCTTGATCCTGACCTGCTGTATCTGCTACTGGACCCTGGCTTGCTCACCTCCTGGTGGGGCGATCCTGAGGACCGCGACCTGGTACTAACACGCAGCAAAATCCATCTCCACCATCGAGGGAGTCAAACTAGGCCTTGCAGATTGCTGCATGTCTTCCTCCTCCTCAAAGCCTGCCAAAGTTCCCGAAGAATCGTCCTCCTCCTCTTCCACCCCTGGATCCTGCTCGGGCCTCTGGGAGCTAGGCATAATGGGGTCAGGATTCTCAGGATAAAGGGGGCCTTGAGAGGCAAGGAAGTCCTCCTCTTCCTCCTGCTGCTCTGCCTCCAGTGCCCTGTCCATAATGCCACGCAGAGTGTGCTCCAACAAAAACAGTACCGGTAGGGTGTCACTGATGCATGCGCTGTCCCGGCTGACCATCCTTGTGGACTCCTCAAATGCCGAGAGGACAGCACATGCATCCTTAATCAAAAGCCACTGCCATGGTGAAAAGAAGCCCAGGCACGCTGAGCCAGTGCTGGTGCTGTACTTGCAGAGATATTCATTGAGGGCCCTCTGCTGCATGTACAGGCGCTGCAGCATAGCCAAGGTGGAGTTCCAGCGGGTGGGCATGTCACAGACAAGGCGGTGTACCGGCAGGTGAAACTCGTGCTGCACTTCAGCCAAATGTGCAGTGGCACTGTACGACCGCCTGAAGTGATTGTACACCCTTCTTGCCATCCTTAGCACATCCTGCATTCCCGGGTATGAGTTCAAAAACCGCTGTACCACGAGATTCAGGACATGCGCCAGGCATAGCACATGGGTCAACTTTCCCTGACGAAGGGCAGCCAGGAGGTTTGACCCATTATCGGTAACCACCATCCCTGGCTGCAGCTGGCGTGGTGTCAACCACCTCTGGGCCTGTGCCTGCAGAGCCCCAAGAATCTCAGGGGCAGTATGCTGCCTGTCCCCTAGACACACAAGCTGCAGCACTGCATGACACCTTTTGGCCTGAGACATAGAATAGCCCTTTGAACGCTTACGTAGTACCTCATCATATTCAAAGGACCATTCTGCAGAGGAGGGCATGGAGGAGGATGAGTAGGAGGAGGAGCAGAAGGGGGTAGAAGTGATCGATCTACCCGGATCAGCGACACCACCAGCTGTTTGCAGACGTGGGGGCAACCTGGCTGCAGCACCGAGCTCTGGCTACAATCCCTTCCGCTGGCAAGCAGTGTCACCCAATGAGCAGTGACAGAAATGTACCGTCCCTGCCCATGTTTGCTTGACCAAGTGTCAGCCGTCAGGAGTATCTTACGGCTGACTGACGTGGCCAGGGACGACACTACATTGCCTTCCACATGTTGGTATAGGGATGGCAGGGCCTTACGGGCAAAGTAATGCCGACTTGGCACCTGCCACTGTGGAACTGCACATTTTGCAAAGTCACGGAAGGGAGCAGACTCTACCAGGTTAAATGGTAACAGTTGCAGAGCCAGTAGTTTTGCCAAACTACTGTTTAGATGCTGGGTATGTGGGTGGCGGGGAGTATACATTTTTTTTCGTTCCAGCATGTGTGGAATCGAAATTTGGCGTCTAGATGTTACAGCTGGTGGTGTGCTGGAGGTAGATGCGACACTGCCTGCTATATCATCATCCCTGTCAATGGAGGCTGCCAACAGGTGACGAGTGACTATAGCAGGGCCAGGAATAGACTGATGTGCAGGTGGAGCACGAGGAGCAGCGCGAGGAGGACTAGGAGGCCGACTGACCGATCTTTGGCCCTTTTGTGGGTTCTTCAAATGCTCCTGCCAACAGGCCAAGTGGTGGGTTGTCAAATGCCTGTTTAGGCAGCTTGTACCCAGGTGGTTGACATTTTTGCCACGTTTTATACCCTTCTGACAAATCTTGCAGATCGCAACTGTTCGGTCTGCATGGGATGTCTTAAAAAAGGCCCATCAAGAAGAGGTGTGTATAGTGGCCCGGGAGACAACAGGTGCGGCCTTAGATGGAGCGGGCCGTCTGCTCTCCCCTCTTGCTCGCTCTGCCTCCTCCTCAACCTCAGACCCAACATCAGACTCTATAAAGGACTGAGCATCAGGCGTGGCCCGGGAGACAACAGGTGCGGCCTTAGATGGAGCTGGCTGTCTGCTCTCCCCTCTTGCTTGTTCTGCCTCCTCCTCAACCTCAGACCCAACATCAGACTCCATAAAGGACTGAGCATCAGGCTGGAGTAGATGGCCGACACTGTGGTCAAACAGCTCAGCTGACTCCTCTGCCATGTCTGAAGTTGGGTCTAAGGGAGGATGTGAGGTGGACATGGACTCATCTCTATTTGTTCTGCCAACTGCAGAAGACTGACCACTTTTCTCTGCCTGGGTCACTGTAGTTGCAGATGATGCCGATGATGAGGGTTTGGTAATATAGTCCACCACCTCCTGTACGTACTGTGGACGTATAGCTTGGCCACTGCCGGAGAACAATGCAAATGGTGGCCTGGCTGTGGACTGACCACCACGTCCACCCCTGCCTCTAGACACCCTAGAAGCTGTGCCCCTTTCCGCAGCAGGGCCACGTATGCCTTTTCTTGGTCTACCTGGCATATTTGTCACTGAGGCGTTGGCAACTCTGTGCAGTGAAAAACGCACACTGCTATGCGACCCACAGTTGTCGCTGAATACAGCACAGCAGATGCGTGTCACGCACAGTTGCAAAGCCTTTTGCACAGTAGACCTAACGCTTTCAAGAACAGGCGTTAAGTTGTCACTGAGGCAATGTATTTTGCTGACTAGCAAGCACGTATACCTGCTGTAGATATATCAGCACTGTGGAACGTGCTCACTACACAGAACCCTCACACTTTCACTTTCACTTTCCCTACAGAAACTAGATTATTACATCTAACTACTGTGGTACAAAGTTCCCTAACTACACTAGATATCCCTTTCCTCACACTAAAAGAACAGCTCCATACAGCAGAAGACTGACACTGTCCCTTTAATTTTTTTTTTTTTCTAACTAAAAAAACCAGCACAATCGCTGTATTTCTAACTACACTGACTGGCTGTAAGCTGAATGCAATTCTGCTATATGGAGCTTTAGAAGCACTCGCCTATGCAGAAAACATAGTGTAGCAAAGCAGGAGTAAGAGAAATGCTTCCACTCTCTTCAACAGACTCTGTATCACTGTGCTAGGGGTTAGGCGGGGCTATCTTATATACTGTGGGGCGTATTCACTTCTGATTGGAACCTGGTCTCCGTAGTCACTCCAATCACGTTCCCAGAAGACTCCTGCCCCCTCATTGGCTTTTGCTGATGTTTCTGGGCCAATCACGGGCTTTTAAAGCCCAGTTCCTGTACCAGTGCATTTTGGGCGGTTCTGGTGGCCGAATTCCGAACTTTTACCACAAAAAGTTCGGAATTTGGCCGAATTTCGAACACCCAATGTTCGGGTCGAACCGATGGTCGACCCGAACCGTTCGATCATCTCTACGGGTTAGTACCTGGATGGGAGACCACCTGGGAATACCAGGTGTAGGCTTTTGGCTTTTCCTTTATTCGTTGGCTTTTTTTTTGTTTCTCCTGAGGTGCCATCTTGCCATGGCCAAGTTCAAAGGGGTCGAGGGTGGCAGTGGTGATCGCCTACGGCCACATCACCCTGAACGCGCCCGATCCTGTCTGATCTTGGAAGCTAAGCAGGGTCAGGCCTGGTTAGTACCTGGATGGGAGACCAGCTGGGAATACCAGGTGCTGTAGGCTTTTGGCTTTTCCTTTATTCGTTGGCTTTTAAGATAACTGCATGTGGTAACCAATAGCCTAAAAAAATGTTTTTGGTCAAAATGACTATTTTCGTCTTTTAGAGTCTTAAAACGCTTGTTTTAGACAAGATAACTGCATTTGGTCTCCAATGGCCTGAAAAAAATTTTTGGTCAAAATGACTCTAATTTGGTCTCCAAGTGTCTAAAAAGCCTTTATTCATCAAAATAACTGCATTTGGTCACCAAAGGTCTGAAACTTGTTTTTAGTCAAAATGACTGTATTTTCGCCTTTTAGAGTCTTAAAAAGTCGGCCTGAAAAATCTTTTTGGTCAAAATGACTCTATTTTGGTTTTCAAGTGTCTAAAAAGCCTTTTTTAGTCAATATAACTGCATTTGATAACCAAAGGTCTGAAAAATAATTTAGTCAAAATGACTATTTTTGTCTTTATAGTCTTAAAACGCTTGTTTTAAACAAGATAATTGCATTTGGTCTCCAATGGCCTGAAAAATATTTTTTTGATCAAAATGACTCTGTTTTGGTCTCCAAATGTCAAAAAAGCCTTTTTTAGTCAGAATAACTGCATTTGATCACCAAAGATCTGGAAAAAATGTTTTAGTCAAAATGACTGTATTTTCGGCTTTTAGAGTCTTAAAACGCCGGTTTTAGACCAGATAACTGCATTTGGTAAACCAATGGCCTGAAAAAATTTTTTGGTCAAAATTACATTATTTTGGTCTCCAAGTGTCTAAAAAGCCTTTTTTAGTCAAAATAACTACATTTGGTCACCAAAGGTCTGACATTTTTTTTGTCAAAATTTTCGTCTTTTCGTCTTTTAGAGTCTTAAACAGCCGCTTTTTAGACAAGATAACTGCATGTGGTAACCAATAGCCTGAAAAAAAATTTTTTTGGTCAAAATGACTCTATTTTGGTGTTCAAGTGTCTAAAAAGCCTACAAGCCTTTTAAGACTCTAAAAGACAAAAATACAGTCATTTTGACTAAATTTTTTTTCAGGGGGGCGTGGCCGAGCTGCGGGTGTGAGCGGACGTGCATGCTGTGAGCTCCGCTGTTGATCCTGCTAGTTATCCTGTGTAACTCCTTATCCTGCTCCGATTTCTACCGTCAGTCGGTGCCCTGTGTTCCCTGGAGTACGGTGATCACCAGGTGAGTCCTCCATCTTCTCTCCGTGATGTCTAAGAAGGGTAAAGAGGGAAATCCGCACAGGCCGGCCCGATCCAAGATGGCGGCGCCTCGCAGCGCGCAGCACAGAAGGCCACATATCTGGAGGCTGCTCAAAAGCTTTTTGCTAAGCCTGCTGCCCGGGACCCCCAAACTCTATCTGAGGACCATCGATCCGGCTCACCGGGGTCGCATTCAGACACGGATGACACTGTTCCCTTAGGTGATCTCTCCTGCCAGATTGCTGATTGGGAGGCAGCAGATGCAGACCAGGCCCCGAGGCAATCATCTCCTACCCCGGACACAGAACCCACGTTGCGGGACATTATGGCTGCGGTTACCACCTGTACCACCTCAAATACAGCCCTGACAGTGGAGTTAAAGGGGGTCAAGGCTGAGATATCGTTCATGAGACATGATATGCAGAAATTGAGGGAGAGGACAGTGGCAGTGGAAGGCAGGGTCAGCTCCCTGGAGGATGACATGGCGCCTTTGCAAAGGGAAGTGAAACATACTGCCCTGCTCTCAGCCCAGCAAGCTGCATGTCTGGATGACTTAGAGAATAGGATGAGACGGAGTAATATCAGAGCAATTGGGATCCCTGAGCGGGCGGAAGGTAAAGATCCTGTGGCTTTCATTGAACAATGGCTGCTCTCTACTTTTGGGCAAGAATCCTTTACTTCCATGTTTTCGGTGGAACTTGCTCATAGGGGGCCTATGCGACCTCTTCCTCCTGGAGCCCCCCCCCCGCGCACTTTCATCTTCAAATTCCTCAATTACTAAAGCCAGGGGAATGCAGGGGAGGCTCAAGATTGACAACTCAAGGATCTCCCTGTTTCCCGATTACTCTGCGGTGGTGCAGAAACAGCGTGCCAAATTCGTAGTGGTCAAGAGGAGATTGCAGGACTTGAATGTTCAATACGCTATGCTGTACCCTTCCAGGCTCTGGGTGGTGGTCCGGGATGAGGTGCTGTTCTTTGACAAGCCTTCTGCTGCTGTTCAATGGCTGGATGCTAATGGTGGGGCCCTGCGGGCGGCCACTTCCCCCAGGCGAGAAGACCTTTGAGGATCGTTTCTACTTTTTGGAACTTTTGTACTCTTTTCGGCCGGTCATGGATCCTTTCGGTTCTCCTGCCTATACTTGGCACTTGATGTTACACACACTTTTCCTGTTATGATGGGAGCTCCTCTGCTGCACTAATGGTTGCTACCTCTCACATGGTTGCTAATTTTGAGGAGACTACACTGGCATCGGTGGTCCCTCTCCGGTTTCCCCCCTTGGTCGTGACTGGACATGCCCTATTGACTCGTCCCTTCCCCCACACGTGGCAGACGTGTATTGCCTTTTTGTTCCCCCCTTTTTGCCTTTTTTCTGGTCCTGGACTTTGGTTCGATTTTTGCTTTTCCTGCATGTACTTTGTCGCTCTACTGCTATTATTTTACCCTATGCTGTGGATGTTCCTATTGACTGTTCTCTATGCTGGGGCTGCACCGGTACTGTGTGGGCTGGGCGACTACTCCTGTTGCTCTCTCTATATAGCTGGGCTGTGCTGATGGGGTGTAGTGGGTTCACCCTTTCTGGGTGCCCTCTTTCGCCTCCCTGGCCGGGTGGCCTGACGCTCCGTGTATGGCTACATTTTCTGGAATGTGCGGGGCCTCTGCAACCCGGTAAAGAGGACGGCAGTGCTCCGCACCATCAAACGCCTGCAGGCAGATGTGGTTTGCCTGCAGGAGACCCATATGTCTCCTTCCACTTCCCCGTGTCTAGCTCCTAGCGTATTTAGTCACCAGTTCCACTCTGTTTACTCCACTTATTCGAGAGGGGTGTGTATTTTGATTAAGAAGGGGGTACGGTTTCTATGCTCAAAGTCTGTGATTGACCCTGAGGGCCGGTTTGTTTTATCCTGCCAACTAGCAAGCCTTAGGTGTGTACAAGCCCCCCCCCCGTATTCTGCAGGGGTACTTAAACTTATCGTGCCACATATTGCTCAACTTCCTGATGTGCCCCTGCTGATGTTGGGGGACTTTACTGCTGTACTTGACTCTGCCTGGGATGCGGCTAAGGCATTCATGGGAGGTCAGTTTATACGTACGGTTAATGTCATTAAAACGGACACCAGGCAATGGGAGAATACTGCGTTGGACGCAGTGACTAGAGCGGAGGAAACTTATGTTAGGGACCCGTCAGATGATACTCAGAGGTCGTGGCTGGCTGCCCAATCTATGGCCAAGTCGGTCTCGATTCAAAAGGCTGAAAACAAGCGCTTCTTCTTCCAGCAGAGGTATTTTGAGAAGGGAGAAAACACGGGTCATATGTTGGCCATGCTGGCTCGCTCGCAGCAGCCTGCGGCATTTATACCATAGATTAAGGATCCTCAGGGGGTGCTCTGGCATGCCACGGCTGACATACGGAGAGTACTTGGGAAGTTTTATGCTGATCTTTACTCCTCTAAGATCACGGTCGACTCACGAGAAATTGCCGATTTTTTTGGCTTCCTGCGATTTGCCTTCTCTGTATGCCAGGGACGTGGCTGTGCTTGGGGCCCCCCTTACGGAAAACGAACTTTATGCGGCCTTGAAATCTACTAAGCCTGGTAAATCTCCGGGGGCTGATGGTATCCCGTCGGAGGTTTACAGCCGATACGCTGAACAGTTGGTGCCCGTGCTGCTGCGGGTATATAACGAAGCCTTCCGTATTGGCCGCTGTTAGGAATGCTTCCTGAGCACACTGATGTGCTGTCATGAATCTGCAATCTAAAGGGTTAACCTAGAGCAGACTAATTGCAGTAATTGGCAAACAGGCTGCCTTATTTAAACAGCTCAGAAGCACTGTGTCTTTGCTGACTTGTCTGCAGCTCTTCCTGTGTTCCTGAAGCCTGCTTCCTGTTACCTGTTTGATATCCGTTTTGACCTTTGGCTTGTTCCTGACCTTGTTGACCTGCTGCCCGTCCTGACCCCCGGCTTGTTTGACCATTCTCTCGGATCTCACTTGTCTGCTTATCTGCCTTCAGATCATGACCGGCTTCTCCCTTGGTGGGGCGACCCTGAGGACTGCGACCTGGTATCCACACGCAGCAAAATCCATCCTCCCCACTAGAGGCTCTGGCGAAAACCAGTGGATACTTAGATTCCGCACCTCAGGTTAGCCTGTGTCACTTACCTTGGGGGTTCCCGTCTAAGCTCCGCCCTCTGGCACACGTGGGGCCTTCCTCTGCCATCAGGCTACCACTTGTATCCCTAACAGTACAAATCAGCCATGACGGAGCCTGCAAGAGAAGCCTCACCGTTGGAAGAGATCTGCCAACACCTCGCAGCCCTGTCTCAAACCGTAAAGTCGCTTCAAGACGGCTACACACAGCTAGAGGAACGGATGCGCTCTACGACACTTCAGGGGGATCCTCCTGTATTATCTGCTTCCTCTCCTGCTGCAGCACTCTCTGCACCTGCTTCTGGCCCTACCGTAGTGATGCTGCCACCAGAACCTCGAGTTCCTGCTCCCGAAAAATATTCCGGGGATCGCGGTAAATTCTGCGCCTTTCGCAACGCCTGGCAGCTGTATTTCTCCCTGCAACCTCGAACCTTTTCTTTGGAGACCACCAAGGTGGGGTTTGTTATCTCCCTGCTCCTAGGCGAACCCCAGTCCTGGGTTCATCGGCTCCTTGAAGAGGGCAGCCCCCATTAAACTCCTTACAGTCATTTTTTGAGGCCATGGCACAGCTCTATGATGACCCGCAGCGATCCTCCACCGCAGAAGCTGCGCTTCATGTTCTTCAGCAGGGTCGCAGGCCCGTAGAACACTACGTCACTAACTTCCGCCCCATCAGTTCCGATACGTCCTGGAACGAAGCAGCACTCCGGTATCAGTTCCGTCTCGGCTTGTCAGAAGGACTGAAGGACGAGCTGGCGCGGGTAGGTGTCCCCAACGCCTTGGAAGATTTGATTTCCCAGGACATTCAAATCGACCGGTGGCTACGGGAGCGCAGAGCAGAACGATCTCCGCAGCAGTTCAGACCACCCTGGACACTACCACGAGTTGCTCATCCTGAATACTTTTCTTCTACTGGGTCAGCTCTTACCAACCCCGCTCCCGCTGGAGTCACCTCAGATACGCCTGAACCTATACAACTTGGGATCATACGGCCTGCTTTGTCCCCGGAGGAGAGACGCCGTCGCCAGTTGGGTAACCTGTGCCTGTATTGCGGTGAAGCTGGCCACTATGTGCGCTCCTGACCGGCAAAATACCATAAGTTCATGCTGGCCTCACCATCTGTTGCCAGTTCCTCCCACCTAGCCTTTCCTGTGTCATTACAGCTTCCGGAAAGACTCGTCCCAGTTACTGCAATCATTGACTTGGGAGCCTGCAGTTGTTTCATTGATCGCTCGTTCGCCCTGCAACATGGCGTACCTCTCCGTCTCAAGACTCAGGACCTCACCATCTTCCTGGCTGATGGCTCCCACATCAAATCCGGGCCCGTGACCCAAGAAACTTTTCCCCTTCCTATGGTCTCCTCCTCCGGCCATAAGGAACTGATTAGCCTGGATGTTATCACATCCTCCTTATTTCCCATTATCCTGGGATTACCGTGGTTGCAAGCACATAACCCGCAAGTCAATTGGATCACAGGCACCATCCAGTTCCCATCTCTTTTCTGCAAGAATTTCTGTCTACCCGCTTCTCCTGAATTCCCCAAGACTCTGTTCTGTCTTGAATCCGAACCTGATGTGTGTTCTGTGGTGCCCAAAGCATACCATGATTTCCTGGACGTATTCAGCAAACGGGGAGCAGAGACCTTGCCCCCCCACCGTCCATATGACTGCCCCATCGACTTGCTCCCAGGAGCCGAAATCCCGTTCGGCCGGATTTACCCACTTTCTGAACGTGAGCTGGACGTCTTAAAGGACTATGTAGACGAAAGTCTGAAGAAGGGGTTCATCCGTCCCTCTAACTCTCCAGCAGGGGCAGGTATCTTCTTCGTAGAGAAGAAGGATCACACCCTCCGACCCTGCATAGATTATAGGGATTTAAATAAAGTTACTATTAAAAACCGTTATCCCCTTCCTCTAGTCCCCGAACTCTTTCAGAGACTCAGATCTGCCATCCTGTTTACCAAGCTGGATCTTAGTGGGGCGTACCACTTGGTGCGCATCCGAGAGGGCGACGAATGGAAGACTGCTTTCCGCACTAGATTCAGACATTTCGAATACCTGGTAATGCCATTTGGCCTTTGTAATGCTCCTGCCACATTCCAACACTTTGTGAACTACATCTTCAGGGAATGGTTGGATATCTTCATCATCGTATACTTGGATGACATCCTAATCTTCTCAACATCCCTAGAGCAGCATCGTGAGCACGTTAGAAATGTCCTCGGTCGCCTTCGCCAGCATGGTCTCTACGCCAAGGCCGAGAAGTGCGTTTTTGAGCAGAACAGTATCCCGTTTCTGGGGTTAATAATTTCCACAGAAGGAATAGAGATGGATCCTCAGAAGGTCTCTGCCATTCTGGACTGGCCACCTCCATCAGACAAAAAGGGAGTACAGCGCTTCGTTGGCTTCGCCAATTTTTATAGGAGGTTCATTAAGGGGTTCTCTAACATCATAGCCCCTATTACTCACATTACTAAGAAGAACGTCCGCTTCCAGTGGACCCCAGAAGCTCAGTCCGCCTTCTCGGTTCTTAAAAAACATTTTACCTCTGCCCCTATCCTAAGTCACCCGGATCCTGCCTTACCCTATCTCCTGGAGGTAGACGCATCGGACGTTGTGGTCGGGGCAGTCATCTCCCAAAGACAGGGAACTAGAGACTTAACTCACCCAATAGCCTTCTTTTCCCAGAAACTCTCTCCCGCTGAGAAAAACTATGATGTCGGGGACCGGGAACTCCTGGCTATCAAAGCCGCTCTCGAAGAGTGGAGATATCTACTAGAAGGAGCATCACGCCCGATTCTTATATTTACCGATCATAAGAACCTTGAGTACTTAAGATCTGAAAAGCGACTTAGACCCCGCCAGGCCCGATGGGCACTCTTCTTCTCCAGATTCTTGTTCCATATCACCTATCGGCCCGGGTCGAGAAATGTCAAACCGGATGCCCTGTCCCGGATGTTTGATAATACTAAAAAAGAGTTGGTACCTGACACTATCCTGTCAGAGAAAAACTTCCTGCTCACTAGCCTGAAATCCCATCTTGAGCAAGCCTCTGCCAAAATTTCCGGTCCACCTGGGATACCCCTGTCACGCAAGGATGGTTTGTTGTGGGCTAAGGACAAAATATTTGTCCCGGAGGGAGTCAGAGTTTCGGTTCTAGCTGCCTGCCATGACCACCCTCTGGCTGGCCATTTTGGTGTTCATAGGAACCTTGACCTCATGCAACGCACCTTCTGGTGGCCTGAGATGGGAAAAGACTGCAGAAGTTATGTGTCTTGCTCCAGGAGTAAAACCACCAGAAGTAGGGCGTGGGGTCTATTCAGACCACTCCCAATCCCTGACCGGCCCTGGCAAACTATCGCCATGGACTTTATCGTGGAACTTCCACCTTCGGCTGGGTGCTCCGCCATTTTTGTGGTTGTAGACCGGCTTACTAAGATGGCCCACTTTCTACCCCTCAAAGGTACCCCCTCTGCAAAAGAAACTGCAGAAGTCTTCATTAGGGAGATTGTACGACTCCACGGGGTGCCCACAAACATTATCTCGGACAGAGGGGTACAGTTCACGTCCTGCTTTTGGAGGGCCTTGTGTAAGCTACTAAAAATTGAATTATCTATGTCCTCAGCTTACCACCCGCAGACGAAAGGGCAAACAGAGAGGACAAACCAGACCCTGGAACAATATCTCCGGTGCTTTACCACCTTCGTCCAGGACGACTGGATAGCATTACTACCATTTGCGGAATTTGCCTTTAATAATTCACGACATTCCGTTACCGGGCAATCTCCCTTCTTTGCCAATTATGGTTTTCATCCTTCCTTTCTGCCCGACGTCCCATCTGATTCCGGAGTGCCCGCAGTTCAGGTCACCATTGACTTCTTCACGAGTAACAACAAACTTCTGCAGGACACCTTGGCCAAGGCTCAGATAGCGTCCAAAAGAATCTTTGATGGGAAAAAGAGGAGAGAACTGATTCTCCAACCAGGTGACCAGGTCTTTTTATCCACAGCTAACCTGTGCTTGGCCTGCCCATCCAAGAAGTTGGCTTCCAGGTTTATCGGCCCATTCCCCGTTAAAATAAGACTCAATGCCGTGTCCTATGAGTTATCCTTACCTGATACCCTACGGATCCATCCTGTGTTCCATGTCACTTTTTTTTAAAACCTGCGGTTCCTGACGCCTTCCCCGGCAGAAGCCCTGGACCTCCGGAACCAGTGATGGTGGATGGCGACATGGAGTACGAAGTTGAGGCTGTACTTGATTGCCGGAAAAGAGGTAACCAGCTTCAGTTCCTTATTAAATGGAAGGGTTATGGGCCGGAAGAGAATTCCTGGGAACCTGAGAGTAACATTCATGCCGCAGACCTGATCCAGGCATTTTTTCTTGCCCATCCTCAGAAAAGCAGTTTGTTGGGCACCCGGAGGTTGCCCTTAAGGGGGGGGGCAATGTTAGGAATGCTTCCTGAGCACACTGATGTGCTGTCATGAATCTGCAATCTAAAAGGTTAACCTAGAGCAGATTAATTGCAGTAATTGGCAAAGAGGCTGCCTTATTTAAACAGCTCAGAAGCACTGTGTCTTTGCTGACTTGTCTGCAGCTCTTCCTGTGTTCCTGAAGCCTGCTTCCTGTTACCTGTTTGATATCCGTTTTGACCTTTGGCTTGTTCCTGACCTTGTTGACCTGCTGCCCGTCCTGACCCCCGGCTTGTTTGGCCATTCTCTCGGATCTCCCTTGTCTGCTTATCTGCCTTCGGATCTTGACTGGCTTCTCCCTTGGTGGGGTGACCCTGAGGACTGCGACCTGGTATCCACACGCAGCAAAATCCATCCTCACCACTAGAGGCTCTGGTGAAAACCGGTGGATACTTAGATTCCGCACCTCAGGTTAGCCTGTGTCACTTACCTTGGGGGTTCCCGTCTAAGCACCGCCGTCTAGCACACGTGGGGCCTTCCTCTGCCATCAGGCTACCACTTGTATCCCTAACAGCCGCCTTCCTGCCTCTATGTCCGAAGCTATAGTTGTTTTCCTGCTGAAGCCCGGCAAGGATCTGCTTTTGGCGGATTCCTAAAGGCCCATATCTCTACTCACAACGGATGTTAAAATTCTAGCTAAGATACTGGCCACTAGGCTGTCCTCTGTTGTCCAGGGGGTTGTCCATAGGGATCAATCGGGGTTTATCCTGACCAGATCGACGGCACTTAATCTCCGCCGACTATTTCTGAACCTTCAGATCCCAGTAGACAACCCTGGGAACCGGGCAGTCTTTTCGCTAGATGCCGCTAAGGCATTCAATAGTGTTGAATGGATGTACCTATGGGAAGTTCTCAAGCGCTTTGGTGTGGGAGAGAACTTTCTGAACTGGGTGCGGGTACTGTACGCTGCCCCCGCGGCCAGACTGAGGGTGAACGGGGAGCTTTCTGGACCCTTCTGTTTGCACAGGGGGACTAGACAGGGCTGCCCGCTATCTCCATTGCTGTTTGCCATGGCACTGGAGACCTTAGCGGCGCGAATTCGGTCCTCCAATAACATAGTGGGGTTCAGAAGGGGCTCCAATGCAGACGTTATCTCACTCTATGCGGATGACAAACTGCTCTACCTAGGTGATACAGGGGAATCCTTGCGGGCGGTAATGTCCCTTATTGACTATTTTGGGTCCCTGTCGGGATTTTTCATAAATTGGGATAAATCAGTTTTAATGCCCCTTGATCCCATAACTCAGCCCTTTTCCGGACTGTGCATCCACAGTGCGAGTGGTTCACTCCTTCAAATATTTGGGGATCCAGGTGTCTCCTGATCCTACCCAGTATATCACACTGAACCTCGTACCTCTGCTGCAAAGTTCCCTTGTCGGTGGCTGGGCGAGTCAATCTAATTAAGATGGTGTGGGCTCCTCAACTTCTTTATGTCTTGCACAACTCCCCAATCTGGATACCCAGGAAATGGTTCTATAGGATTGACTCCCAGTTCCGAGAACTGATCTGGTGCAAAAAAGTGGCTAGGATTAAATTGGCTACCCTTCAGATGGGCAAGGATAGTGGTGGCTTGGCAGAGTATATTTTCTAGCCTTCCAGGTTCAGCATATGGGGGCTGGGGTCTTTTGGATCCATTCGATCCTATTGGGTCCTTATTGGTCCCTCCTGACTCGCCTCACCCTGTCCTTGTACACCTTCAAGCGGGGTTCTCCAATATGGGGACTCGGTTACCCACACTCGCCTTGATTCGCATGGTGTGGCGCTGTGTCAAGGGGATGTTGCAGATCACGGGTTACCTTCCTCAGACTCCGATTTGGCATAATCGCAACTTTTCGGAACTTTTTCGTCTAGAGGGCGCGGAGATGTGTATATTTTATAGCACAATTGTTCAAAGCTGGGGTACTGAAATATTTTCAAGACTTACAGAGGGAGTTTGATGTACCTAGGCACTGTTTCTTTCGCTACCTACAATTGAGACACGCGATGATGGCCCAGGCAGGCTTGGCTTCTTTGAAAATTAAAATGGAGGGGAAAGAGGGGGGGAATAAGAAAGGACTATAGAAAATCCCCTATAATTCCTCAATATATTGAGTGTATGGTGGGATGTGACATCGATTCCAAACAATACCAGAATTACCAAACGGCGTGTTGCCAGTGAGCCAAGCAAATGTTGAACATGTGAAGAAAAATAGAAAAAAAGGAGTTGCATGTATGGCTCAAACACTGGTAAATGTTTAAAAGGAATTATTTTATTGAAGAAGATAAAGATAAAATTCAACACAATACAAAAGAAACTCCACCCACCTACCAGAATTCCCTTGGTGTTATTGAATACCAATATTGCCCATCCTTACATGTGATGACCGCCTAATGCTTGGGTATATTCATAAGTTAAATCACATATGATTAACTTGGAATCTTGATATATTATGGTGATACTTGAAAGCATCAATTGGCATAAGACAGGATGGGGAGGCCCTTTTTAGTCAATATAACTGCATTTGGTCCCCAAAAGTCTGAAAAAAAATTTAGTCAAAATTATTGTATTGTTGTCTATTAGAGTCTTAAAAAGCCGGTTTTGGACAAGATAATTGCATTTTGTAACCAATCGCCTGAAAAATTTGTTTGGGTCAAAATGACTCTATTTTGGTCTTCCAAGTGTGTAAAAAGCCTATTTTATCAAAATAAATGCATTTGGTCACCAAAGGTCTGAAAACCTTTTTTTTTGCCAAAATGACTGTATTTTTGTCTTTAAGAGTCTTAAAACACCGCTTTTAGACAAGATAAACTACATTTGGTAACCAATGGCCTGAAAAAATGTTTTTGGTCAAGATGACTCTATTTAGGTCTCCAAAGCCTGTTTTAGTCAAAATAACTGCATTTGGTCACCAAAGGTCTGAAATACATTTTTAGTTAAAATTACTGTATTTTTGTCTATAACCGTCTTTTAGAGTCTTAAAACACCGCTTTTAGACAAGATAAACTACATTTGGTAACCAATGGCCTGAAAAAATGTTTTTGGTCAAAATGACTCTATTTTGGTCTCCAAGTGTCTAAAAAGCATTTTTTAGTCAAAATAACTACGTTTGGTCACCAAAGGTCTGAAAAACTATTTTAGCCAAAATGACTGTATTTTTGTCGTTTAGAGACTCAAACTCCTCATTTAGACAGGATAACTGCGTTTGGTAATCAATGGCCTGAAAAAATGTCTTTGGTCAAAATGACTCTATTTTGGTCTCCCAAGTGTCTAAAAAGCCTTTTTAATCAAAATAAATGCATTTGGTCACCAAAGGTCTGAAAAACTTTTTTTTCCAAAATGACTGTATTTTTGTCTTTTAGAGACTTAAAACACCGCTTTTAGACAAGATAAACTACATTTGGTAACCAATGGCCTGAAAAAATGTCTTTGGTCAAAATGACTCTATTTAGGTCTTCAAAGCCTGTTTTAGTCAAAATAACTGCATTTGGTCACCAAAGGTCTGAAATAGTTTTTTTAGCTAAAATTACTGTATTTTGTCTTTTACAGTCTTAAAACGCCGGTTTTAGACAAGATAATTGCATTTCGTAACAAAAGGCCTGAAAAAAATGTTTTTGGTCAAAATGACTATATTTTGGTCTCCAAGTGTCTAAAAAGCATTTTTTTAGTCAAAATAACTGCATTTGGTCACCAAAGGTCTGAAACACTTTTTTTTAGCCAAGATGCCCGTATTTTTGTCTTTTAGAGTCTTAAAACACCGCTTTTAGACAAGATAAACTACATTTGGTAACCAATTGCCTGAGAACATGTTTTTGGTCAAAATTACTCTATATTTGGTCTCCAAGTGTCTAAAAAGCCTATTTTAGTCAAAATAAATGCATTTGGTCACCAAAGGTCTGAAATACTTTTTTAGCTAAAATTACTGTATTTTTGTCTTTTACAGTCTTAAAACGCCGGTTTTAGACAAGATAATTGCATTTCGTTACCAGTGATCTGAAAACATTTTTTTGGTCAAAATGACTCTATTTTGGTCTCCAAGTGTCTAATAAGCCCTTTAAAATCAATATAACTGCATTTGGTCCCCCAAAGATCTGAAAATAAATTTAGTCAAAATGATTGTATTTTTGTCTATTAGAGTCTTAAAAAGCCGGTTTTGGACAAGATAATTGCATTTCGTTACCAGTGATCTGAAAAAATGTTTTTGGTCAAAATGACTCTATTTAGGTCTCCAAGTGTCTAAAAAATCTCTTTTTAGTTAAAATAACTACGTTTGGTCATCAAAGGTCTGAAAAACTATTTTAGCCAAAATGACTGTATTTTCGCCTTTTAGAGTGCTCAAAAGCCGCTTTTAGACAACATAACTGCATTAGGTAACCAATGGCCTGAAAACATGTTTTTGGTCAAAATGACTCTATTTTTGGTCTCCAAGTGTCTAAAAAGCCTTTTTAATCAAAATAAATGCATTTGGTCACCAAAGGTCTGAAAACCTTTTTTTTCCAAAATGACTGTATTTTTGTATTTTAGAGTCTTAAAACACCGCTTTTAGACAAGATAAACTACATTTGGTAACCAATGGCCTGAAAAAATGTTTTTGGTCAAAATGACTCTATTTAGGTCTCCAAAGCCTGTTTTAGTCAAAATAAATGCATTTGGTCACCAAAGGTCTGAAAAACTTTTTTTAGCCAAAATGACTGTATTTTCGCCTTTTAGAGTCTCAAATGCCGCTTTTAGACAACATAACTACATTAGGTAACCAATGGCCTGAAAACATGTTTTTGGTCAAAATGACTATTTTTGGTCTCCAAGTGTCTAAAAAGCCTATTTTTGTCTAAATAAATACATTTGGTCACCAAAGGTCTGAAAACCTTTTTTAGCCAAAATGAGTTTTAGAGTCTTATAACACCGCTTTTAGACAAGATAAACTACATTTGGTAACCAATGGCCTGAAAAAATGTTTTTGGTCAAAATGACTCTATTTAGGTCTCCAAAGCCTGTTTTAGTCAAAATAACTGCATTTGGTCACCAAAGGTCTGAAAAACTTTTTTTAGCCAAAACGACTGTATTTTCGCCTTTTAGAGTCTTAAAAAGCCGGTTTTGGACAAGATAATTGCATTTCGTTACCAGTGATCTGAAAAAATGTTTTTGGTCAAAATGACTCTATTTAGGTCTCCAAGTGTCTAAAAAATCTCTTTTTAGTTAAAATAACTACGTTTGGTCATCAAAGGTCTGAAAAACTATTTTAGCCAAAATGACTGTATTTTCGCCTTTTAGAGTGCTCAAATGCCGCTTTTAGACAACATAACTGCATTAGGTAACCAATGGCCTGAAAACATGTTTTTGGTCAAAATGACTCTATTTTTGGTCTCCAAGTGTCTAAAAAGCCTATTTTTGTCTAAATAAATACATTTGGTCACCAAAGGTCTGAAAACCTTTTTTAGCCAAAATGAGTTTTAGAGTCTTATAACACCGCTTTTAGACAAGATAAACTACATTTGGTAACCAATGGCCTGAAAAAATGTTTTTGGTCAAAATGACTCTATTTAGGTCTCCAAAACCTGTTTTAGTCAAAATAACTGCATTTGGTCACCAAAGGTCTGAAATAGTTTTTTTTAGCTAAAATTACTGTATTTTTGTCTTTTACAGTCTTAAAACGCCGGTTTTAGACAAGATAATTGCATTTCGTAACAAAAGGCCTGAAAAAAATGTTTTTGGTCAAAATGACTATATTTTGGTCTCCAAGTGTCTAAAAAGCATTTTTTAGTCAAAATAACTGCATTTGGTCACCAAAGGTCTGAAACACTTTTTTTTAGCCAAGATGCCGGTATTTTTGTCTTTTAGAGTCTTAAAACACCGCTTTTAGACAAGATAAACTACATTTGGTAACCAACTGCATTTGGTCACCAAAGGTCTGAAACACTTTTTTTTAGCCAAGATGCCGGTATTTTTGTCTTTTAGAGTCTTAAAACACCGCTTTTAGACAAGATAAACTACATTTGGTAACCAATTGCCTGAGAACATGTTTTTGGTCAAAATTACTCTATATTTGGTCTCCAAGTGTCTAAAAAGCCTATTTTAGTCAAAATAAATGCATTTGGTCACCAAAGGTCTGAAATACTTTTTTAGCTAAAATTACTGTATTTTTGTCTTTTACAGTCTTAAAACGCCGGTTTAAGACAAGATAATTGCATTTCGTTACCAGTGATCTGAAAACATTTTTTTGGTCAAAATGACTCTATTTTGGTCTCCAAGTGTCTAATAAGCCCTTTAAAATCAATATAACTGCATTTGGTCCCCCAAAGATCTGAAAATAAATTTAGTCAAAATGATTGTATTTTTGTCTATTAGAGTCTTAAAAAGCCGGTTTTGGACAAGATAATTGCATTTCGTTACCAGTGATCTGAAAAAATGTTTTTGGTCAAAATGACTCTATTTAGGTCTCCAAGTGTCTAAAAAATCTCTTTTTAGTTAAAATAACTACGTTTGGTCATCAAAGATCTGAAAAACTATTTTAGCCAAAATGACTGTATTTTTGTCTTTTAGAGTCTCAAACTCCTCATTTAGACAAGATAACTGCGTTTGGTAATCAAGGGCCTGAAAAAATGTTTTTGGTCAAAATGACTCTATTTTGGTCTCCCAAGTGTCTAAATAGCCTTTTTAATCAAAATAAATGCATTTGGTCACCAAAGGTCTGAAAACCTTTTTTTTCCAAAATGACTGTATTTTTGTCTTTTAGAGTCTTAAAACACCGCTTTTAGACAAGATAAACTACATTTGGTAACCAATGGCCTGAAAAAATGTTTTTGGTCAAAATGACTCTATTTAGGTCTCCAAAGCCTGTTTTAGTCAAAATAAATGCATTTGGTCACCAAAGGTCTGAAAAACTTTTTTTAGCCAAAATGACTGTATTTTCGCCTTTTAGAGTCTCAAATGCCGCTTTTAGACAACATAACTACATTAGGTAACCAATGGCCTGAAAACATGTTTTTGGTCAAAATGACTATTTTTGATCTCCAAGTGTCTAAAAAGCCTATTTTTGTCTAAATAAATACATTTGGTCACCAAAGGTCTGAAAACCTTTTTTAGCCAAAATGAGTTTTAGAGTCTTATAACACCGCTTTTAGACAAGATAAACTACATTTGGTAACCAATGGCCTGAAAAAATGTTTTTGGTCAAAATGACTCTATTTAGGTCTCCAAAGCCTGTTTTAGTCAAAATAACTGCATTTGGTCACCAAAGGTCTGAAAAACTTTTTTTAGCCAAAACGACTGTATTTTCGCCTTTTAGAGTCTCAAACACCGCTTTTAGACAAGATAAACTACATTTGGTAACCAATGGCCTGAAAAAATGTTTTTGGTCAAAATGACTCTATTTAGGTCTCCAAGTGTCTAAAAAATCTCTTTTTAGTTAAAATAACTACGTTTGGTCATCAAAGGTCTGAAAAACTATTTTAGCCAAAATGACTGTATTTTCGCCTTTTAGAGTGCTCAAATGCCGCTTTTAGACAACATAACTGCATTAGGTAACCAATGGCCTGAAAACATGTTTTTGGTCAAAATGACTCTATTTTTGGTCTCCAAGTGTCTAAAAAGCCTATTTTTGTCTAAATAAATACATTTGGTCACCAAAGGTCTGAAAACCTTTTTTAGCCAAAATGAGTTTTAGAGTCTTATAACACCGCTTTTAGACAAGATAAACTACATTTGGTAACCAATGGCCTGAAAAAATGTTTTTGGTCAAAATGACTCTATTTAGGTCTCCAAAACCTGTTTTAGTCAAAATAACTGCATTTGGTCACCAAAGGTCTGAAATAGTTTTTTTTAGCTAAAATTACTGTATTTTTGTCTTTTACAGTCTTAAAACGCCGGTTTTAGACAAGATAATTGCATTTCGTAACAAAAGGCCTGAAAAAAATGTTTTTGGTCAAAATGACTATATTTTGGTCTCCAAGTGTCTAAAAAGCATTTTTTAGTCAAAATAACTGCATTTGGTCACCAAAGGTCTGAAACACTTTTTTTTAGCCAAGATGCCGGTATTTTTGTCTTTTAGAGTCTTAAAACACCGCTTTTAGACAAGATAAACTACATTTGGTAACCAATTGACTGAGAACATGTTTTTGGTCAAAATTACTCTATATTTGGTCTCCAAGTGTCTAAAAAGCCTGTTTTAGTCAAAATAAATGCATTTGGTCACCAAAGGTCTGAAATACTTTTTTAGCTAAAATTACTGTATTTTTGTCTTTTACAGTCTTAAAACGCCGGTTTAAGACAAGATAATTGCATTTCGTTACCAGTGATCTGAAAACATTTTTTTGGTCAAAATGACTCTATTTTGGTCTCCAAGTGTCTAATAAGCCCTTTAAAATCAATATAACTGCATTTGGTCCCCCAAAGATCTGAAAATAAATTTAGTCAAAATGATTGTATTTTTGTCTATTAGAGTCTTAAAAAGCCGGTTTTGGACAAGATAATTGCATTTCGTTACCATTGATCTGAAAAAATGTTTTTGGTCAAAATGACTCTATTTAGGTCTCCAAGTGTCTAAAAAATCTCTTTTTAGTTAAAATAACTACGTTTGGTCATCAAAGGTCTGAAAAAACTATTTTAGCCAAAATTACTGTATTTTTGTCTTTTAGAGTCTCAAACTCCTCATTTAGACAAGATAACTGCGTTTGGTAATAAAGGGCCTGAAAAAATGTTTTTGGTCAAAATGACTCTATTTTGGTCTCCCAAGTGTCTAAAAAGCCTTTTTAATCAAAATAAATGCATTTGGTCACCAAAGGTCTGAAAACCTTTTTTTTCCAAAATGACTGTATTTTTGTCTTTTAGAGTCTTAAAACACCGCTTTTAGACAAGATAAACTACATTTGGTAACCAATGGCCTGAAAAAATGTTTTTGGTCAAAATGACTCTATTTAGGTCTCCAAAGCCTGTTTTAGTCAAAATAAATGCATTTGGTCACCAAAGGTCTGAAAAACTTTTTTTAGCCAAAATGACTGTATTTTCGCCTTTTAGAGTCTCAAATGCCGCTTTTAGACAACATAACTACATTAGGTAACCAATGGCCTGAAAACATGTTTTTGGTCAAAATGACTATTTTTGGTCTCCAAGTGTCTAAAAAGCCTATTTTTGTCTAAATAAATACATTTGGTCACCAAAGGTCTGAAAACCTTTTTTAGCCAAAATGAGTTTTAGAGTCTTATAACACCGCTTTTAGACAAGATAAACTACATTTGGTAACCAATGGCCTGAAAAAATGTTTTTGGTCAAAATGACTCTATTTAGGTCTCCAAAGCCTGTTTTAGTCAAAATAACTGCATTTGGTCACCAAAGGTCTGAAAAACTTTTTTTTAGCCAAAACGACTGTATTTTCGCCTTTTAGGAGTCTCAAACACCGCTTTTAGACAAGATAAACTACATTTGGTAACCAATGGCCTGAAAAAATGTTTTTGGTCAAAATGACTCTATTTTTGGTCTCCAAGTGTCTAAAAAGCCTATTTTTGTCTAAATAAATACATTTGGTCACCAAAGGTCTGAAAACCTTTTTTAGCCAAAATGAGTTTTAGAGTCTTATAACACCGCTTTTAGACAAGATAAACTACATTTGGTAACCAATGGCCTGAAAAAATGTTTTTGGTCAAAATGACTCTATTTAGGTCTCCAAAACCTGTTTTAGTCAAAATAACTGCATTTGGTCACCAAAGGTCTGAAATAGTTTTTTTTAGCTAAAATTACTGTATTTTTGTCTTTTACAGTCTTAAAACGCCGGTTTTAGACAAGATAATTGCATTTCGTAACAAAAGGCCTGAAAAAAATGTTTTTGGTCAAAATGACTATATTTTGGTCTCCAAGTGTCTAAAAAGCATTTTTTAGTCAAAATAACTGCATTTGGTCACCAAAGGTCTGAAACACTTTTTTTTAGCCAAGATGCCGGTATTTTTGTCTTTTAGAGTCTTAAAACACCGCTTTTAGACAAGATAAACTACATTTGGTAACCAATTGCCTGAGAACATGTTTTTGGTCAAAATTACTCTATATTTGGTCTCCAAGTGTCTAAAAAGCCTGTTTTAGTCAAAATAAATGCATTTGGTCACCAAAGGTCTGAAATACTTTTTTAGCTAAAATTACTGTATTTTTGTCTTTTACAGTCTTAAAACGCCGGTTTAAGACAAGATAATTGCATTTCGTTACCAGTGATCTGAAAACATTTTTTTGGTCAAAATGACTCTATTTTGGTCTCCAAGTGTCTAATAAGCCCTTTAAAATCAATATAACTGCATTTGGTCCCCCAAAGATCTGAAAATAAATTTAGTCAAAATGATTGTATTTTTGTCTATTAGAGTCTTAAAAAGCCGGTTTTGGACAAGATAATTGCATTTCGTTACCAGTGATCTGAAAAAATGTTTTTGGTCAAAATGACTCTATTTAGGTCTCCAAGTGTCTAAAAAATCTCTTTTTAGTTAAAATAACTACGTTTGGTCATCAAAGGTCTGAAAACCTTTTTTTTCCAAAATGACTGTATTTTTGTCTTTTAGAGTCTTAAAACACCGCTTTTAGACAAGATAAACTACATTTGGTAACCAATGGCCTGAAAAAATGTTTTTGGTCAAAATGACTCTATTTAGGTCTCCAAAGCCTGTTTTAGTCAAAATAAATGCATTTGGTCACCAAAGGTCTGAAAAACTTTTTTTTAGCCAAAATGACTGTATTTTCGCCTTTTAGAGTCTCAAATGCCGCTTTTAGACAACATAACTACATTAGGTAACCAATGGCCTGAAAACATGTTTTTGGTCAAAATGACTATTTTTGGTCTCCAAGTGTCTAAAAAGCCTATTTTTGTCTAAATAAATACATTTGGTCACCAAAGGTCTGAAAACCTTTTTTAGCCAAAATGAGTTTTAGAGTCTTATAACACCGCTTTTAGACAAGATAAACTACATTTGGTAACCAATGGCCTGAAAAAATGTTTTTGGTCAAAATGACTCTATTTAGGTCTCCAAAGCCTGTTTTAGTCAAAATAACTGCATTTGGTCACCAAAGGTCTGAAAAACTTTTTTTAGCCAAAGCGACTGTATTTTCGCCTTTTAGAGTCTCAAACACCGCTTTTAGACAAGATAAACTACATTTGGTAACCAATGGCCTGAAAAAATGTTTTTGGTCAAAATGACTCTATTTAGGTCTCCAAGTGTCTAAAAAATCTCTTTTTAGTTAAAATAACTACGTTTGGTCATCAAAGGACTGAAAAACTATTTTAGCCAAAATGACTGTATTTTCGCCTTTTAGAGTGCTCAAATGCCGCTTTTAGACAACATTACTGCATTAGGTAACCAATGGCCTGAAAACATGTTTTTGGTCAAAATGACTCTATTTTTGGTCTCCAAGTGTCTAAAAAGCCTATTTTTGTCTAAATAAATACATTTGGTCACCAAAGGTCTGAAAACCTTTTTTAGCCAAAATGAGTTTTAGAGTTTTATAAC
The DNA here is from genome assembly GCF_965119305.1 of Pelophylax lessonae. Taxonomy (NCBI): domain Eukaryota; kingdom Metazoa; phylum Chordata; class Amphibia; order Anura; family Ranidae; genus Pelophylax; species Pelophylax lessonae. The sequence continues at coordinate 163,491,483 of NC_138779.1, forward strand.
ACCGCTTTTAGACAAGATAAACTACATTTGGTAACCAATGGCCTGAAAAAATGTTTTTGGTCAAAATGACTCTATTTAGGTCTCCAAAACCTGTTTTAGTCAAAATAACTGCATTTGGTCACCAAAGGTCTGAAATAGTTTTTTTTAGCTAAAATTACTGTATTTTTGTCTTTTACAGTCTTAAAACGCCGGTTTTAGACAAGATAATTGCATTTCGTAACAAAAGGCCTGAAAAAAATGTTTTTGGTCAAAATGACTATATTTTGGTCTCCAAGTGTCTAAAAAGCATTTTTTAGTCAAAATAACTGCATTTGGTCACCAAAGGTCTGAAACACTTTTATTAGCCAAGATGCCGGTATTTTTGTCTTTTAGAGTCTTAAAACACCGCTTTTAAACAAGATAAACTACATTTGGTAACCAATTGCCTGAGAACATGTTTTTGGTCAAAATTACTCTATATTTGGTCTCCAAGTGTCTAAAAAGCCTATTTTAGTCAAAATAAATGCATTTGGTCACCAAAGGTCTGAAAATAAATTTAGTCAAAATGATTGTATTTTTGTCTATTAGAGTCTTAAAAAGCCGGTTTTAGACAAGATAATTGCATTTCGTTACCAGTGATCTGAAAACATTTTTTTGGTCAAAATGACTCTATTTTGGTCTCCAAGTGTCTAATAAGCCCTTTAAAATCAATATAACTGCATTTGGTCCCCCAAAGATCTGAAAATAAATTTAGTCAAAATGATTGTATTTTTGTCTATTAGAGTCTTAAAAAGCCGGTTTTGGACAAGATAATTGCATTTCGTTACCAGTGATCTGAAAAAATGTTTTTGGTCAAAATGACTCTATTTAGGTCTCCAAGTGTCTAAAAAATCTCTTTTTAGTTAAAATAACTACGTTTGGTCATCAAAGGTCTGAAAAACTATTTTAGCCAAAATGACTGTATTTTTGTCTTTTAGAGTCTCAAACTCCTCATTTAGACAAGATAACTGCATTTGGTAATCAAGGGCCTGAAAAAATGTTTTTGGTCAAAATGACTCTATTTTGGTCTCCCAAGTGTCTAAAAAGTCTTTTTAATCAAAATAAATGCATTTGGTCACCAAAGGTCTGAAAACCTTTTTTTTCCAAAATGACTGTATTTTTGTCTTTTAGAGTCTTAAAACACCGCTTTTAGACAAGATAAACTACATTTGGTAACCAATGGCCTGAAAAAATGTTTTTGGTCAAAATGACTCTATTTAGGTCTCCAAAGCCTGTTTTAGTCAAAATAAATGCATTTGGTCACCAAAGGTCTGAAAACTTTTTTTAGCCAAAATGACTGTATTTTCGCCTTTTAGAGTCTCAAATGCCGCTTTTAGACAACATAACTACATTAGGTAACCAATGGCCTGAAAACATGTTTTTGGTCAAAATGACTATTTTTGGTCTCCAAGTGTCTAAAAAGCCTATTTTTGTCTAAATAAATACATTTGGTCACCAAAGGTCTGAAAACCTTTTTTAGCCAAAATGAGTTTTAGAGTCTTATAACACCGCTTTTAGACAAGATAAACTACATTTGGTAACCAATGGCCTGAAAAAATGTTTTTGGTCAAAATGACTCTATTTAGGTCTCCAAAGCCTGTTTTAGTCAAAATAACTGCATTTGGTCACCAAAGGTCTGAAAAACTTTTTTTAGCCAAAACGACTGTATTTTCGCCTTTTAGAGTCTCAAACACCGCTTTTAGACAAGATAAACTACATTTGGTAACCAATGGCCTGAAAAAATGTTTTTGGTCAAAATGACTCTATTTAGGTCTCCAAGTGTCTAAAAAATCTCTTTTTAGTTAAAATAACTACGTTTGGTCATCAAAGGTCTGAAAAACTATTTTAGCCAAAATGACTGTATTTTCGCCTTTTAGAGTGCTCAAATGCCGCTTTTAGACAACATAACTGCATTAGGTAACCAATGGCCTGAAAACATGTTTTTGGTCAAAATGACTCTATTTTTGGTCTCCAAGTGTCTAAAAAGCCTATTTTTGTCTAAATAAATACATTTGGTCACCAAAGGTCTGAAAACCTTTTTTAGCCAAAATGAGTTTTAGAGTCTTATAACACCGCTTTTAGACAAGATAAACTACATTTGGTAACCAATGGCCTGAAAAAATGTTTTTGGTCAAAATGACTCTATTTAGGTCTCCAAAGCCTGTTTTAGTCAAAATAACTGCATTTGGTCACCAAAGGTCTGAAAAACTTTTTTTAGCCAAAACGACTGTATTTTCGCCTTTTAGAGTCTCAAACACCGCTTTTAGACAAGATAAACTACATTTGGTAACCAATGGCCTGAAAAAATGTTTTTGGTCAAAATGACTCTATTTAGGTCTCCAAGTGTCTAAAAAATCTCTTTTTAGTTAAAATAACTACGTTTGGTCATCAAAGGTCTGAAAAACTATTTTAGCCAAAATGACTGTATTTTCGCCTTTTAGAGTGCTCAAATGCCGCTTTTAGACAACATAACTGCATTAGGTAACCAATGGCCTGAAAACATGTTTTTGGTCAAAATGACTCTATTTTTGGTCTCCAAGTGTCTAAAAAGCCTATTTTTGTCTAAATAAATACATTTGGTCACCAAAGGTCTGAAAACCTTTTTTAGCCAAAATGAGTTTTAGAGTCTTATAACACCGCTTTTAGACAAGATAAACTACATTTGGTAACCAATGGCCTGAAAAAATGTTTTTGGTCAAAATGACTCTATTTAGGTCTCCAAAACCTGTTTTAGTCAAAATAACTGCATTTGGTCACCAAAGGTCTGAAATAGTTTTTTTAGCTAAAATTACTGTATTTTTGTCTTTTACAGTCTTAAAACGCCGGTTTTAGACAAGATAATTGCATTTCGTAACAAAAGGCCTGAAAAAAATGTTTTTGGTCAAAATGACTATATTTGGTCTCCAAGTGTCTAAAAAGCATTTTTTAGTCAAAATAACTGCATTTGGTCACCAAAGGTCTGAAACACTTTTTTTAGCCAAGATGCCGGTATTTTTGTCTTTTAGAGTCTTAAAACACCGCTTTTAGACAAGATAAACTACATTTGGTAACCAATTGCCTGAGAACATGTTTTTGGTCAAAATTACTCTATATTTGGTCTCCAAGTGTCTAAAAAGCCTATTTTAGTCAAAATAAATGCATTTGATCACCAAAGGTCTGAAATACTTTTTTAGCTAAAATTACTGTATTTTTGTCTTTTACAGTCTTAAAACGCCGGTTTTAGACAAGATAATTGCATTTCGTTACCAGTGATCTGAAAACATTTTTTTGGTCAAAATGACTCTATTTAGGTCTCCAAGTGTCTAAAAAATCTCTTTTTAGTTAAAATAAATGCATTTGGTCACCAAAGGTCTGAAATACTTTTTTAGCTAAAATTACTGTATTTTTGTCTTTTACAGTCTTAAAACGCCGGTTTTAGACAAGATAATTGCATTTCGTTACCTGAAAACATTTTTTTGGTCTCCAAGTGTCTAAAAAGCCCTTTTTAGTCAATATAAGTGCATTTAGTCCCCAAAAGTCTGAAAAAAAATTTAGTCAAAATGATTGTATTGAGTCTATTAGTCTTAAAAAGCCGGTTTTGGATAAGATAATTGCATTTGGTAACCAATCGCCTGAAACATTTGTTTGGGTCAAAATGACTCGATTTTTTTCTTCAAGTGTCTAAAAAGCCATTCTTAGTCAAAATAACTGCATTTGGTCACCAAAGGTCTGAAAACCTTTTTTAGCCAAAATGACTGTATTTTTGTCTTGTAGAGTCTTAAAACACCGCTTTTAGACAAGATAAACTACATTTGGTAACCAATGGCCTGAAAAAATGTTTTTGGTCAAAATGACTCTATTTTGGTCTCCCAAGTGTCTAAAAAATCTCTTTTTAGTTAAAATAACTACGTTTGGTCATCAAAGGTCTGAAAAACTATTTTAGCCAAAATGACTGTATTTTTGTCTTTTAGAGTCTCAAACTCCTCATTTAGACAAGATAACTGCGTTTGGTAATCAAGGGCCTGAAAAAATGTTTTTGGTCAAAATGACTCTATTTTGGTCTCCCAAGTGTCTAAAAAGCCTTTTTAATCAAAATAAATGCATTTGGTCACCAAAGGTCTGAAAACCTTTTTTTTCCAAAATGACTGTATTTTTGTCTTTTAGAGTCTTAAAACACCGCTTTTAGACAAGATAAACTGCATTTGGTAACCAATGGCCTGAAAAAATGTTTTTGGTCAAAATGACTCTATTTTGGTCTCCCAAGTGTCTAAAAAGCCTTTTTAATCAAAATAAATGCATTTGGTCACCAAAGGTCTGAAAACCTTTTTTTTCCAAAATGACTGTATTTTTGTCTTTTAGAGTCTTAAAACACCGCTTTTAGACAAGATAAACTACATTTGGTAACCAATGGCCTGAAAAAATGTTTTTGGTCAAAATGACTCTATTTTGGTCTCCCAAGTGTCTAAAAAGCCTTTTTAATCAAAATAAATGCATTTGGTCACCAAAGGTCTGAAAACCTTTTTTTTCCAAAATGACTGTATTTTTGTCTTTTAGAGTCTTAAAACACCGCTTTTAGACAAGATAAACTGCATTTGGTAACCAATGGCCTGAAAAAATGTTTTTGGTCAAAATGACTCTATTTTGGTCTCCCAAGTGTCTAAAAAGCCTTTTTAATCAAAATAAATGCATTTGGTCACCAAAGGTCTGAAAACCTTTTTTTTCCAAAATGACTGTATTTTTGTCTTTTAGAGTCTCAAAACGCCGATTTTAGACAAGAAAAAAACTACATTTGGTAACCAATGGCCTGAAAAAATGTTTTTGGTCAAAATGACTCTATTTAGGTCTCCAAAGCCTGTTTTAGTCAAAATAACTGCATTTGGTCACCAAAGTTCTGAAAAACTTTTTTTTAGCCAAAACGACTGTATTTTCGCCTTTTAGAGTCTCAAATGCCGCTTTTAGACAACATAACTGCATTAGGTAACCAATGGCGTGAAAACATGTTTTTGGTCAAAATGACTCTATTTTTGGTCTCCAAGTGTCTAAAAAGCCTATTTTAGTCAAAATAAATGCATTTGGTCACCAAAGGTCTGAAATACTTTTTTAGCTAAAATTACTGTATTTTTGTCTTTTACAGTCTTAAAACGCCGGTTTTAGACAAGATAATTGCATTTCGTTACCAGTGATCTGAAAACATTTTTTTGGTCAAAATGACTCTATTTTGGTCTCCAAGTGTCTAATAAGCCCTTTTAAATCAATATAACTGCATTTGGTCCCCAACGATCTGAAAAGAAATTTAGTCAAAATGATTGTATTTTTGTCTATTAGAGTCTTAAAAAGCCGGTTTTGGACAAGATAATTGCATTTCGTTACCAGTGATCTGAAAACATTTTTTTGGTCAAAATGACTCTATTTTGGTCTCCAAGTGTCTAAAAAGCCCTTTTTAGTCAAAATAACTACGTTTGGTCACCAAAGGTCTGAAAAACTGTTTTTGAGCCAAAATGACTGTATTTTTGTCTTTTAGAGTCTCAAAAGGCCGCTTTTAGACAACATACCTGCATTAGGTAACCAATGGCCTGAAAAAATGTTTTTGGTCAAAATGACTCTATTTCGGTCTCCAAAGCCTGTTTTAGTCAAAATAACTGCTTTTGGTCACCAAAGGTCTGAAAATTGTTTTTAGTCAAAATGACTGTATTTTCGCCTTTTAGAGTCTCAAAACGCCGCTTTTAGACAACATAACTGCATTAGGTAACCAATGGCCTGAAAACATGTTTTTGGTCAAAATTACTCTATTTTTGGTCTCCAAGTGTCTACAAAGCCTATTTTAGTCAAAATAAATGCATTTGGTCACCAAAAGTTTGAAAACCTTTTTAAGCCAAAATGACTGCATTTTTGACTTTTAGAGTCTTATAACACCGCTTTTAGACAAGATAAACTACATTTGGTAACCAATGGCCTGAAAAAATGATTTTGGTCAAAATGACTCTATTTAGGTCTCCAAAGCCCTTTTTAATCAAAATAACTGCATTTGGTCGCCAAAGGTCTGAAAAACTTTTTTTTAGCCAAAATGACTATATTTTTGTCTTTTAGAGTCTCAAAACGCCGCTTTTAGACAACATAACTGCATTAGGTAGCCAATGGGCTGAAAACATGTTTTTGGTCAAAATGACACTATTTTTGGTCTCCAAGTGTCTAAAAAGCATATTTTAGTCAAAATAAATGCATTTGGTCACCAAAAGTCTGAAAACCTTTTTAAGCCAAAATGACTGTATTTTTTACTTTTAGAGTCTTATAACACCGCTTTTCGACAAGATAAACTACATTTGGTAACCAATGGCCTGAAAACATGTTTTGACTAGTGTCCAAAAAGCCTATTTTAGTCAAAATGAATGCATTTGGTCACCAAAGGTCTGAAAATCTTTTTTAGATAAAATTACTGTATTTTTGTCTTTTACAGTCTTAAAACACTGGTTTGAGACAAGATAATTGCATTTCGTTATCAGTGATCTGAAAACATTTTTTTGGTCAAAATGACTCTATTTTGGTCTCCATGTGTCTAAAAAGCCCTTTTTACTCAAAATAACTGCATTTGGTCACCAAAGGTCTGAAAACCTTTTTTTAGCCAAAATAACTGTATTTTTGTCTTTTAGAGTCTCATAACGCCGCTTTTAGACAACATAACTGCATTAGGTAACCAATGGCCTGAAAACATGTTTTTGCTCAAAATGACTCTATTTAGGTCTCCAAAGCCTGTTTTAGTCAAAATTACTGCATTTGGTCACCAAAGGTCTGAAAATTGTTTTTAGTCAAAATGACTGTATTTTCGCCTTTTAGAGTCTCAAAACGCCGCTTTTAGACAACATAACTGCATTAGGTAACCAATGGCCTGAAAACATGTTTTTGGTCAAAATTACTCTATTTTTGGTCTCCAAGTGTCTAAAAAGCCTATTTTAGTCAAAATAAATGCATTTGGTCACCAAAAGTCTGAAAACCTTTTTAAGCCAAAATGACTGTATTTTTGACTTTTAGAGTCTTATAACACCGCTTTTCGACAAGATAAACTACATTTGGTAACCAATGGCCTGAAAACATGTTTTTGGTCAAAATGGCTCTATTTAGGTCTCCAAAGCCTGGTTTAGTCAAAATAACTGCATTTGGTCACCAAAGGTCTGAAAACATGTTTTTGGTCAAAATGACTCTATTTAGGTCTCCAAAGCCTGTTTTAGTCAAAATAACTGCATTTGGTCACCAAAGGTCTGAAATACTTTTTTAGCCAAAATGACTGTAATTTTGTCTTTAAGAGTCTTAAAACACCGCTTTTAGACAAGATAAACTACATTTGGTAACCAATGGCCTGAAAAAATGTTTTTGGTCAAAAAAGCCCTTTTTAGTCAAAATAACTACGGTTGGTCACCAAAGGTCTGAACAACTTTTTTAGCCAAAATGGCTGTATTTTTGTCTTTTAGAATCTCAAAACTCCGCATTTAGACAAAATAACTGCATTTGGTCACCAAAGATCTGAAATAAAAATTTAGTCAAAATGACTGTATTTTCGTCTATTAGAGTCTTAAAAAGCCGGTTTTGGACAAGATAATTGCATTTGGTAACCAACCGCCTGAAACATTTGTTTGGGTCAAAATGACTCTATTTTGGTCTCCAAGTGTCTAAAAAGCATTTTTTTTGCATTTGATCACCAAAGGTCTAAATTTTTTTTAAATATTTATTGAGTATAAACAGTGCATTGAATAAATAACATGAACGGTAGACATAATCAGTTACAGAACCAGTGTTCGGAAAAATATAAAAATATATAAAATATATAAACTATATAAAGGATATAACAGCAACAGTACAGGAAAACGTCATCCATAAACCATCACATTCAGGTGAAAATTACAGCCAAGTTAACAAACCTGGGCATGTGCCCATGTGCATAAGAGGATAAATAAAAACATTCAGTTAATCCCTCCCAATAGTAATAGGACCATGAACATTTAGCACACACCTCCGTAAAGTAGCAAAAACCCACCTGAAGTACTAAGTGCAAAGGAGAAGGGAAGGGAAGGGAAAAAAGGAAAACAGTGGCAGAAAACTTAAAGGGAGGGGGGGAGTGGGGAAAGGAAGGGAAAGGATGGGAGGACTCTGCACGCTAGACCTTCTCAAGAAATGGTACCCTATCCAATGAGCAGCCGATCCATAACCAACTGGGGGGAGCCAAGGCCGGGTCATCCAACCAAGGTTGCCATAACGAGGCAAATTTTTTTGTGAGCATTTTGATGCTGGTATGTCAGCTTTTTCCTGATTAAAGAGGCATTGACCTGTGTTATCCACTGGCCCCTGCTCGGCACCCTGGAGGCGATCCAAAATCTAGCAATTAATTTGCAAGCAATATACAACAATCGCAACACGGCAACGTGAGCATTTGGGGTCAGAGTGTCCACCTCCAGAGCACCAAGCAGACAGACCACAGGCTCCTATAGTAGCTGAAAATTATACACTTTAGAGATCGTGTCAATTACCTTCACCCAGTAGCGAAACAGCTTGGGACATCTCCATATCATGTGTATAAGTGTACCCTGGTCACTCTCACATTTGGGGCACAAGGGAGTAGATCCCCAACGGTACAGCTGCATCGGTGTTCTGTATGCTCTGTGAAACAGAAATAAGTGACACCAAAGGGATCAATGAGAGCCGACACCAAAGGGATCGATGAGAGGCCAAGATCCCCCCTCCCACCCCGCACGAGCAGGGAGGGAAGAGGGGTCCTGCACGGATCCCAACAGAAGGACATAAACCTGTGAGATCATACCCTTCTTGTCCCAGACCCGAAACACCTCACCCAACAGGCAGCGAGTGTCGGGTGTCAAAGAAGCCAAGCCTAACGTCCTGAAGAAGCGTGCTGCGTCACGCGAAACGCATTGACGTCACACGCACCAAAGGCCTCACGACGGTAGCTCCACCCACCATACCCGGAAGGCACGCCGCTACTATCCACGAGCGAGGGAGACCAAACCAGCCTTACAGCCTCATAGCTGACAAATGCTACATCCAACCACGGGGAGTTCTCCCGCCTCTCTGGCGAAGACATGTATCTAATTATTGAGCACACATACTAAGGATTATCGGACAATCTGGCACAAGAGACAGAGACATATGGAAGGACTCACCATGTACACATCCATCTAGACACGTGAGTTAAGGATACTTATATCCAACTAACCAGTCCTGTCAGCCGCTTGCAAAGTTTGTCTGCTATATTAGACTGCTTCTGATATATCCATCAAACATATGTGCAGCCTCCTCTCCATGGCTCTAAACTAAACTGAGGGTCCTCATATCTTCAAAATGTCCGTGGAATAATACCTCTCTACAGACTATCTTCAAACCGGGAGAGTAGTAAGGCAACACAGAGTTTGAATAGCTACTCGCTTATTATATGTGCTTCATGTGCTGCTGCATTCATGTTGTCAGTTTGTCCTGCAAATCACCTGTTAATTGCTGCATTTCAACTTTGGTGAACTTCCTATGAATGGTCCATATACGGAGGGTCCACACTCATATATGTCTCTATAGTTTGGTGGAATAATTCCTCCCAATGAACTACTTGGGAACACCAAGTTTACTCTCAAACTGCATACTAATATAAAATATGTGATATCAACGCTGCTACAAACATGCCATGAGTCAGCTTAATATATGGAAAAATTCCCTGACATAATCTGCTGCATATATCTTCCATACTTCTCTTTGAACTTTTATACCCGGAATGTATTATGATACTATGCTATAGCCAGCTGGTGATACGGTTGAGGAATACAGCCAATTATATCAATCCTATGGATGGAAGAATCTACTTCTAAAAATTAATCACTTCCCATTGTCTTCTCTTGATTCCCCCTCCCCATCCTGTCTTATGCCAATTGATGCTTTCAAGTATCACCATAATATATCAAGATTCCAAGTTAATCATATGTGATTTAACTTATGAATATACCCAAGCATTAGGCGGTCATCACATGTAAGGATGGGCATTATTAGTATTCAATAACACCAAGGGAATTCTGGTAGGTGAGTGGAGTTTCAGTGAGGTACTTTGTTGTCATCAAGGCGGACCTCTTACATACATGTATGTGTTTTATCTCATGTCACATGTCCTTTTGAAAGTGTTTTTGTATTGTGTTGAATTTTATCTTTATCTTCTTCAATAAAGTAATTCCTTTTAACCATTTACCAGTGTTTGAGCCATACATGCAACTCCTTTTTTTCTATTTTTCTTCACATGTTCAACAGTTGCTTGGCTCACCGGCAACACGCCGTTTGGTAATTCTGGTATTGTTTGGAATCAATGTCACATCCCACCATACCCTCGATATATTGAGGAATTATAGGGGATTTTCTATGGTCCTTTCTTATTCCCCCCCCTCTTTCCCCTCCATTTTGATTTTCAAAGAAGCCAAGCCTGCCTGGGCCATCATCGCGTGTCTCAATTGTAGGTAGCAAAAGAAACAGTGCCTAGGTACATCAAACTCCCTCTGTAAGTCTTGAAAATATTTCAGTACCCCAGCTCTGAACAATTGTGCTATAAAATATACACATCTCCGCGCCCTCTAGACGAAACAGTTCCGAAAAGTTGCGATTATGCCAAATCGGAGTCTGAGGAAGGTAACCCGTGATCTGCAACATCCCCTTGACACAGTGCCACACCATGCGAATCAAGGCGAGTGTGGATAACCGAGTCCCCATATTGGAGAACCCCGCTTCAAGGTGTACAAGGACAGGGTGAGGCAAGTCAGGAGGGACCAATAAGGACCCAATAGGATCGAATGGATCCAAAAGACCCCAGCCCCCCATATGCTGAACCTGGAAGGCTAGAAAATATACTCTGGGGTTGGGGACTGCCAAGCCACCACTATCCTTGCCCATCTGAAGGGTAGCCAATTTAATCCTAGCCACTTTTTTGCACCAGATCAGTTCTCGGAACTGGGAGTCAATCCTATAGAACCATTTCCTGGGTATCCAGATTGGGGAGCTGTGCAAGACATAAAGAAGTTGAGGAGCCCACACCATCTTAATTAGATTGACTCTCCCAGCCACGACAAGGGAACTTTGCAGCAGAGGTACGAGGTTCAGTGTGATATACTGGGTAGGATCAGGAGACACCTGGATCCCCAAATATTTGAAGGAGTGAACCACTCGCACCGTGGATGCACAGTCCGGAAAAGGGCTGAGTTATCAAGGGGCATTAAAACTGATTTATCCCAACTTATGGAAAATCCAGACAGGGACCCAAAATAGTCAATAAGGGACATTACCGCCCGCAAGGATTCCCCTGTATCATCTAGGTAGAGCAGTGTGTCATCCGCATAGAGTGAGATAACGTCTGCATTGGAGCCCCTTCTGAACCCCACTATGTTATTGGAGGACCGAATTCGCGCCGCTAAGGTCTCCAGTGCCATGGCAAACAGCAATGGAGATAGCGGGCAGCCCTGTCTAGTCCCCCTGTGCAAACAGTAGGGTCCAGAAAGCTCCCCGTTCACCCTCAGTCTGGCCGCGGGGGCAGCGTACAGTACCCGCACCCAGTTCAGAAAGTTCTCTCCCACACCAAAGCACTTGAGAACTTCCCATAGGTACACCCATTCAACACTATTGAATGCCTTAGCGGCATCTAGCGAAAAGACTGCCCGGTTCCCAGGGTTGTCTACTGGGATCTGAAGGTTCAGAAATAGTCGGCGGAGATTAAGTGCCGTTGATCTGGTCAGGATAAACCCCGATTGATCCCTATGGACAACCCCCTGGACAACAGAGGACAGCCTAGTGGCCAGTATCTTAGCTAGAATTTTAACATCCGTTGTGAGTAGAGATATGGGCCTTTAGGAATCCGCCAAAAGCAGATCCTTGCCGGGCTTCAGCAGGAAAACAACTATAGCTTCGGACATAGAGGCAGGAAGGCGGCTGTTAGGGATACAAGTGTTAGCCTGATGGCAGAGGAAGGCCCCACGTGTGCTAGACGGCGGTACTTAGACGGGAACCCCCAAGGTAAGTGACACAGGCTAACCTGAGGTGCGGAATCTAAGTATCCACCGGTTTTCACCAGATACTCTAGTGGTGAGGATGGATTTTGATGCGTGTGGATACCAGGTCGCAGTCCTCAGGGTCACCCCACCAAGGGAGAAGCCAGTCAAGATCCGAAGGCAGATAAGCAGACAAGGGAGATCAGAGAGAATGGCCAAACAAGCCGGCGGTCAGGACGGGCAGCAGGTCAACAAGGTCAGGAACAAGCCAAAGGTCAAAACGGATATCAAACAGGTAACAGGAAGCAGGCTTCAGGAACACAGGAAGAGCTGCAGACAAGTCAGCAAAGACACAGTGCTTCTGAGCTGTTTAAATAAGGCAGCCTCTTTGCCAATTACTGCAATTAATCTGCTCTAGGTTAACCTTTTAGATTGCAGAATCTTGACAGCACATCAGTGTGCTCAGGAAGCATTCCTAACATTGCCCCCCCCCCCTTACGGGCAACCTCCGGGTGCCCAACAAACTGCTTTTCTGAGGATGGGCAGGAAAAAATGCCTGGATCAGGTCTGTGGCATGAATGTTACTCTCAGGTTCCCAGGAATTCTCTTCCGGCTCATAACCCTTCCATTTAATAAGGAACTGAAGCTGGTTACCTCTTTTCCGGCAATCAAGTACAGCCTCAACTTCGTACTCCATGTCGCCATCCACCATCACTGGTTCCGGAGGTCCAGGGCTTCTGCCGGGGAAGGCGTCAGGAACCGCAGGTTTTAAAAAAAAAGTGACATGGAACACAGGATGGATCCGTAGGGTATCAGGTAAGGATAACTCATAGGACACGGCATTGAGTCTTATTTTAACGGGGAATGGGCCGATAAACCTGGAAGCCAACTTCTTGGATGGGCAGGCCAAGCACAGGTTAGCTGTGGATAAAAAGACCTGGTCACCTGGTTGGAGAATCAGTTCTCTCCTCTTTTTCCCATCAAAGATTCTTTTGGACGCTATCTGAGCCTTGGCCAAGGTGTCCTGCAGAAGTTTGTTGTTACTCGTGAAGAAGTCAATGGTGACCTGAACTGCGGGCACTCCGGAATCAGATGGGACGTCGGGCAGAAAGGAAGGATGAAAACCATAATTGGCAAAGAAGGGAGATTACCCGGTAACGGAATGTCGTGAATTATTAAAGGCAAATTCCGCAAATGGTAGTAATGCTACCCAGTCGTCCTGGACGAAGGTGGTAAAGCACCGGAGATATTGTTACAGGGTCTGGTTTGTCCTCTCTGTTTGCCCTTTCGTCTGCGGGTGGTAAGCTGAGGACATAGATAATTCAATTTTTAGTAGCTTACACAAGGCCCTCCAAAAGCGGGACGTGAACTGTACCCCTCTGTCCGAGATAATGTTTGTGGGTACCCCGTGGAGTCGCACAATCTCCCTAATGAAGACTTCTGCAGTTTCCTTTGCAGAGGGGGTACCTTTGAGGGGTAGAAAGTGGGCCATCTTAGTAAGCCGGTCTACAACCACAAAAATGGCGGAGCACCCGGCCGAAGGTGGAAGTTCCACGATAAAGTCCATGGCGATAGTTTGCCAGGGCCGGTCAGGGATTGGGAGTGGTCTGAATAGACCCCACGCCCTACTTCTGGTGGTTTTACTCCTGGAGCAAGACACATAACTTCTGCAGTCTTTTCCCATCTCAGGCCACCAGAAGGTGCGTTGCATGAGGTCAAGGGTCCTATGAACACCAAAATGGCCAGCCAGAGGGTGGTCATGGCAGGCAGCTAGAACCGAAACTCTGACTCCCTCCGGGACAAATATTTTGTCCTTAGCCCACAACAAACCATCCTTGCGTGACAGGGGTATCCCAGGTGGACCAGAAATTTTGGCAGAGGCTTGCTCAAGATGGGATTTCAGGCTAGTGAGCAGGAAGTTTTTCTCTGACAGGATAGTGTCAGGTACCAACTCTTCTTTAGTATTATCAAACATCCGGGACAGGGCATCCGGTTTGACATTTTTCGACCCGGGCCGATAGGTGATATGGAACGAGAATCTGGAGAAGAAGAGTGCCCATCGGGCCTTGCGGGGTCTAAGTCGCTTTTCAGATCTTTAGTACTCAAGGTTCTTATGATCGGTAAATATAAGAATCGGGCGTGATGCTCCTTCTAGTAGATATCCCCCCCCTCGAGAGCGGCTTTGATAGCCAGGAGTTCCCGGTCCCCGACATCATAGTTTTTCTCAGCGGGAGAGAGTTTCCGGGAAAAGAAGGCTATTGGGTGAGTTAAGTCTCTAGTTCCCTGTCTTTGGGAGATGACTGCCCCGACCACAACGTCCGATGCGTCTACCTCCAGGAGATAGGGTAAGGCAGGATCCGGGTGACTTAGGATAGGGGCAGAGGTAAAATGTTTTTTAAGAACCGAGAAGGCGGACTGAGCTTCTGGGGTCCACTGGAAGCGGACGTTCTTCTTAGTAATGTGAGTAATAGGGGCTATGATGTTAGAGAACCCCTTAATGAACCTCCTATAAAAATTGGCGAAGCCAACGAAGCGCTGTACTCCCTTTTTGTCTGATGGAGATGGCCAGTCCAGAATGGCAGAGACCTTCTGAGGATCCATCTCTATTCCTTCTGTGGAAATTATTAACCCCAGAAACGGGATACTGTTCTGCTCAAAAACGCACTTCTCGGCCTTGGCGTAGAGACCATGCTGGCGAAGGCGACCGAGGACATTTCCAACGTGCTCACGATGCTGCTCTAGGGATGTTGAGAAGATTAGGATGTCATCCAAGTATACGATGATGAAGATATCCAACCATTCCCTGAAGATGTAGTTCACAAAGTGTTGGAATGTGGCAGGAGCATTACAAAGGCCAAATGGCATTACCAGGTATTCGAAATGTCCGAATCTAGTGCGGAAAGCAGTCTTCCATTCGTCGCCCTCTCGGATGCGCACCAAGTGGTACGCCCCACTAAGATCCAGCTTAGTAAACAGGATGGCAGATCTGAGTCTCTGAAAGAGTTCGGGGACTAGAGGAAGGGGATAACGGTTTTTAATAGTATATATATATATACACACACACATATATATATATCTATATACACACATATATATATATGTATATGTATATATATATATATATATATATACACACATATATATATATATGTATATGTATATATATATATATATATATATATATATATATATATACACACATATATATATAATATATAACGCATGAATTATAATCTAATCAATAATATAATTTTATTATATATATTATATATTAAATAATAAAATAATATTATTGATTCGATTATAATTCACTTGTTTGTGTTTCAAATTTATCACATCGGGGATGTCTACTAGAGTCTTCTTTTGGTCAGGTTTAAGTCAGTAATTACTAAGAATTGTAGGCCTATAATACATAACGCCAAATTTCCATGAAAAGAATTGTACCGCTTTTGGAACAGAATTCCTGACAGAATCATACCGCCAGGGAGGTTAAAAAGCCAGTTTTAGACCAGATTTGTCTAAAACTGGCCATTTGGGCTCCAATGGCCTGAAAAAACTTTTTTGGTCAAAATGACTCTATTTTGGTCTCCAAGTGTCTAAAAAGCCTTTTTTTGTCAAAATAACTGAATTTGGTCACCAAAGGTCTGAAAAATACTTTAGTCAAAATGACTGTATTTTTGTCTTTTAGAGCCTTAAAAAGGCGGTTTTAGACAAGATTTGTCTAAAACCGGCCATTTGGGCTCCAATGGCCTGAAATGAAATTTTCGGTCAAAATTACTCTGTTTTGGTCTCCAAGTGTCTAAAAATCGTTTTTTAGTCAAAATAACTGCATTTGGTCACCAAAGGTCAGAAAAATTTTTTTGTCAAAATGACTATATTTTTGTCTTTTAGAGCCTTAAAAAGCCGGTTTTAGACAAGATTTTAGACATTTGGCTCCAATGGCCTGAAAAAAATGTTTTGGTCAAAAATACTCTATTTTGGTCTCCAAGTGTCTAAAAACCTTTTGTTAGTCAAAATAACGGCATTTGGTCACCAAAGGTCTGAAAAAAAAATTAGTCAAAATTACTGTATTTTTTGTCTTTTACAGCCCTAAAAAGCCGATTTTAGACAAGATTTGTTTAAAACCAGCAATTTGGGCTCCAATGGCCTGAAAAAAATGTTTTGGTCAAAATGACTCTATTTTGGTCTCCAAGTGTCTAAAGACCTTTTGTTAGTCAAAATAACGGCATTTGGTCACCAAAGGTCTGAAACACAATTTAGTCAAAATGACTGTATTTTTGTCTTTTAGAGCCTTAAAAAGCCAGTTTAAGACAAGATTTGTCTAAAACCGGCCATTTGGGCTCCAATGGCCTGAAAATTATTTTTTAGTTAAAATGACTCTATTTCGGTCTCCAAGTGTATAAAAAGCCTTTTTAAGTCAAAATAACTGCATTTGGTCACCAAAGGTCTGAAAAAAATTAAGTCCAAATGACTATATTTTTTTCTTTTAGAGCCTTAAAAAGCCGGTTTTAGACAAGATTTTAGACATTTGGCTCCAATAGCCTGAAAATTTTTTTGGGTCAAAATGACTCGATTTTGGTCTCCAAGTGTCTAAAAAGCCTTCCTTTTTTAGTCAAAATAACTGCATTTGGTCACCAAAGGTATGAAAAACAAATTTAGTCAAATTGACTGTATTTTTGTCTTTTAGAGCCTTAAAACGTGGGTTTTAGGCACGATTTTAGACATTTGGGCTCAAATGGCCTGAAAGATTTTTTTGGTCAAAATGACTCTATTTTGGTCTCCAAGTGTCTAAAAAGCCTTTTTTAGTCAAAATATCTGCATTTGGTCACCAAAGGTCTGATAAAAAATTTTGTCAAAATGACTGCATTTTTGTCTTTTAGAGCCTTAAAAAGCCGGTTTTAGACAAGATTTGTCTATAACTGGCCATTTGGGCTCCAATTGCCTGAAAAAAAAATTCGGTCAAAATGACTCTGTTTTGGTCTCCAAGTGTCTAAAAAGCCTTTTTTAGTCACAATAAATGCATTTGGTCACCAAAGATCTGAAAAAAACTAGTCAAAATTAATGTATTTTTGTCTTTTAGTGTCTTAACCGCCTTAGCGGTATCCCCGAGCGTGACTCGGGGTAGGAATTTTCTGCTATTAGCGGTATCCCCGAGTCACACTCGGGGTCAATGGGCAGAGCGTGCAGAC